>NC_086106.1:35219876-35542551 GCF_963921235.1 Mobula hypostoma | reverse complement strand
ATTTTTGTAGAAAGTGCTAATATGCTTCTGCTTTCCAGTTGCTGCACTAACACGTTTATTTATGCAGTGACTCAGAGCAAATTTAGGCAGCAGTTTATGACTCTGGCACATTGCCCACTGAAAGTCCAACGTAAGTTGTAATATTTACTTAAGGAGTAATACTGTCTCATTACAAAACCACATGTCTGCTTTGTGTTTAACAAACATCAACGAGGAGCCTATGCATATAATAATATTTGAGCTATCAATTGCACACATTATATCATCTCCCATTTGTAGGGATCCTTTATACATTGCAATGAATGGAGTAGTATCATGAAAATAAACAAGTTTATTAGTTCTACCAATAACACAAAGGAAATGTTTTACATATTATTATTAAAATGGAAATAAAACTGTTCAGTTTGTACTGCTGATTTATTTGTATGTTGTATTCTGTAATTCTATAATTCCACTGACACTAATGAATGGCGGGTCGATATATCCTGTTCTAGATACTGGTTGGCAAGGATAGTTATAGGATTGACAGGGTGGATGAGATAAAATACTTTTGGAACAGCGCTGGGAGTCAGGGCATGTGATGGAAGAGATGCTGCGGATTTGTGAATTAAGCATCTGTAAGAATGGATTTCGACAGAACAATAACTGAAGGTGTTCAAGTTCCAAGCAAATCACACTAGATTTATTTTTAACTCCTTTTTCTAAGAACTGAGCATTAAGGCACATAGTTTCATTGCATTTTTTCTTTAATTTCAATCATCCAGATTGCAAATATTAAGTGTGTCCACAGAGAAATGGCATCAATGTTTTACATTCTTGTTAAATTTATAACGGAATTCTTCTGAATATTCATAAATCTGAAGTGCTACCAATAGTTTATTTTCCACTCTCTCCATGGAAAGTGAAGGCAATTATGCTATAAGCATCCTTGAATCCCTTTCTAACTATGTTGCAACTTCAGAGATCCCTTGGTGCCTCTGAGAATAAAAAATCCCAGAAGCTCAATATTCACTGTGTATGTCCTAGCCTGATTTACCTTGTTAAAATGCATCACTTCTTACTTATCTGAGTTAACTTCCATTCTCTATTCCTTTTCCCACTTTCCCAAATGATCTAGTTTAAAATGAGGGGACGTAGATTTAAGATGAGAGAGGAAAGACTTAATGAGGACCGGAGCCCTAACCTTTTCAATCAAAGCCAGGAGGGGCTCACAGAGAAATCTGGAGGCGGATGTAGTTACAACTTTAAGACATTTGTTCGTTACATTATATTGGAAATATTTAGAGGGATATGAGCCAAGTGCAGGCAGATAGGACTAGATCAAGTAGGCAACTTTGTGAGCGTGGATGTGTTGTGTTGAAGAGCTTCCATCTATGTAGAAGTACTCTATAGCTCTATAAACCAATGCATAGATTTTTTAAATTGATTGAGTGAAAGCTAAAAAAGTCTGAATTTGATAGCAACTGTAGAAACATCTGCTTTGCTAGTAAAATAACAATGGCAGAGATTCAAGGAGGAGTCAATGTTTCAGCATTCTTATTAAAGGAAGTGTTCCTAATACAAAACCGTAGTGGATTATCACAGAGGATGATATGGGAGGAAGAAACAAAGAGGGGGCATTTATACTTGATAAAGGCAAGAGTACTCCGAAAAAACTCAGTGGGGAAGCTCAGTGACAGAGTCAATATAAAAAAAATGAAATGACGAAGGCAAAGAGGGTGCAAGAAAAATATTGCCAAGTGGCATCAAGCAAAAGGTACAATGTATTCCATAAGTCAGTTCATTCCTTCCTGAATATGGCCATGGATTTTTGATATGGTTGTAAATGTGTACAGCATACAGTATTTGTCTTTACAAAGGCCAAGCCATAACCTTAAGAGTCATGTTACAGCTTCTTAAAACTCTGATTATGTCCCATCTAGAGTGCTGCTTTCAGTTGTGGTAATTTGGTTGTGGACGACTGTGGAGACTGGGGAGCGTTCAAGAGTGGTTTATAGGTATGCTGCCTTGATTAAAGGGCAGGTGATATAAAGAGAGGTTGGACAAATTAGGATTGTTTCCTCTGGAGCAGTGAGAAGCTGAAAAAGGACCTGATAAAAGTTTATAAAATTACAAGAGACATGGCTAGAGTAGAAAGTCTGGATTGATAGGACAGACCTGTAGGAGAATTACCCATTCAGCACATCGAGTCTGCTCCACCATTTCATCATGACTGCTCCACGTTCCCCTCTCAATCCCATTCTCCTGCCTTCTCTCCGTAATCTTTCATGCCCGATCAGAACTTACCAACCTTCCTCTTAAACACACCCAATGATCTGGCCTCCAAAGCCACTTGTGGCAATGAATTCCACAGATTCGCCACCCTCTGGCGAAAGAAATTCCTCTGTTCTGAATGATCAGATCTCTATTTTGATCCTAGATTTTCCCCAATACCTGAAACATCCTCTCCACTCCACTCTGTCGAGTCCTTTCAACATTAGATAGGTATCAATAAGATCCCCCACCTCTCCCCATTCTTTTAAATTCCAGTGAGTACAGGCCCAACGCCATCAAACACTCCTCTTACGATAATCCTTTCTTTCATGGAATCATTCTCGTGAACCTCTTTTGAACCCACCCCAGTCAGTACATATATTGGAAACGGGAGGCATGGGTGGAAGGGGTGGACCAGTGAATCCTAAAGAGTGTTGTCCCTGGAGACAATGGAGTGCACATAATATCTGTGTGCACTCAATCAGCAATGGCAGAGGGGAGGCTAAATAGAGGAAGAAGGAACACACTTCAGAAGCCCTGGAGAAGAACGACTCATCTTGAAAAATGATACAGTAACAGACGGAGGAATTGGGAAAAGAGGATGCCATCCAGGTTGGATCAACATTAAGGTCAGGGTTGATGCCGGAAGTGAAAATAATGGGAGTAAATTGATTTATGGAAGCTTTCAGTGGTAGGCTGTCTCCTGAGTTGGTGGCAAAAAGATCCCGAAATGGATGACAAGTATCAGAAATTGTCCAGGTGAATTTGAGCACGGCTTGGAAATTGGTAGCAAAGGTGATAAAATTCATGCCTTCTACATCAATGCAGGAAGCAGACTGAAGTTGCTATTGGTGTAGCAGAGAAAGAGTTCAGTGATGTACGTGAACAGGGAATAACATGCAGCCAACAAAAAGACAGCTTTAGCTGGGGGCCATCCATATGGGAATGACTACACGTATGATATTCAGATGTGTAAAGAAGTGAAGCAGAAATTGTTAAGAGTAAGGACAATTTCTGTCAAGGCGACTAATGTAAGTGGATGATAATTCTTTGGTTCTTTGTTCAAGAAGGAAACACGGGTCGCAAAAGACTTCCTGGTGGAAGAATAAAAAGGACTATATGTCCATCATAACGATGTGGCAGTTGGGACCAGTAATGTGCGAGCCATAAATATGTTGAGGGACATTAGAAATATATTGGATGCAAGTCAGACGGGTCGGAACAAGATAATTATCAATACAGTGAAGCAGTTGTATAGATTGGGGAGAACGGCAATTACATTAATCAGGAAGAAAATTGAAAAGTATGTAAAGATTCAGAAGTTAGGATCAAGCAGAGCACGTAGGATTACAAAGAATCTAGAAAAGAAGTGAAGAAGGGTATTAGGAAAGCCGTGGGGAAGGGTAGGGTTTCTCAAAGTAAAGGGGAAACATTTGCTTGGATAAGTAAAACGTGAATAAAGTACTTAGTTCGTACTTTGCTTCAGTATTTTACAAGGAACACTACATAGAGGACAGGAGATCATTGCTGAGTGCATAAAAATGTTACAGTGCTTATAGGTCAAAGAGGAGGAATTATTGTTCGCCTAATGAACATCCTCAGGGCATGATGAGATTTACCCCAGTTTGTTGAAGGAGGCAAGAGACAAGATTGCGGGGCTCTTGAGCAGTACTTTAGTGTCCTCTATGGGCACAGGTGAGGGCTCGGGGGACTAGCCAGTGGCTAATGTTGTACCTCTATTTCAAAAGGGAACAAGGGAAAATGCTGGGAACTTTGACCCGTAAGACTCACATCAGTTGTAGGGAAATTGATGGAGAACATTTTCCGGGATAGGATAAACGAAAATTTGGAAACCCATGGCCTAATTTGGAAAAGGCAGCACGTCATTGCACGGTCAGGTTATGTCTTACCAACTTAATTGAAGTTTTGACAAGGTGACGAGAGAGATTAAAGATGAGAAGGCAATTGATGTTGCTACATGGATTTTAGGAAGGTGATTGACTATATCCCTCATGTGAGGCTAATCCTGAAGATAAAAATGCATGGGGTCCACGACGAATTGGCTGTTTGCTTCACGCAGAGAACACAGAGGGTAGTGGTTGAAGGGCTGGAGGTCTATAATTAGTGCTGTTCCGCAGGGATCTGAGCTGGGATCTCTGCTGTATATAAATGAAGTGGATGAAAATGAAGATAAGTGGGTTAGTAAGTTGGTGGATCACCATGGTGGGTGGAGATGTGGATAGTGTACAAGACTGATAAAAAAATATACAGCGCAATATAGATCAGTTGCGGATCTATCGGCAGAGAACTGGCAGATGGAGATTAACCCAGATAAATGTGAGATGTTGCACCTTGGTTGGGCCAATGCAAGGAGATTGCACCTTGGTTAGGCCAATGCAAGGAGACAGAACACTGTTAAGTGCAAAACAGTCCTGCTGAGCAGAGAGACCTTGAAGTCCAAGCTCATGGCTCCATGAACTATCTAGTCCAGAAGTAAAGAAAATCTTACGAAAGGTACAAAAAACTAGTAATGGTAGAGATCTAGAAGAACATAAGACTAGCAGGAAGGAGTTAAGAAAGAAATTAGGAGAGCCAGAAGGGGCCATGAGAAGGCCTTGGCGAGCAGGATTAAAGAAAACCCCTAAGGCATTCTACGAGTTTGTGAAGAGCAAGAGGATAAGATTAGGAGAGAATAGGACCAATCAATTGTGACAGTGGAAAATTGTGTATGGAACCGGAGGAGATAGCAGAGGTACTTCATGAATACTTTGCTTCAGTATTCAAAACAGAAAAGGATCTTGGTGATGGTAGGAATGACTTACAGCGGATTGAAAAGCTTGAGCATATGGACATTAAGAACAGGATGTGCTGGAACATTTGGAACCATCAAGTTGGGTAAGTCTCCAGGAATGGGCGAGATGTACCCCAGGCTAGTGTGGGAGGCGAGAGAGGAGATTGCTGAGCCTCAGACAATGATCTTTGCATCAGTGGGGACGGGAGAGCTTGCAGAGGATTGGAGGGTTGCAGATGTTATTCTCTTATTCAAAAAAGGGAGTAGAGCGAGCCCATGAAATTACAGACCAGTGAGTCTTAATTCAGTGGTTGATAAGTTGATGAAAAAGATCCCGAGAGGCAGGATTTATTAACACTTGGAGAGGCATAACATGCTCAGGAATAGTCAGCACGGCTTTGTCAAATGCATGTCGTGCCTTACAAGCCAAATTGAATTTTTTGAGGATGTAACTAAACACATTTATGAAGGTAAGGCAGTAGATATAGCGGATATTTCAGCAAGGCATTTGATGAAGTACCCCATCCAAGGCTTATTGAGAAAGTGAGGAGGAATGGGATCCAAGGGAACTTTGCTTTGTGGATCCAGAATTGGCTTGCCCACACAAGGCAAAGTGCAGTTGTAAACAGATCATATTCTGAATGGAGGTCAGTGACCAGTGGTGTGGCCCAGGGGTCAGTTCTGGAACCCCTACTCTTGGTGATTTTTATAAATGACCTAGATGAGGAAGTAAAAGAATGGGTTAGTAAATTTGCTGATGACACAAAGGTTGGGGGTTTTGTGGATAGTGTGCTGGCTTTTGGAGGTTACAGCGTGAGATTGATAGGGTGCAAAACTGGGCTGAGAAGTGGCAGATGGAGTTCAACCCAGATAAGTATGAAGTGGTTCATTTTGGTAGGTCAAATATGATGGCAGAATATAGTATTAATGGCAAGACTCTTGACAGTGTGGAGGATCAGAGGAATCTTGGGGTCCGAGTCCATAGGACATTCAAAGCTGCTACACAGGTTCACTCTGTGGTTAAAAGCATATGGTGCATGGGCCTTCATCAACCGTGGGATTGATTTTAAGAGTCGAGAGGTAATATTACTGTCCTAGACGGGGGGGGGGGGGGCGTTGATGGCGGACCCAAACGCAAGACACAGACACTGAAGTACTAGGACCAGGATAGGACTAGAGACTAGAGTTAGGGACGTGACTGGATGCAGACGAGCAGATCGGAGAAGAACACAGACTCGGGCTAAGACTGACTAGGAAAGTGGGACCTGGACGAAGAACTGGGAACTTGGAACCTGGACAAGGACTCCGAGCTAGAGACTGGACAAGGACCCGAAACCTGGGTCTTGACTCGGGCTCGGACCCCGCATTCGGGGAGGACATGACGTGGCGACAAAACTGGACGTGGCTTGGGAGACCAGACTAGGCGAGGCTACAGGACAGAACGAGAGACTCCTGGGTAAAACGAGGGAACTCCAGTACAGGACGACGCACATGGACAGGACGAGAACATGAAGCCTTGACTTGGTCGAAGGAGGACAGGAATGCAGGGCCCTGGTCCAGGGAGGACAGTTACACAGGGCCCTGGTCCAGGGAGGACAGGAACGCAGGTCACTGGTCGAGGGAGGACAGGAACGCAGGGCACTGGTCGAGGGAAGACAGGTAGCAGGGCACTGGTGCAGGGAGGACAGGTAGCAGGGCACTGGTCGAGGGAGGAAAGGTATGCAGGGCCCTGGTCAATGGAGGACAGGAACGCAGGGCACTGGTCGATGGAGGACAAGTACGCAGGGCACTGGTCAAGGGAGGACAGGTAGCAGGGCCCTGGTCGAGGGAGGACAGATAGCTGGGCCCTGGTCGAGGGAGGACAGTTACGCAGGGCCCTGGTCGAGGGAGGACAGTTACGCAGGGCCCTGGTCGAGGGAGGACAGGAACGCAGAGCCCTGGTCGAGGGAGGACAGGTACGCACGGCCCTGGTCCAGGGAGGACAGGAACGCAGGTCACTGGTCGAGGGAGGACAGGAACGCAGGGCACTGGTCGAGGGAGGACAGGTAGCAGGGCACTGGTCGAGGGAGGACAGGGAGCAGGGCACCGGTCGAGGGAGGACAGGTAGCAGGGCCCTGGTCGAGGGAGGACAGGTACGCAGGGCCCTGGTCCCGGGAGGACAGGCAGCAGGGCCCTGGTCCAGGGAGGACAGGAACGCAGGGCCCTGGTCCAGGGAGGACAGGTACGCAGGGCACTGGTCGAGGGAGGACAGGTAGCAGGGCCCTGGTCGAGGGAGAACAGATAGTAGGGCCCTGGTCGAGGGAGGACAGTTATGCAGGGCCCTGGTCGAGGGAGGACAGGTATGCAGGGCACTGGTCGAGGGAGGACAGGAATGCAGGGCACTGGTCGAGGGAGGACAGGTATGCAGGGCCCTGGTCGATGGAGGACAGGAACGCAGGGCCCTGGTCGAGGGAGGAAAGGTATGCAGGGCCCTGGTCGAGGAAGGACAGGAACGCAGGGCACTGGTCGAGGGAGGACAGGTAGCAGGGCCCTGGTCGAGGGAGGACAGGTACGCAGGGCCCTGGTCAAGGGAGGACAGGTACACAGGGCCCTGGTCGAGGGAAGACAGGTATGCAGGGCACTGGTCGAGGGAGGACAGGAACGCAGGGCACTGGTCGAGGGAGGACAGGTAGCAGGGCCCTGGTCGAGGGAGGACAGGTATGCAGGGCCCTGGTCGAGGGAGGACAGGTACGCAGGGCCCTGGTCGAGGGAGGACAGGTATGCAGGGCCCTGGTCGAGGGAGGACAGGAACGCAGGGCCCTGGTCGAGGGAGGACAGGTATGCAGGGCCCTGGTCGAGGGAGGACAGTTACGCAGGGCCCTGGTCGATGGAGGACAGGAACGCAGGGCCCTGGTCGAGGGAGGAAAGGTATGCAGGGCCCTGGTTGAGGAAGGACAGGAACGCAGGTCACTGGTCGAGGAGGACAGGTACGCAGGGCCCTGGTCCTGGTCGAGGGAGGACAGGTATGCAGGGCACTGGTCGAGGGAGGACAGGAATGCAGGGCACTGGTCGAGGGAGGACAGGTACGCAGGGCCCTGGTCGAGGGAGGACAGGTACGCAGGGCCCTGGTCGAGGGAGGACAGGTATGCAGGGCACTGGTCGAGAGAGGACAGGAACGCAGGGCACTGGTCGAAGGAGGACAGGAATGCAGGGCCCTGGTCCAGGGAGGACAGTTACACAGGGCCCTGGTCCAGGGAGGACAGGAAAGCAGGTCACTGGTCGAGGGAGGACAGGAACGCAGGGCACTGGTCGAGGGAAGACAGGTAGCAGGGCACTGGTGCAGGGAGGACAGGTAGCAGGGCACTGGTCGAGGGAGGAAAGGTATGCAGGGCCCTGGTCAATGGAGGACAGGAACGCAGGGCACTGGTCGATGGAGGACAAGTACGCAGGGCACTGGTCGAGGGAGGACAGGTAGCAGGGCCCTGGTCGAGGGAGGACAGATAGCTGGGCCCTGGTCGAGGGAGGACAGTTACGCAGGGCCCTGGTCGAGGGAGGACAGTTACGCAGGGCCCTGGTCGAGGGAGGACAGGAACGCAGAGCCCTGGTCGAGGGAGGACAGGTACGCACGGCCCTGGTCCAGGGAGGACAGGAACGCAGGTCACTGGTCGAGGGAGGACAGGAACGCAGGGCACTGGTCGAGGGAGGACAGGTAGCAGGGCACTGGTCGAGGGAGGACAGGGAGCAGGGCACCGGTCGAGGGAGGACAGGTAGCAGGGCCCTGGTCGAGGGAGGACAGGTACGCAGGGCCCTGGTCCCGGGAGGACAGGCAGCAGGGCCCTGGTCCAGGGAGGACAGGAACGCAGGGCCCTGGTCCAGGGAGGACAGCTACGCAGGGCACTGGTCGAGGGAGGACAGGTAGCAGGGCCCTGGTCGAGGGAGAACAGATAGTAGGGCCCTGGTCGAGGGAGGACAGTTATGCAGGGCCCTGGTCGAGGGAGGACAGGTATGCAGGGCACTGGTCGAGGGAGGACAGGAATGCAGGGCACTGGTCGAGGGAGGACAGGTATGCAGGGCCCTGGTCGATGGAGGACAGGAACGCAGGGCCCTGGTCGAGGGAGGAAAGGTATGCAGGGCCCTGGTCGAGGAAGGACAGGAACGCAGGGCACTGGTCGAGGGAGGACAGGTAGCAGGGCCCTGGTCGAGGGAGGACAGGTACGCAGGGCCCTGGTCAAGGGAGGACAGGTACACAGGGCCCTGGTCGAGGGAAGACAGGTATGCAGGGCACTGGTCGAGGGAGGACAGGAACGCAGGGCACTGGTCGAGGGAGGACAGGTAGCAGGGCCCTGGTCGAGGGAGGACAGGTATGCAGGGCCCTGGTCGAGGGAGGACAGGTACGCAGGGCCCTGGTCGAGGGAGGACAGGTATGCAGGGCCCTGGTCGAGGGAGGACAGGAACGCAGGGCCCTGGTCGAGGGAGGACAGGTATGCAGGGCCCTGGTCGAGGGAGGACAGTTACGCAGGGCCCTGGTCGATGGAGGACAGGAACGCAGGGCCCTGGTCGAGGGAGGAAAGGTATGCAGGGCCCTGGTTGAGGAAGGACAGGAACGCAGGTCACTGGTCGAGGAGGACAGGTACGCAGGGCCCTGGTCGAGGGAGGACAGGTATGCAGGGCACTGGTCGAGGGAGGACAGGAATGCAGGGCACTGGTCGAGGGAGGACAGGTACGCAGGGCCCTGGTCGAGGGAGGACAGGTACGCAGGGCCCTGGTCGAGGGAGGACAGGTATGCAGGGCACTGGTCGAGGGAGGACAGGAACGCAGGGCACTGGTCGAGGGAGGACAGGTATGCAGGGCCCTGGTCGATGGAGGACAGGACCGCAGGGCCCTGGTCGAGGGAGGAAAGGTATGCAGGGCCCTGGTCGAGGAAGGACAGGAACGCAGGGCACTGGTCGAGGGAGGACAGGTATGCAGGGCCCTGGTCGATGGAGGAGAGGTATGCAGGGCCCTGGTCGATAGAGGACAGGTATGCAGGGCCCTGGTCGATGGAGGACAGGAACGCAAGTCACTGGTCGAGGGAGGACAGGTAGCAGGGCCCTGGTCGATGGAGGACAGGAACGCAGGTCACTGGTCGAGGGAGGACAGGAACGCAGGGCACTGGTCGAGGGAGGACAGGTAGCAGGGCACTGGTCGAGGGAGGACAGGGAGCAGGGCACCGGTCGAGGGAGGACAGGTAGCAGGGCCCTGGTCGAGGGAGGACAGGTACGCACGGCCCTGGTCCCAGGAGGACAGGTAGCAGGGCCCTGGTCCAGGGAGGACAGGAACGCAGGGCCCTGGTCCAGGGAGGACAGGTACGCAGGGCACTGGTCGAGGGAGGACAGGTAGCAGGGCCCTGGTCGAGGGAGAACAGATAGCAGGGCCCTGGTCGAGGGAGGACAGTTATGCAGGGCCCTGGTCGAGGGAGGACAGTTACGCAGGGCCCTGGTCGATGGAGGACAGGAACGCAGGTCACTGGTCGAGGAGGACAGGTACGCAGGGCCCTGGTCGAGGGAGGACAGGTAAGCAGGGCACTGGTCGAGGGAGGACAGGAACGCAGGGCACTGGTCGAGGGAGGACAGGAACGCAGGGCCCTGGTCGAGGGAGGACAGGTACGCAGGGCCCTGGTCGAGGGAGGACAGGTATGCAGGGCACTGGTCGAGGGAGGACAGGAACGCAGGGCACTGGTCGAGGGAGGATAGGTATGCAGGGCCCTGGTCGATGGAGGACAGGAACACAGGGCCCTGGTCGAGGGAGGAAAGGTATGCAGGGCCCTGGTCGAGGAAGGACAGGAACGCAGGGCACTGGTCGAGGGAGGACAGGTAGCAGGGCCCTGGTCGAGGGGGGACAGGTACGCAGGGCCCTGGTCAAGGGAGGAAAGGTATGCAGGGCCCTGGTCGAGGAAGGACAGGAACGCAGGGCACTGGTCGAGGGAGGACAGGTAGCAGGGCCCTGGTCGAGGGGGGACAGGTACGCAGGGCCCTGGTCAAGGGAGGACAGGTACACAGGGCCCTGGTCGAGGGAGGACAGGTATGCAGGGCACTGGTCGACGGAGGACAGGAACGCAGAGCACTGGTCGAGGGAGGACAGGTAGCAGGGCCCTGGTCGAGGGAGGACAGGTATGCAGGGCCCTGGTCGAGGGAGGACAGGTACGCAGGGCCCTGGTCGAGGGAGGACAGGTATGCAGGGCCCTGGTCGAGGGAGGACAGGAACGCAGGGCCCTGGTCGAGGGAGGACAGGTATGCAGGGCCCTGGTCGAGGGAGGACAGTTACGCAGGGCCCTGGTCGATGGAGGACAGGAACGCAGGGCCCTGGTCGAGGGAGGAAAGGTATGCAGGGCCCTGGTTGAGGAAGGACAGGAACGCAGGTCACTGGTCGAGGAGGACAGGTACACAGGGCCCTGGTCGAGGGAGGACAGGTATGCAGGGCACTGGTCGAGTGAGGACAGGAACGCAGGGCACTGGTCGAGGGAGGACAGGTATGCAGGGCCCTGGTCGATGGAGGACAGGACCGCAGGGCCCTGGTCGAGGGAGGAAAGGTATGCAGGGCCCTGGTCGAGGAAGGACAGGAACGCAGGGCACTGGTCGAGGGAGGACAGGTATGCAGGGCCCTGGTCGATGGAGGACAGGAACGCAGGTCACTGGTCGAGGGAGGACAGGAACGCAGGTCACTGGTCGAGGGAGGACAGGAACGCAGGGCACTGGTCGAGGGAGGACAGGTAGCAGGGCACTGGTCGAGGGAGGACAGGTAGCAGGGCCCTGGTCGATGCAGGACAGGAACGCAGGTCACTGGTTGAGGGAGGACAGGAACGCAGGGCACTGGTCGAGGGAGGACAGGTAGCAGGGCACTGGTCGACGGAGGACAGGGAGCAGGGCACCGGTCGAGGGAGGACAGGTAGCAGGGCCCTGGTCGAGGGAGGACAGGTACGCACGGCCCTGGTCCAGGGAGGACAGGTACGCACGGCCCTGGTCCAGGGAGGACAGGTCGCAGAGCCCTGGTCCATGGAGGACAGGTAGCAGGGCCCTGGTCGAGGGAGAACAGATAGCAGGGCCCTGGTTGAGGGAGGACAGTTATGCAGGGCCCTGGTCGAGGGAGGACAGTTACGCAGGGCCCTGGTCGAGGGAGGACAGGAACGCAGAGCCCTGGTCGATGGAGGACAGGAACGCAGGGCCCTAGTCGAGGGAGAACAGGTAGCAGAGCCCTGGTCAAGGGAGGACAGGTAGCAGGGCCCTGGTCGAGGGAGGAAAGGAACGCAGGGCCCTGGTCCAGGGAGGACAGTTACGCAGGGCACTGGTCGAGCGAGGACAGGAACACAGGTCACTGGTCGAGGGAGAACAGGAACGCAGGGCACTGGTCGAGGGAGGACAGGAACGCAGGGCCCTGGTCCAGGGAGGACAGTTTCACAGGGCACTGGTCGAGGGAGGACAGGAACGCAGGTCACTGGTCGAGGGAGGACAGGAACGCAGGTCACTGGTCGAGGGAGGACAGGAACGCAGGTCACTGGTCGAGGGAGGACAGGAACGCAGGGGCCTGGTCGATGGAGTACAGGAACGCAGATCACTGGTCGAGGGAGGACAGGAACGCAGATCACTGGTCGAGGGAGGACAGGAACGCAGGTCACTGGTCGAGGGAGGACAGGAACACAGGGCCCTGGTCCAGGGAGGACAGTTACACAGGGCACTGGTCGAGGGAGGACAGGAACGCAGGTCACTGGTCGAGGGAAGACAGGTAGCAGGGCACTGGTCGAGGGACGACAGGAACGCAGGGGCCTGGTCGATGGAGGACAGGAACGCAGGGGCCTGGTCGATGGAGGACAGGAACGCAGGGGCCTGGTCCATGGAGGACAGGGACGCAGGGCACTGGTCGAGGGAAGACAGGAACGCAGGGGCCTGGTCGATGGAGGACAGGAACGCAGGGCACTGGTCGAGGGAGGACAGGTAGCAGGGCCCTGGTCGATGGAGGACAGGAACGCAGGGCACTGGTCGAGGGAGGACAGGTAGCAGGGCCCTGGTCGAGGGAGGACAGGAAAGCAGGGCACTGGTCGAGGGAGGACAGGAACGCAGGGCCCTGGTCCAGGGAGGACAGTTACACAGGGCACTGGTCGAGGGAGGACAGGAACGCAGGTCACTGGTCGAGGGAGGACAGGAACGCAGGGCACTGGTCGAGGGAAGACAGGTAGCAGGGCCCTGGTCGAGGGAGGACAGGTATGCAGGGCCCTGGTCGATGGAGGACAGGAACGCAGGGCACTGGTCGAGGGAGGACAGGTAGCAGGGCCCTGGTCGAGGGAGGACAGGTATGCACGACCCTGGTCCAGGGAGGACAGGTAGCAGGGCACTGGTCGAGGGAGGACAGGTACGCAGGTCACTGGTCGAGGGAGGACAGGTAGCAGGGCCCTGGTCGAGGGAGGACAGATAGCTGGGCACTGGTCGAGGGAGGACAGTTATGCAGGGCCCTGGTCGAGGGAGGACAGGAACGCAGAGCCCTGGTCGAGGGAGGACAGGTACGCACTGCCCTGGTCGAGGGAGGACAGGAACGCAGAGCCCTGGTCGAGGGAGGACAGGTACGCAGGGCCCTGGTCGAGGGAGGACAGGAACGCAGGGCCCTGGTTGATGAAGGACAGGAACGCAGGGCCTGGTCGATGGAGGACAGGAACGCAGGGCCCTGGTCGAGGGAGGACAGGTAGCAGGGCCCTGGTCAAGGGAGGACAGGTATGCATGGCCCTGGTCGATGGAGGACAGGTATGCAGGGCCCTGGTCGATGGAGGACAGGAACGCAGGTCAATGGTCGAGGGAGGACGGGAACGCAGGGCACTGGTTGAGGGAGGACAGGGAGCAGGGCACCGGTCGAGGGAGGACAGGGAGCAGGGCACCGGTCGAGGGAGGACAGGTAGCAGGGCCCTGGTCGAGGGAGGACAGGTACGCACGGCCCTGGTCCAGGGAGGCCAGGTAGCAGGGCCCTGGTCCAGGGAGGACAGGTACGCACGGCCCTGGTCCAGGGTGGACAGGTAGCAGGGCCCTGGTCGATGGAGGACAGGTAGCAGGGCCCTGGTCGAGGGAGGACAGGTACGCAGGGCATTGGTCGAGGGAGGACAGGTTGCAGGGCCCTGGTCGAGGGAGGACAGGTTGCAGGGCCCTGGTCGAGGGAGGACAGGTTGCAGGGCCCTGGTCGAGGGAGGACAGTTATGCAGGGCCCTGGTTGATGGAGGACAGGAACGCAGGGCCCTGGTCGATAGAGGACAGGAACGCAGGTCACTGGTCGAGGGAGGACAGGTAGCAGGGCCCTGGTCGAGGGAGGACAGGTAGCAGGGCACTGGTGGAGGGAGGACAGGTATGCAGGGCCCTGGTCGAGGGAGGACAGGTACGCACTGCCCTGGTGGAGGGAGGACAGGAACGCAGAGCCCTGGTCGAGGGAGGACAGGTACGCAGGGCCCTGGTCGAGGGAGGACAGGAACGCAGGGCCCTGGTTGATCGAGGACAGGAACGCAGGGCCCTGGTCGATAGAGGACAGGAACGCAGGGCCCTGGTCGAGGGAGGACAGGTAGCAGGGCACTGGTCGAGGGAGGACAGGGAGCAGGGCACCGGTCGAGGGAGGACAGGTAGCAGGGCCCTGGTCGAGGGAGGACAGGTACGCACGGCCCTGGTCCCAGGAGGACAGGTAGCAGGGCCCTGGTCCAGGGACGACAGGAACGCAGGGCCCTGGTCCAGGGAGGACAGGTACGCAGGGCACTGGTCGAGGGAGGACAGGTAGCAGGGCCCTGGTCGAGGGAGAACAGATAGCAGGGCCCTGGTCGAGGGAGGACAGTTATGCAGGGCCCTGGTCGAGGGGGAACAGTTACGCAGGGCCCTGGTCGATGGAGGACAGGAACGCAGGTCACTGGTCGAGGAGGACAGGTACGCAGGGCCCTGGTCGAGGGAGGACAGGTAAGCAGGGCCCTGGTCGAGGGAGGACAGGTACGCAGGGCCCTGGTCGAGGGAGGACAGGTATGCAGGGCACTGGTCGAGGGAGGACAGGAACGCAGGGCACTGGTCGAGGGAGGACATGTATGCAGGGCCCTGGTCGATGGAGGACAGGAACGCAGGGCCCTGGTCGAGGGAGGAAAGGTATGCAGGGCCCTGGTCGAGGAAGGACAGGAACGCAGGGCACTGGTCGAGGGAAAACAGGTAGCAGGGCCCTGGTCGAGGGGGGACAGGTACGCAGGGCCCTGGTCGAGGGAGGACAGGTACACAGGGCCCTGGTCGAGGGAGGACAGGTATGCAGGGCCCTGGTCGAGGGAGGACAGGAACGCAGGGCCCTGGTCGAGGGAGGACAGGTATGCAGGGCCCTGGTCGAGGGAGGACAGTTACGCAGGGCCCTGGTCGATGGAGGACAGGAACGCAGGGCCCTGGTCGAGGGAGGAAAGGTATGCAGGGCCCTGGTTGAGGAAGGACAGGAACGCAGGTCACTGGTCGAGGAGGACAGGTACACAGGGCCCTGGTCGAGGGAGGACAGGTATGCAGGGCACTGGTCGAGGGAGGACAGGAACGCAGGGCACTGGTCGAGGGAGGACAGGTACGCAGGGCCCTGGTCGAGGGAGGACAGGTACGCAGAGCCCTGGTCGAGGGAGGACAGGTACGCAGGGCCCTGGTCGAGGGAGGACAGGAACGCAGGGCACTGGTCGAGGGAGGACAGGTATGCAGGGCCCTGCTCGATGGAGGACAGGAACGCAGGGCCCTGGTCGAGGGAGGAAAGGTATGCAGGGCCCTGGTCGAGGAAGGACAGGAACGCAGGGCACTGGTCGAGGGAGGACAGGTATGCAGGGCACTGGTCGAGGGAGAACAGGTATGCAGGGCCCTCGTCGATGGAGGACAGGAACGCAGGGCCCTGGTCGAGGGAGGACAGGTATGCAGGGCCCTGGTCGAGGGAGGACAGGTATGCAGGGCACTGGTCGAGGGAGAACAGGTATGCAGGGCCCTCGTCGATGGAGGACAGGAACGCAGGGCCCTGGTCGAGGGAGGACAGGTAGCAGGGCCCTGGTCCACGGAGGACAGGTAGCAGGGCCCTGGTCAAGGGAGGACAGGTATGCAGGGCCCTGGTCGATGGAGGACAGGAACGCAGGTCACTGGTCGAGGGAGGACAGGAACGCAGGGCACTGGTCGAGGGAGGACAGGAACGCAGGGCACTGGTCGAGGGAGGACAGGAACGCAGGGCACTGGTCGAGGGAGGACAGGTAGCAGGGCACTGGTCGAGGGAGGACAGGGAGCAGGGCACCGGTCGAGGGAGGACAGGTAGCAGGGCCCTGGTCGAGGTAGGACAGGTACGCACAGCCCTGGTCCAGGGAGGACAGGTCGCAGAGCCCTGGTCGAGGGAGGACAGGTAGCAGGGCCCTGGTCGAGGGAGAACAGATAGCAGGGCCCTGGTTGAGGGAGGACAGTTATGCAGGGCCCTGGTCGAGGGAGGACAGTTACGCAGGGCCCTGGTCGAGGGAGGACAGGAACGCAGAGCCCTGGTCGATGGAGGACAGGAACGCAGGGCCCTAGTCGAGGGAGAACAGGTAGCAGAGCCCTGGTCAAGGGAGGACAGGTAGCAGGGCCCTGGTCGAGGGAGGAAAGGAACGCAGGGCCCTGGTCCAGGGAGGACAGTTACGCAGGGCACTGGTCGAGCGAGGACAGGAACACAGGTCACTGGTCGAGGGAGGACAGGAACGCAGGGCACTGGTCGAGGGAGGACAGGAACGCAGGGCCCTGGTCCAGGGAGGACAGTTTCACAGGGCACTGGTCGAGGGAGGACAGGAACGCAGGTCACTGGTCGAGGGAGGACAGGAACGCAGGTCACTGGTCGAGGGAGGACAGGAACGCAGGGGCCTGGTCGATGGAGGACAGGAACGCAGATTACTGGTCGAGGGAGGACAGGAACGCAGGGCACTGGTCGAGGGAGGACAGGAACGCAGGTCACTGGTCGAGGGAGGACAGGAACGCAGGGCCCTGGTCCAGGGAGGACAGTTACACAGGGCACTGGTCGAGGGAGGACAGGAACGCAGGTCACTGGTCGAGGGAAGACAGGTAGCAGGGCACTGGTCGAGGGAAGACAGGAACGCAGGGGCCTGGTCGATGGAGGACAGGAATGCAGGGGCCTGGTCAATGGAGGACAGGGACGCAGGGCACTGGTCGAGGGAAGACAGGATCGCAGGGGCCTGGTCGATGGAGGACAGGAACGCAGGGCACTGGTCGAGGGAGGACAGGTAGCAGGGCCCTGGTCGAGGGAGGACAGGAACGCAGGGCACTGGTCGAGGGAGGACAGGAACGCAGGGCCCTGGTCCAGGGAGGACAGTTACACAGGGCACTGGTCGAGGGAGGACAGGAACGCAGGTCACTGGTCGAGGGAGGACAGGAACGCAGGGCACTGGTCGAGGGAAGACAGGTAGCAGGGCCCTGGTCGAGGGAAGACAGGTAGCAGGGCCCTGGTCGAGGGAGGACAGGTATGCAGGGCCCTGGTCGATGGAGGACAGGAACGCAGGGCACTGGTCGAGGGAGGACAGGTAGCAGGGCCCTGGTCGAGGGAGGACAGGTATGCACGACCCTGGTCCAGGGAGGACAGGTAGCAGGGCACTGGTCGAGGGAGGACAGGTACGCAGGTCACTGGTCGAGGGAGGACAGGTAGCAGGGCCCTGGTCGAGGGAGGACAGATAGCTGGGCACTGGTCGAGGGAGGACAGTTATGCAGGGCCCTGGTCGAGGGAGGACAGGAACGCAGAGCCCTGGTCGAGGGAGGACAGGTACGCACTGCCCTGGTCGAGGGAGGACAGGAACGCAGAGCCCTGGTCGAGGGAGGACAGGTACGCAGGGCCCTGGTCGAGGGAGGACAGGAACGCAGGGCCCTGGTTGATGAAGGACAGGAACGCAGGGCCTGGTCGATGGAGGACAGGAACGCAGGGCCCTGGTCGAGGGAGGACAGGTAGCAGGGCCCTGGTCAAGGGAGGACAGGTATGCATGGCCCTGGTGGATGGAGGACAGGTATGCAGGGCCCTGGTCGATGGAGGACAGGAACGCAGGTCAATGGTCGAGGGAGGACGGGAACGCAGGGCACTGGTTGAGGGAGGACAGGGTGCAGGGCACCGGTCGAGGGAGGACAGGGAGCAGGGCACCGGTCGAGGGAGGACAGGTAGCAGGGCCCTGGTCGAGGGAGGACAGGTACGCACGGCCCTGGTCCAGGGAGGCCAGGTAGCAGGGCCCTGGTCCAGGGAGGACAGGAACGCAGGGCCCTGGTCGAGGGAGGACAGGTAGCAGGGCCCTGGTCGAGGGAGAACAGATAGCAGGGCCCTGGTCGAGGTAGGACAGTTATGCAGGGCCCTGGTCGAGGGAGGACAGTTACGCAGGGCCCTGGTCGAGGGAGGACAGGAACGCAGAGCCCTGGTCGAGGGAGGAGAGGTAGCAGGGCCCTGGTCGAGGGAGGACAGGAACGCAGGTCACTGGTCGAGGAGGACAGGTATGCAGGGCCCTGGTCGATGGAGGACAGGAACGCAGGGCCCTGGTCGAGGGAGGAAAGGTATGCAGGGCCCTGGTCGAGGAAGGACAGGAACGCAGGGCACTGGTCGAGGGAGGACAGGTAGCAGGGCCCTGGTCGAGGGAGGACAGGTACGCAGGGCCCTGGTCGAGGGAGGACAGGTATGCAGGGCCCTGGTCGAGGGAGGAGAGGTACGCAGGGCCATGGTCGAGGGAGGACAGGAACGCAGGGCCCTGGTTGATGGAGGACAGGAACGCAGGGCCCTGGTTGATGGAGGACAGGAACACAGGGCCCTGGTCGATGGAGGACAGGAACGCAGGGCCCTGGTCGAGGGAGGACAGGTAGCAGGGCCATGGCCCAGGGAGGACAGGTAGCAGGGCCCTGGTCGAGGGAGGACAGGAACGCAGGGCACTGGTCGAGGGAGGACAGGAACGCAGGGCACTGGTCGAGGGAGGACAGGTAGCAGGGCACTGGTGGAGGGAGGACAGGTAGCAGGGCCCTGGTCGAGGGAGGACAGGTACGCACGGCCCTGGTCCAGGGTGGACAGGTAGCACGGCCCTGGTCGATGGAGGACAGGTAGCAGGGCCCTGGTCGAGGGAGGACAAGTACGCAGGGCATTGGTCGAGGGAGGACAGGTTGCAGGGCCCTGGTCGAGGGAGGACAGTTATGCAGGGCCCTGGTTGATGGAGGACAGGAACGCAGGGCCCTGGTCGATAGAGGACAGGAACGCAGGTCACTGGTCGAGGGAGGACAGGTAGCAGGGCCCTGGTCGAGGGAGGACAGGTAGCAAGGCACTGGTGGAGGGAGGACAGGTATGCAGGGCCCTGGTCGAGGGAGGACAGGTACGCACTGCCCTGGTCGAGGGAGGACAGGAACGCAGAGCCCTGGTCGAGGGAGGACAGGTACGCAGGGCCCTGGTCGAGGGAGGACAGGAACGCAGGGCCCTGGTTGATCAAGGACAGGAACGCAGGGCCCTGGTCGATAGAGGACAGGAACGCAGGGCCCTGGTCGAGGGAGGACAGGTAGCAGGGCACTGGTGGAGGGAGGACAGGTATGCAGGGCACTGGTGGAGGGAGGACAGGTATGCAGGGCCCTGGTCGAGGGAGGACAGGTATGCAGGGCACTGGTGGAGGGAGGACAGGTATGCAGGGCACTGGTGGAGGGAGGACAGGTATGCAGGGCCCTGGTTGATGGAGGACAGGAACGCAGGGCCCTGGTCGATAGAGGACAGGAACGCAGGTCACTGGTCGAGGGAGGACAGGAACGCAGGGCCCTGGTCGAGGGAGGACAGGAACGCAGGGCCCTGGTCGAGGGAGGGCAGGAACGCAGGGCCCTGGTCCAGGGAGGACAGTTACGCAGGGCCCTGGTTGATGGAGGACAGGAACGCAGGGCCCTGGTCGAGGGAGGACAGGTATCAGGGCCCTGGTCAAGGGAGGACAGGTAGCAGGGCCCTGGTCGAGGGAGGACAAGTACGCAGGGCCCTGGTCCAGGGAGGACAGTTACGCAGGGCACTGGTCGAGGGAGGATAGGAACGCAGGTCACTGGTCGAGGGAGGACAGGAACGCAGGGCACTGGTCGAGGGAGGACAGGTAGCAGGGCACTGGTCAAGGGAGGACAGGTAGCAGGGCCCTGGTCGAGGGAGGACAGGAACGCAGGTCACTGGTCGAGGGAGACAGGAACGCAGGGCCCTGGTCGAGGGAGACAGGAACGCAGGGCCCTGGTTGAGGGAGGACAGGAACGCAGGACCCTGGTTGAGGGAGGACAGGTATGCAGGGCCCTGGTTGAGGGAGGACAGGTACGCAGAGACATGCAACACAGACCGGGACCCCTCCAGGGGAGCAGGACTTGGGGCCGGGGTCTACACAGAGTCAAGACCCCTCCTAGGGAGCAAGACATAGGGCCGGGACTCGTACACAGAACAGAGAGAGACAGTTCCCAACATAAGGTAGCGGCAAACGGCCAGACCTACCTAGAGAAGGCGAGGACACAGAGTCTGTATAAAACAACGGTAGACGGTTCCGATCGTGCTCCGGCAGTTGAACTTGACAGCGGTGCAGGCGAATGTTGCACACAAGGGTTACAGGCGAGGCAAGGCTCCAGGGGAGGCAAGGATCCAGGTGAGGCAAGGCGAGGCAACGCTTCAGACACTGGTTGCAGGGCAAGACTTCAGAAGGAAAGGGCAGAGAAGGGATTCACACAGGGGGTTTGGACAGGATAATCCCGCAACTGAGACTGAACCAAGGAGCTATTTGTGTCGCCAGCCCAAAATGTGAGTCAGCTACCTCAATTAGAGCACCCAGCAGAAAAAGGGAAAACGAGAAAATCTAGAATAAGGAGTGATGGACCGGACCATGAACTGGAATCCGGACTTCACGGACTGGACCATGACAGTTACAGCTGTATAGAACTCTGGGCAGACTTCACTTGGAGTACTGTGCTCAGCTCTGGCCACCTCACTACAGGAAGGATGTGGAAACTATAGGAAGAGTGCAGAGGATATTTACAAAGATGTTGCCTGGATTGGGGAGCATGTCTTATGAGAATAGGTTGAGTGAACTCAGCCTTTTCTTCTTGGAGCGGCGAACAATAAGAGGTGACCTGATAGAGCTGTGTAAGTTGATGACAGGCATTGAACATGTGGATAGTCAAAGGCGTTTTCCCAGGGTTCAAATAGCTAACAGGAGAGGATACAGTTTCAAGTTGCTTAGAAGTAGGTATAGAGGAGATATCAGCGGTAACTTCTTTTATGCAGAGAGTGATGAGTGCGTGGAATAAACTGCCGGCGACGGTGGTGGAAGCAGATATGATAGAGTCTTTTAAGAAACTCCCACATAGGTACATGAAGCTTAGAAAAATAGAGAGCTATAGGAATCCTTGGGTAATTTCTAAAGTAAGTACATGCGCGACACAGAATTGTGGGCCAAAGGACCTTTATCGTGCTGTAGGTTTTCTATGTTTCTATGTTTCTTTGAAAGTGGCTTCACAGATTGATAAGGTGATTGAGAAGGGTTAAGGAATGCTTGCTTTATTAGTCAAGGCGTTGAGTTCAAAAGTTAAGAAGTAATGTTGGGACTTTATTTACATCTGAATAGGCCACATCTGGACTATTCAGACAGTTCTGGTTGCCCCACTATAGGAAGAATGTTGATGCTTTGGAGAGATTGCAGGAGAGGTTTAGCAGAATGCTGTCTTCCTGGGCATGTGTTATTATGAGCGGCTAGACAAACCTGAGTTGTGTTTTGTTGGAGCAGTGGAGTCTGAGTAGAGATCTGAAGGAGATTTACAAGTTTATGAAGCCATAGATAAAGTAGGTAGGGAGTATCTTTTTCTAGGGTGGAATTATTTAATACAAGAGGGCATGCTTTGAAGGTGAGAAGGGGTAGATTCAAAGGGGATGTGAGGGCTAAGTTTTTCTTTACTCAGAGTGGCAGATGCCTAGAATGTGCTACCCGGTATGGTGGTAAATGCAAATAGGCTTTAAAGAGACTTTTAGATGGGCATATGAATATGAGGAAGATAGAAACATATGGACATTGTGTAGGTGGGAGGGATTAGACTTGGTGGGGCGGGGTGTTGATTTACTGTTTAGCTGTTTGAGCACAATATTGTGGACCAAAAGGCCTTTTCCTGTGCTATGCTGTCCTATGTCTATATCGCTGAAATGCAGTGAATTTCAGTCATCTTGTAGGCAGAGCATATCTAGGTGTTTTACGCCATCTGTGAGGAATACAAGATTCAATTACATAAAGCCATACAGCACAGAAACAAGAGCATTGCCCAGCTAGTCCACACTGACTAACATTTGCATCTAACCTAATCTAGTCCACAGCTAGACCACATTTATCCAACAACACTGTAGGAGGCTGGAAAACAAATTGGAGGAGCTTTTGCTGACATAATCACATCATACATCAAAGTTGCTGGTGAACGCAGCAGGCCAGGCAGCTTCTCTAGGAAGAGGTACAGTCGACGTTTCAGGCCGAGACCCTTCATAGTCTTGACAAAGGGTCTCGGCCTGAAACGTCGACTGTACCTCTTCCTAGAGATGCTGCCTGGCCTGCTGCGTTCACCAGCAACTTTGATGTGTGTTGCCAGAATTTCCAGCATCTGCAGAATTCCTGTTGTTAATCACATCATAATTAGGCAGCTGTAGAGTGGAGGGGAGCAAATGTTGTGCCTCAGTTTAAGTAGGGCAGGAAAGAAAAACATGGGATACACTGGCAAGTCTACGTCCATCTCAGTAAGCTACTGGGGAGGATGTTGATATTCATACATATGGAAAGAGAGTTTGATTGGGGGTAGTTGGCAAAATTTTTTGCATGGGAGATTACACTTTTGATGATCTGATCAAGAAAATCGATGTTTAGGGCGGTAGACATGGTTTATGTGGACCTTTGATAATGTTTCACATGTAGACTGCTCTGTTACATTGAATTATATGGACTCCTTAGCTGGCTAATTGGATACACAATTGGCTTGATTGTAGAAAGCAGGGATCGATATAGAAAGGATTTTTCAATGGACTGAAGACCGATGATTAGTGGTATGCCTCCAGGGTCAGAGTTTAGCTCATTATTGTCATCAGTATCAACGATTTAGATCAGAATGTGCAAGTGGTTCTTAGTAAGTTTGCTGATGATACTGCAATAGGTTGTCAGTGAAGAAGATTATCAAAAATACAGGAGGAATCATGATAAACTGAGGAAATAAACCAAGGCATGGCAAATCGATTTTAATTTGGATAAGATGGCATTTCAGAAAATCATATTCAGCTGGGACTTTCACAGTGAATGCAGGGGCTGCAGAGTGTTGTAGTACCGAGGGCATTGGAGTATATGCTCAAGTGGAGTCACAGGTGGATAGAATGGTGAAGAAGGGTTTTCACATTCTGGCCCTCATATAGCAGGGCATTAAGTGTAAACGCAGGAAAGTCATGGAGCAGGCACTGGTACAGGGCACAGGTAAGGCTACACTGGGAGTAGGTATTCAGTTTTGGTTGCCCTGCTCCAGAAAAGCTGTCATTAAACTGCAAAAACCAGAGAGAGAGAGCGATTGGAGAGAGGGGGAGAGAGAGAGGGGGGTGCGAAATTGGAGAGAGAGAGAAAGATTGGAGAGAGAGAGAGAGAGAGAGAGAGAGAGATTGGAGAGAGAAGCAGTTAAGGGGAAGGAAAAGTTTTGTTTCAAGCTCAGCCAGGTCCTCAGACAGCATAGGCAACACATTCTTTGTTGATATACTGTAAGTCAGTTCCCAATATATCAGGAACTGTAGAACATATCACTGGCCAGCCTCCAAAATTTAATGTGACTCTCGAGTACAAGAAGTATAATGATGAGGAGCTATCTGAGATGGCTGCTCGTTTTAAACGAAGGTCTGGGGAATCACTGACCGAATGGTTCCTCTGCTTGTGGGATGATGGAGGTGCTAGTATAACCTTTTATCCTGAAGAACTAGCAAGGCTAGGGTCATTAACCTCGAATTCTCGTATTAATATTGATATTCTCGTATTTGGAGTATTGTGAGCAGTTTTGTTCACCAAATTACAGGAAAGATATTAATAAGATTGAAATAGTGCAGAGAAGGTTTACAAGGATGTTGCTGGGACTTGAGAAACTGAATTACAGAGAAAGGTCGAATAGGTTAGGACTTTATTCCCTGGAGCATAGAAGAATGAGGGGAGATTTAATAGAGGTATATAAAATTATGATGAGTATAGATAGAGTGAATGCAAGCAGGCTTTTTCCATTGAGGCAAGAGGAGAAAAAAACCAGAGGACATGGGTTAAGGGTGAAGGGGGAAAAGTTTAAAGGGAACATTAGAGGGGGCTTCTTCACACAGAGAGTGGTGGGAGTGCAGAATGAGCTTCTAGATGAAGTGGTAAATGCGGGCTCACTTTTAACATTTAAAAACTTGGACAGGTACATGGATGAGAGGTGTATGGAAGGATATGGTTCAGGTGCATGTCAGTGGGATGAGGCAGAAAAATGGTTCGGCACAGCCAAGAAGGGCCAAAAGGCCTGTTTCTGAGCTGTAATGTTCTATGGTTCTAGATTGGAGAAAGAGATTGGAGAGAGAGATTGGATAGAGAGAGAGAGGACAGATAGAGAAAGAGAGAAAGATTGGACAGATAGAGCAGATAGAGAGAGATAGAGAGAAAGAGAGAGAGAGAGAGAGAGAGAGAGAGAGAGAGGGAGGGAGAGAAATTAAAGAGGTATAGAGATAGAGAGAGATATAGAAAGATAAAACGAAAAATCGCGGTCGAAAAGACAGCCATTCGCGCGTTGGAAGCCAAATGGGTTTATTGTGTATTCGCTTGCCATCGGATCAGTTGCAAGAACGTGGCAAACATGAATGCTGCCGGGGGATCGGATGATGAATCAGTTGCATGTGCACTTGCCACATTCTCGCAGTCGATCTGATAAGGTTTAGAGTGAGATTTGATACGAAAATTAATGACAACTTTTTCTTCGTCCGTATATTGAATGAGCTGCCAGACGAAGCAGTTGAAGCTGGTACGTCAACATCATTGATAAGACAGGTGGCTGCATGAATATGAAAACATTAGAGTAATGTGAAACTGGCCTAAGCAAGTGGGGTGGGTGTAAATGGGCATAGTGATCGACATAGGCAAAACCGAAGAGCCTGTTTCCCTGTCCTTTGAATATGTGCCTCCATGAAAACAAGGGGAGAGAGGCGGCGGTAACGTCAAATATGATATGAGGCTGATATTGTTCACACAGAGAATGAAGAGTACTTGGAATTGAGTGCCCGAGAGAGTAATTGAAGCGCGGTCCTGATCATATTTAAGAGATATCTAAGCAAGAACTGAAATGTCTTAGTCATCGAAGGCCATAGCCTATTCAGTCCATGGTATGTGGGTATGTAGAGTACTAAAATTGTGGCGGATTAGCGCTCAGAGGTCGGTCTGTACGGCTCAATGATTATGTGACTACGACACTATAATTCTATTACCCTATAAAGTTAACTGTCAGGCTTACCCAACAGACTGTCTTTAGCCTTATGCGATTTTATTGAAGATGTTAGATCAAATAATAAATAATGTCCTGATTTGGCACATTGCAGCTTTCAGGTTTATTGATTTCAAATGTTTCAGGTATCACCCCCTCTTTTATTTCAAATTCCCACCACACAATCTGTGTCTTTCGTCCTTTTCCTGCCTGCAATTTCGCATTAAATTGGACTCCCATTTATTAGTCCTCCAATACAAAACTGCTTCCTGCTACCTCCGTCATCACTTTAGCTTATTCTCTCTCGCTGTCTCCTGTATTTCACCATTTCTCAAGCCTTCATAATGAGCTGTCTCTTCGATACTTCTATAATCACTCTTACAGCTCTGAGCTTCGCGGATCAATAATTGCAAACGACAATGTTGTCTCTACATATTGCTTCTAAATGTATTTTATAAGTAATTTTTTAACTGAAGACTGATAGGCAGACATCAATTATATGGACCCTTGGGGTAACTATACCAGCAAGATCTGGCGCTCCTGCTTCCTTAGGACGATGTGAAAGTAGCAAGCATCAAAGGATATGGAAGCTGGTCAAACTAATAGCTAGGGAGAAGATCATTCATGATTTGCGAGACGTTAGAACATACAGAGTCAATTCCTACTCTTCATGTATGTTTGCAAATGGGGACTTCTTTACAGACCAGTGATATACATAGTTTTACTCTTTTGAAGTTATGTTTCACAGCTTGATACTATTTGTAAATCTCTGAAGTAACCTCAGTAAGCAGACATTGCTACTGCATTATTATAACACACGGTGCTAAAACGTTATAGGACCATCAGACCATAAGACATAGGAGCAGAATTAGGCCATCTGGCTCATCGAGTCTGTTCCACCATTCAATCATGGCTGATCCTTTTTTTTCCAATATCCTCCTTAACCCCAGTTACTGGCCTTCTGCCCATAATGCTTGATGCCATGTCCAATCAACAATCTATCAATCTCTGTCTTAAATACACCCAACGTCCTGGTCTCCACAGCTGCATGTGGAAACGAATTCCACAAATTCACCACTCCTTGACTGAAGAAATTTCTCTGCATCTCTGTTTTGAAAGGGAACCCCTCTATTCAGATTTGTCCTAGATTTTCCCACCATGGGAAACATCCTTTCCACATCTACTCTGTCTAGGCCTTCCAACACTCGAACTGTTTCAATGAGATCCCCCCCTCATCCTTCTAAATTCCATCGAGTACAGACACAGAGCCATCAAACGTTCCTCGTGTGATAAAACTTTCATGCCTGGAATCATCCTTGTGAAACTCCTCTGAACCCTCTCCAATGCCAGGACATCTATTCCAAGATGAGAGAGCCAAACTGTTCTCAATACTCGAGGTGAAGCCTCACTAGTGCCTTATAAAGCCTCACTTTCACAACCTTGCTTCTGAATTCCAGACCTATTGAAATGAATGCTAGCTTGGCATTTGCCTTCCTCACCACCGACTCGACCTGCAAGTTACCCTTCAGGATGTTCTGCGCAAGGACTCTGAAGTCCGTCTGCATCTCAGATTCCTGCATTTCCACTCCCCCCCCCCCCTTTAGAAAATACAAATATATTCCATATTAAAACTGGGAAACATCGTCTTTTGGAATCATATAAAAGTGAAATTGATTGCATAATTTATTTAAACAATGCAATTAACCCTGATGCTAATATAAGCTCGCATGTTTTTTTCACGGCTGTGTCTACCATTGTGATGTCACCGAATATGCATGTGTAATGAGTTCAACTGTGAATAGTAACACTGCATAATTGTGTCTCCGGTGCTTTGACATCGGTTAAATAAGAATCCTTTTGAAATCGAGCAAGTGGTCTCGAGATTACTGATTACCGGAGAAAATGCATGCGCCGCCGAGAGGGCCGATCTACGCCTTTTACTACACTGCTCTTGCTGTTATTGCTATTCCAGGTGAGGTATTCCAGCGGGTTTTCTGCATTTTTATGAAGTTACAGTTCATACAAGTTGAAACAAATGTAAATGACGGAACTGAGTTGCACTGCCCTACAGCAATGCGCATAGCACATTCTCGAGTTCCGGGTATAGCACACCCTAATAAGCTTACACCCCAGTGATGTGCGTGCACATTAATCTTGAGAAAATTCCAGAATCCATTCACCCCCGGAGATTTAGCGATTGAAGTTTTAGGAACATTTGCATAATTTGCTTATTTTAGTCCTTTCAATGGAGAGGAATTTGAAAGCAATTGAGGATTTGATATAATAAAGATAGCCAGTTCACCTGTCGTGGGAATCAAGACAATGTTAGAAAAGTTAGTACATTTAGAAATAAACCTCATACGTGAAGAGATGGTTAGAAAGGAATTCTTCACGAAGTCGTCTAGAATTTTGGAAGCCACAATAGCTGTTATGGCGAGGCAAATTCCAAATCACTCCTCAACTGATTAATTTTTGATGATTAGCATCTCTCTCTCTCTCTCTTATATGTATCGTATACATACGGAGTTGAGTCACAGATCACTTTTTATGAAGTTCTGCGTGAAGCAGTCTCGAAAACCTGAGTGGCCGGTTTTGTTTAATGTTGATAATTGGACGTCCCTGGTAAGGCAGAATTTACGCCATTGCTAATTGTTCTGGCAAGGAGAATGTGGGTGGCCCTCTTAAACAGCAGCAGTCCATTATGTGTTAAGAAGTGTGTCCCTGGTTTAGACCTGCAATGAAGAATGTAAAATTAGTAAGTCCAAGAGGTGTGCAAATCGGAAGAGAAACTGAAAATGCTAATTTTCTCCATGTAGCTGTAGCCTTCTTGGTCGTCGTGGAACATGACTTTGGAGTATTCTCGGCAAGGAACTGCAATGGGTTTAATATGCGGCGGATGCTATCTCCACTGTGGTAATATACTCATAGTGGCAGATGGGAACTGGGTGGATATAATATTTAGGTGAAGAGATTCATCAGAATCCTGCCTGGCAGGGAGCGTTCCATTGATGAGGAGAGATTACAGAGGGTAGACCCGTCTTCCCTGGAGCATATGAGGTTAAGATGGGACATATATAAGGGTATAGGTAGTGCGGGAGCAATGGTGTGGCACTGATACGTGCATATTTTGGAAAGTTTTACGTTGCAAATCTCACATTACGCATATTAGCGCTGAGCCTGGTCAATGTTATTTCAGCGTTTGCTATCGTCAATGTAATCATGTTATGTATTGTTTCTATTTTAGCAACGTCAGCTGCATTTTTCACTGACTTTGTTAACTTATGTTATCAATTTTCTATTCCCTGCTACAATTACAATAACATATCGGAATTATGCATAATAAAAATATCAAGAATGAAGCGTGGCATTTTAACAGCGACGTTAGTTATTTCAGTGCCTACATTTGGATCTAACTTGTGTTGTGAAATCTTTAGAGAATTTCGGTCACTGTTTTACTTCTGCTGTGATTGATTTCTCTTACTCCTCATTTTTATTCACTCTCTCTCTTTCTCTCTCTCTCTCATAATATACAGTTAATTTCACGGCCATTCTGATCCTGTGCAGAGGAAAGTGTGGACTCTCAAGATGTATCACTCGGTACCTCGTAGCCATGGCGGTGACGGATCTTCTGGTTATCATCACTGCTGTTTTATTAAATCGGCTTCCTGGCATTTATTTTCCTGGCAGTTTCATGTTTATTACTCCCGTTTGCAGTGTCAGCATTACTTTAAACCATGTCACAAGGGACAGCTCCGTTTGGTTAACAGTCGCTTTTACCTTCGATCGATTTGTAGCCATCTGTTGCCAGAATCTGAAAACAAAATATTGCACCGAGAAAACGGCGGCATATGTTATAGGAACGGTCTGCACTGTGGGATGCGTGAAAAGCATACCTTGGTATTTTATGCACGTACCGATCTATGTTATTGACAATGTCCCATGGTATTGCAGAGAGAAGTTAGCCCGTTATACATCGCTTCTTTGGAAAATCTTTGATTGGTCCTCACATATCTTGACCCCTTGTCTCGCGTTTTTTCTTATTCTCTTATTGAACGTCCTAACAGCCAGGCATATTCTCGCAGCCAACAGGGCTCGCAGGAGACTCCGTGGGCAAAGTAATGGGGAGAATCACAAAGACCCAGAAATGGAGAGTAGAAAAAGGTCTATGATTTTGCTCTTTGCCATTTCCGGTAGTTTCATCTTGCTGTGGGTGACGTATCTTGCGCTATTCCTCTACAAGAAAATTACAGGCGATTTCCAAATCAAAGGCATTTTTGTAGAAAGTGCTAATATGCTCCTGCTTTTCAGTTACTGCACTAACACGTTTATTTATGCAGTAACTCAGAGCAAATTTAGGCAGCAGTTTATGACTCTGGTACATTGCCCACTGAAACTCCAACGTAAGTTGTAATGTTAACTTAAGGAGTAGTACTTCCATATTACAAAACCACACGTCTGCCTTGTGTTTAGCAAACCTCTTTTTTTTTCTTAAACATGACGAGCCTGTGCATCATGAAAATAAACAAGTTTATCACTTGTACCAATGACACACGGGAAAGTTTTTACATGCTATTATTAAAACGGAAATGAAACTGTTCAATTTGTATTACTGACTTAATCGTATGCAATCTATAATTCGATAATTCCACTGACGCTAATGAATGGCGGGTCGATATATCCTGTTGTAGATACTGGTTGGCAAGGATAGTTATGGAATTGATAGGGTGGATGAGATAAAATCGTTCTGGGACAGTGTGGGGGCATGGAAGGGAGCCAGCTGAAACAATGAAAGCAACGCCAGTGCGCACACTGCTCATCTAATCCGTGGAATATCTGCGAGTCGGGGCAGGTGGTGGAAGCGGTGCTTCGGATTTTTGAATTAAGCATCTGTAAGAATGGATTTCGGCAGAGCAATAACTGGAGGTGATCAAGTTCCACTCCAATCATAGTGCTCCTTGCATCATAGCAGGTTTATTTTTATCTCGGTTTTTCTAAGAACTGAGCATTAAGGCACATGTTTTACTGACAGTTTTATTGCATTTTTTTTATTTCTATAATCCAGTTTGCAAGTATTGAGTGGGTCCACAGAGAAATGGCATTAATGTTTTACATTCTTGATAACTTTTTATCGGAATTCTTCTGAATATTCATAAATCTGAAGTACTACCTGTAGTTTATTTTCAACTCTTTCCATGGAAACTGAAGGCAATTATGCTATAAGCATCCTTGAATCCCTGTCTACCTATGTTGCAACTTTCAGACATCCCTTGGTGCCTCTGTCAACAAAAATTCCCAGAACGCAATAGTCACTGTGTTCTGCATGTTCTAGCCTGATTTACCTTATTAAAATGCATCACTCCATACTTAACTGAGTTAAATCCCATTCCCTATTCATTTTCCCACTTTCCCAAATGATCCCGTCTAAAACTAGAAGACAGACCTAAGATGAGAGAGGAAAGACTTCATGATGACCCGAGCAGCAAACATTTCAAGCAAAGGCAGGAGCGTATGTGGAACGGGTTTACAGACGATTCTGGAGGCGGATGCAGTTACAATTTTAAGATGTGTTCGTTACATTATACTGGAAATATTTAGTGGGATATGAGCCCTATTTGATGGGATATGAGGCAAGTGCAGGCAGATAGGACGAGATCAATTAGGCAAGTTGCGTTGAAGAGCTTCCTTACATGTAGAATAACTCTGTAACTCTATAAACCAATGCTTAGATTCATTTTAAGTTGATTGAGTGAATGCTAAAAAAGTCTTAGTGAGTACTTAATGGGTACTTTGCTTCAGCATTTTACAAAGAAGACGACATAGAGGACAGGAGGTCATTGCTGAGTGCATGAGAATGTTAAGGTGCTTAGAGGTCAAGGAGGAGGAATTGTTGGGTCTCCTAATGAACATTAACGTGGCTACGTCCTCAGGGCATGATGGGTATTATCACAGGTTATTGAAGGAGGCAAGAGACAAGATTGCTGGGATCTTGAGCAGTATGTTAGTGTCCTCTATGGGCACAGGTGAGGGCTCGGGGGACTAACGAGTGGCTAATGTTGTACCTCTATTTCAAAAGGGAGCAAGGGAAAATGCTGGGAACTCTGACCGGTAAGTCTCACATCAGTTGTAGGGAAATTGCTGGAGAAAATTCTTAGGGATAGGATAAACGAAAAATTGGAACCCATGGCCTAATTCAGAAAAGGCAGCACATCATTGTTTGGTCAGATCAGGTCTTACCAACTTGATTGCGGTTTTGACAAGGTGACGAGAGAGATCAAAGATGATAAGGCACTGGATGTTGCTCCTTGGATTTTAGTAAGGGTTTGTCTGTGTCCCTCATGTGAGGCTAATCCTGAAGATTAGTATGCATGGGGTCCACGAGGATTTGGCTGTTTGTCTGGCACAGAGCACACAAAGGGTAGTGGTTGAAGGGACTTATTCAGGCAGGAGGTCTGTAATTCGTGCTGTTAACACAGATATCTGTGCTGGGACCTCTGCTGGATATAAATGACCTGGATGAAAATGTAGATAAGTGAGTTATGTTTATGGATGATACCAAGATAGGTGGAGTTGTGGATATTGTAGAAGACAGTGTAATATTATGCAATATAGATCCATTGCAGATATCAGCAGAGAACTGGCAGATGGAGTTTAACCCAAATAAATGTGAGCTGTTGCACCTTTGTTGGGAAAATGCAAGGAGACAGTGCACTGCTAATAGCAAAACAGTGTTGCTGAGCAGAGAGATCTTGGAGTCCAAGTTCATCGCTCCATGAAAGTGGCTCCACAGATCGATAAGGTGGTTCAGAATGTTATGGAATGTTTGCTTTATGAGTTGAGACATTGAGTTAGAAGGTCAAGAAGTAATGTTGGAGCTTGATTTACGTCTGATTAGGCCACGTCTGGAGTACTCATACAGTTCTGGGTGCCCCACTACCGGAAGGATGTTGAAGCTTTGGAGAGGGTGCAGAAGAGGTTTATTAGAATGCTGTCTTCATGGTCGTGTGTTATCATGAAAGTCTAGACAAATTTGGGTTGTGTGTGTTTTTTTTTGAAGCAGCAGAGGCTGAGTGGAGATCTGAAGGAGGTTTACAAGTTTATGAGAGGGATAGAAAAAATAGATAGGGAGTACCTTTTTCCAGGGTAGAAATATTTAATACAACAGTGTATGCATTGAAGGTGAGAAGGGGTATGTTCGAAAGGGATGCGAAGATTAAGTTTTTTTTTTACTCAGGGAATGGTGAATGCCTAGAATGTGCTGCCTAGTATGGTGGTAGAGGAAATACATCAGAGGTTTTTAAGGGACCTTTAGATAGGCACATGAATATGAGGAAGATGGAGGGATATGTACTTTATGTGGGTGGAAGAAATTAATTTTTGGGTGGGGGTTGATTTGGTGTTTAGCTGGTTCAGCACAATATTGTGGGCCAAAAGGCCTGTTCCTAGGCTATGCTGTCCTATGTCAATGTCAAATACAGTAAATTGCACTCACCCCAGTAGGCAGAGCAAATCTAGGTGTTATACGCAATGTGAGGAATACGAGATTCAATTACATACGGCACAGAAACAAGAGCTTCATTTAACATTTTCATCTAATCTAATCTAGTCCATGGTCTGAACAGCTTTTTCCAACACTGTAGAAGGCTGGAAAACAAATTGCAGGAGCCCCGGCTGACTTAATCACATCATAATTAGTTGGCCGTAGATTGGATGGTAGCAAATGCTGTGCCTCAATCTAAGTAGGGTGGGAAAGAAAAATATGGGATAGATCAGTAAGTTCAACATCTGTGGTAAGTAAGCTACTGGAGAGGATGCTCATATTCATACATCTGGAAGGAGAGTTTGATTGGGGGTAGTTGGCATAGTTTTATGCATGGGAAATTATGCCTTTCGATGATCTGATCAAGAAAATCTACGTTTAGAGTGGTAGACATGGTTGATGTGGACCTTTGATAATGTTTCATATGTAGACTGTTCTGTTACGTTGAATTACATGGACTCCTTGGCTGGCAAATTGGACACACAATTGGCTTGATGATAGAAAGCAGAGATTGATGGAGAAGGGATTTTTTGTCGACTGAAGACCTGTGACTGGTAGTATGCCTCAGGGCCCATTATTGTCATATGTATCAATAATTTGGATCAGAATGTACAAGTGGTTGCTAGCAAGTTTGCTGAGGATACTACAACATGCTGTCAGTGGAGAAGGTAATCAAAAATAGAGGAAGAATCATGATAAGCTGAGGAAGTGAACCAAGGCATGGCAAATACTTTATACTTTATTGTCTCCAAACAATTGATACTAGAATGTATAATCATCATAGCGATATTTGATTCTGTGCTTCCGCCCCCGGATTACAAATATTAAATATTAAAAATAGTAAAAATTAGTAAATATTAAAAAACAAGTTATAAATCATAAATAGAAAATAGAAAAATGGAAAGTAAGGTAGTGCAAAAACAACCGAGAGGCAGGTCCGGATATTTGGAGGGTATGGCCCAGATTCAGGTCAGGATCCATTCAGCAGTCTTATCACAGTTGGAAAGAAGCTGTTCCCAAATCTGGCCATATGAGTCTTCAAGCTCCTGAACCTTCTCCCGGAGGGAAAAGGGACGAAAAGTGTGTTGGCTGGGGGGGTCGTGTCCTTGATTATCCTGGCAGCACTGCACCGACAGTGTGCAGTGTAAAGTGAGACAAAGAACGGAAGATTGGTTTGTGTGATGTGCTGTGCCGTATTCACAATCTTCTACAGCTTCTTTTGGTCTTGGACAGGAAAACTTCCAAACCAGGTTGTGATGCACCCTAGAAGAATGCTTTCTACGGCGCATCTATAAAAATTACTGAGGGTTTTAGTGGACAGGCCAAATTTCTTTAGTTTTCTCAGGAAGTAAAGGCACTGGTGGACCTTCTTGGCAGTGAACTCTGCTTGGTTGGACCAAGTCAGGTCATTTGTGATAATGGACTTTTATTTGGATAAGACGGCATTTCAGAAAATCAATTTCAACTGGGACTTTCACAGTGAGTTCAGGGTCTGCAGAGTGTTGTAAAACAGAGGGTCTTGGCGTACATGCTCAAGGTTCATGAAATTGGAGTCACAGGTGGAAAGAATGCTGAAGAAGGCAGGGAAGTCATGGACCAGGCACTGGTACAGGGCACAGCTGAGGCTACACTTGGCGTGGGTATTCAGTTTTGGTTGCCCTGCTCCAGAAAAGATATTATTAAACAGCAAAGATTACAGAAAAGATTTGCAAGGATATTACTCAGACTTGAAAGACAAAGTTACAGGGAGAGGTTAGACAGTGTAGGATTTATTTCTCAGAGCATAGGAGACTGAGATTTGATCTCAAACAGCTGCATGAGACGCATAGAAGGAGTGAGGCTATAGGTTTAAGGTTTAGAGAGAAAAACTAAATAGAAACTTGAGGAGCAACTTTTTATTGGAAGTTTTTATACTTTTTATAGTATAACTATAACTTTTTAATAGGGTTCAAAGTTCAAGTCAAAGTGTATTTATTGTCAAGGTAGTGTGCAATATGAGATTTGTTTTCCTCACTGGCAGCCATGAAAGAAAACAACCATGGAATTAATCTGCTACTAATTGTGCTCCTCTGTTTGTTCAGTATGTCATGAAGGGGGTGAGAGGGATTGTCAATAATGCCCTGCAGCTTCTGCAGCATCCTCCTCTCAGACACAAAACCCATGGAATCCAATTCCACCCCAGAACAAAACCAGCCTTCCTGACTAACTTATCACTTAATCGTTATCTGACTCAAAAATGAATCCTGATAATGTGTCTTAGCCTGAAATACTGACTGCTTAACTTCTCCATAGATGCTGCTAGACTTCCCGAGTTCCTCCAGCAATCTGTTTGTGTTGCTCTAACAATTAGTGGCTAACATGGTACCAAAGTTCTTTATCTTGGTCTCCAAACTCCCTAACTCCCCACCTCTTTCCCACTTCAAGGTTCTCTTTAGCGGCTTACTCTGATGTATTATCTTCAGTGATAATGTTTCAAATTTTACTTGTTCACGTTCAGCAATTAGTGTTGCTGCTGCACAGCTCTGCTGACCCCCAATTCAACTTTAGTCTCAATTTCTGTCTGTGTAGATTTTGCTTATCTTTCTTCTTGCCATGTTTTTCCACCAACCCAATGCCAACACAAACAGTTTTCCAATTTCATCTCACACCCCAGAGGTGTGTTTATTGATTACTGGGCAAGTATAAGTTGCTCCAAGTTTGGGTGAGTTGCAAAAGAAAGATGCAAGGGAAGGGATGGAATTGGGCAAAAAAAATAGACTATTATGAAATAGGTAAGGGAATGAAAACGTTCTCAGCAAACACTTAAGCCACACACTGTAGCTCCTACTTATTTAATTTAATTTTTAATTTAGAGATAAGTACAGCAAGGATACAGGCCCTTCTGGCCATGCCATACAATTACATCCATATGACCAACTAACCTAATAATATGTAGGTCTTTGGAATTTTGGCGGACACCCACATGGCCACAAGGTCAACATGGTTAGAGGCAGCGGCAAGAACTGAACCCAGGCCACTGGCTTTGTAGTAGCGTTATGTTAACCACTATGCCACCGTGCCATCCAACAGAAAACTGGAGGGGGGGGGGTTGGATCTTGCAAGGTTTCAAAGAACTAAACAGCCTCCTGCACGATGAGAATTTTCTGATATACGGAATTTGCAATGAAACTGAGAAAAGAATATTTTAATGAGATGTTATTACTTGAAACTTCTACAGCACCACGTCTAATTTCCGCAAGTATTCTTTGAACTTCTGATAATGCTCACTATTTTCTACCTTTCGTATTAGTTAAACCAGATTGGACCTAGTCTGTACCTAGACTGTAGTATTAACACGAGAAATCCTGCAGATGCTGGAAATCCAAAAATGTTGTCTAGCCTGCTGAGGTCCTCAGTCATTTGTGTGCGTTACCTATTACATTAAGTTATTTTCCCTCTTACCTGTAAAATATCCCATAGACGGCGGGGCTTGCCATGGCCGTGTGACTACCCAGAATCTCTAGCATTCTTGAAGCTACCCAATCAGTAACCAAGGGAAATTAACGCGCATGCGCAGGATAGGTTTCACTCTGAGTTTGCGCAAGATGATCTTTGACGATGGACCGAGGAGAAGCAAAAGCTGGTAGGTGAATGCGGGCGCAGCGGGCAAAGGGAGCCGTGATCGGGCTGGGATATTTATAAATGCCTGGTGTCGGCGTTGGAATTCTAATGAAAACTTACTGTCAGACTGTTAGCTCCCCATTGACAACCTGATATTTCGAGTTGTTTGGTGGAAAAAACAGATACCGTCTGGGGGGCGGGGCGGGGGGAGAGAGATCGATAAAGGCGCGTGCGCAGTAATTGTGTGGCGTATGGACCGTCTTCAGGGTCATTTTGAACAAGGTCCTTGTGTCCGGTGTATGCAATTTTTTTCGAAATTCATAATTAGTAACCGTGGTACATAGAGAAGCTGTAGTTCAGAATCTGGTTGCATGTTGCTTAGCAGTTGGACAACTTTCTGGTGATCCAGGAAGAAGTATCGACCATATCGAATAGAGAGGGACTGTAATGCATGCGTGGCTGTCATAATAATGCAGAAAGGAGTGCGCGCTGCTTTGGTTTGCTAATGAAACATTTCCATCATCTTGACTGATGAGGAGGTTAGTCCTAGAGCAGAGAAGTGAGAGACAGTCAATGCTGCAAATTGGAATAAAATTATAAATAAGCTGCTGGAAAAACTCAGCAGTATAATCAAAAGGGTGATTGAAATCCACATCAGGACTGGGTGAGTAGAGGAAAGATAGCCAGTATATAGAACACCGAAGTTGGTGGGTAAAGGGGGAAACCAGATAAGTGAGCAATATTGCTCAGATGTAGCTGAGGGGGAGGAGCAGAGTTGGAAGGGATAGGGAAAGCAAATCAAAGAGGAAGGAACCCAGGTAGATGTGTATGTGTGTGATTAGGCAGGGGGAACCAGGTAGTGCTGGGTAAAAAGTTCAGATAGCAAGGTGATGAGAGATGGAAAGAGTGAACAAAGGCAAAGAGGCTTGTTGTATTGGTGACACACACAAAATGCTGGTGGAACGCAGCAAGCCAGGCAGCATCTATAGGAAGAAGTACAGTCGACGTTTCGGGCCGAGACCCATCGTCAGGACTGGTCCTGAAGGATATCGACCCAAAACGTCAACTGTAGTTCTTCCTATAGATGCTGCCTGGCCTGCTGCATTCCACCAGCATTTTGTGTGTATTGCTTGAATTTCCAGCATCTGCAGATTTTCTTGTGTTATATTGGTGAGTTCCCTGAAATTCAATGCTTGTGCCATTGAGTTGTAGGCTACCTAAATGGAAAATGAGTTACTATTCTTTAAATTTGCATTTGGCTGCAAGATGACTGCAGCAGGATGAGGATAGTGGCCAAGATGGATACAATTTATACCAAGAGGAAAAAGGCCTATGCCTGTGCTGTACTGTTCTGTGTTCTATAAATAATTGATTGCTAATTTAAGCAACACACATCAAAGTTGCTGGTGAACGCAGCAGGCCAGGCAGCATCTCTAGGAAGAGGTACAGTCGACGTTTCAGGCCGAGACCCTTCGTCAGGACTAACTGAAGGAAGAGCTGGTAAGAGATTTGAAAGGGGGAGGGGGAGATCCAAAATGGTAGGAGATGACTGGATGGGGAGGGATGGAGCCAAGAGCTGGACAATTGATTGGCAAAGGGGATATGAGAGGATCATGGGACAGGAGGCCCAGGGAGAAAGAAAAGGGGGAGGGGGGGAAACCCAGAGGATGGGCAAGGGGTATAGTGAGAGGGACAGAGGGAGAAAAAGGAGAGACAGGAAAAGAATGTGTATATAAATGACGGATGGGGTACGAGGGGGAGGTGGGGCATTAGCAGAAGTTCGAGAAGTCAATGTTCATGCCATCAGGTTGGAGGCTACCCAGACGGAATATAAGGTGTTGTTCCTCCAACCTGAGTGTGGCTTCATCTTTACAGTAGAGGAGGCCGTGGATAGACATATCAGAATGGGAATGAGAATTCCTCATGATTGCTAATTTAATTGGTTTGGCACAACATTGTGGGACAAAGGGCTTGTTCCTGTGCTGTACTGTTCTGTGTTCTAAAAAGCTGATGTTGGAATGGTCATGGAAGATTTTAATATGCAGGTAAATGGGAAAATCAGGTTGCTCCTGGATCCCCAAGAGAAGGTATGTGTAGAATGATTAGAAGCTAACATTTAGAGTAGCTTGTGGATGAGCCCACTAAGGAATGGGCAATTCTAGATTGGGTGTTGTGTAATGAACCAGATTTGATAAGGATAAAGGAATCCTTAGGAAGCAGTAGCCATAGTATGGTAGAATTTACCTTGCTGTTTTAGAGGGAGAAACGGAAATCAAATGTATCAGCATTACAGTGGAGTGAAATAAACTACAGAGGCAGGAGAAGAGCAGCTGGTCAAAGTTGATTTGGAGGGGGATACTAGCAGGGATAACGTCAGAACAACAATGGCTGGAGTTTCTGAGAGCAGCCTAGAAGGTGCAGGGTAAATTGCAGGTCGATTTGGTGGTGAGGAAGCAATTGCAATGTCAGCTTTCATTTTGACAGGATTAGAATATAAAAGCTAGGATGTAATGTTGAGGCTCTGGTGAGGCCTCATTTGGAGTATTTTAGGAAGATTTGGGTCCCTTGTGTAAGACATCCCAAAAAAAAAGCAGCATTCTAAAGGAAAAATGATGTAACCATGGCTGTCAAGGGATGTGAAAGACAGCATGAAAGCATGAGAGGGCATATAATGTAGCAAAAATTAGTGGGAACGCAGAGGATTGGGAAGCTTTTACAAGCCAATAGAAAACAACCTTTTAAACAAAAAAAGTAATAAAGAGAGAAATGATTAAATATGAACCTAAGCTACCAATAATATCAAGGAGAATACCAAAAGTTTTTTTTTCAGATATATGAAGAGTGAAAGGGGCAAGAGCTGGTATTGGACCACTGGAAAACGACACTGGAGCGGTAGACTGGGGGACAACGAGATGGCAAAATAACACCAGTGGAATGCCAGAAATTTAAGTATCAGGAGCAGAAGTGAGTGTAATTGCTATTACCAAGTGACAAGTGAAGTTTATTGTTATTTATCTACATGCATGTATCTAATGTATGTAAACATGTAATGTATATAGAATTGAGACAATGTTTCTTAGAACCAGCATGTAAAGCGCATAACACACGATAACTTAAGAATGTGGGGATAAAAATCTACAGACGAATCACATATTAATGCACTTTAGTTTGTTATTTATATTAAATATTATAACGTACAGAACAGATTAACCAGTGACACCAAGTACAGTGCAGTCAGGAGTTCAGAAACCTAATGGCCTGGGGGAAGAAACTGTTTCAGATCCTGACCGTCTTGTTTTTATGCATTGGAGTCTCCTGCCTGATAGTAGAAAATCAGAGGATGCTGGATAGATGGACGGGATCTTTAATAATACCAAGGGTCCTGCGTATGCAGCGCTCTTGATAACTGTCACCAATGGATGGTGGGGAGACCCCTATGATGATCTCAGCTGTTCTCACGGTCCTTTGTAGGGACTTCTGGTCCAATGTTCAACAGCTTCCATAGCAGGTGGAGATGCAACTTATCAGTACGCACTCAATAGTGCTCCTGTACAACACAGTTAAGACTGGCGGGGGGGGGCGGGGGTAGGAGCCTTGCTTAATCTTCTTAGGAGGTGATAGTAAGGGACCAGATGAGCTCATCTGTGATGTGAACTCCCAGGGACTTGGCGCACTTAACTCTCTTAACGGATGTATTCGCGGGGGGGGGAGGGGGTAGTTTGTCTGCACCTTCCTGAAGTCGACAATAATTTCCTTTGTCTTCACCACATTCAGGCTTAGTTTGTTCTTCTCCCATCAATCCACCAGCCAATCCAGTTTTTCTCTATACTCCATCTTGTCATTGTTCTTGAGAAGGCCAACCACTGTTGTCATCTGAAAGCCTGATGACACGGTTTGAGCGGGATCCTGCGATGCAGTCATGCATCAGCAGCGGGCTGAGCTCACGGCCTTGGGGAGCTCTGGTGCTCAGCGTAATGGGACAAGAGACGTTGCTGCCCACACGCACCGACTGTGGCCCCACTGTTAACAAATCCAGTATTCAATTGCAGAGTCAGGTGTTGAGACCCAGCAAGAACAGCTTCCCCACTAGTTAAAACAGCAGTCTGGCACGTGAGACTCCATTTTCCAGGTGGGACAGGACATAGTGGAGGGCAGAGGCTATTGCATCATCAGTGGATTGATTAGCAGGAGGTGCTTGGGAAGCTGTAAGATCTGAAGGTAGATAAGTAACCTAGACCAGATAGATTACACCCCAGGACATGGAAGAATGTAGCTGAAGAGGTTGAGGAGGCATTTCTGGAGGACCGGAAAATTGGGGACATCACTCCACGCCTTAAGGAAGAATAGCAGGAAATTATAGGCCAGTTAGCGTGGCTTCAGTAGTCACGTCTAGTGAAGAGCTTTAAAAACCCAGTCTCTATAAAAGAGGGGTACCGTCTAGCACAGGGGTCCCCAACCTTTTTTGCACTGCGGACCGGTTTAATATTGAGAATATTCATGCAGACCGGCCGACCCGGGGGGGGGGGGGGCGGGGGGGGGGAGGGTACGGTTGCCAACGGACAAGAGTAGCAGTCAAATACTTTGTGTTTACCCCGAGAAAGACTACAATGACCATGAAGCCCTGTGCGGGAACCAGTGCGCATGCGTGACTTGCACATGCCTGTACATGCCGATTTTTTTTCTACAAATCGTTTTCGGTGATTCTGTTCGGGGGGGAGGGGGCTGTTAATCACGACCGGAATATTGGTGATAAGTGGCTAATACACTCAATTTTCATTTCTAAAACGGTTTCTGTAACAAATTTAATATTAAACACACAGCGCACATTTTCCTTGCATGAATATAGTGATAAGTCAATTATCGGGGAGGACAAGGGAGATTGAAGTAAGTGTTGAACAAACTTCCAGTAGAAGTGGTAGAGGCAGGTTTGATATTGCCATTTAAAGAAAAAATGGATAGGTATATGGACAGGAAAGGAATGGAGGGTTATGGGCTGAGTGCAGGTCAGTGGGACTAGGTGAGAGTAGTGTTCAGCACGGACTAGAAGGGCAGAGATAGCCTGTTTCCGTGCTGTAATTGTTATATGGTTATATGAGTCACTTATAAGTCAATAGCATCATAACATTTTAAGTAACTTTTGGATATTAAACACACAGCGCATATTTTCCCCGTATGAACATATAAAATCATTGCAACACACCAATATCGCTGATCAGTGGGAGCCCTGGGCTTGTTCCCTGCAACAACACAGTGATGGGAGACAGCAATACTCGAAGGGGGTTCCCTATGTCCAGTCTATTCTGCAATTTAGTTTTTGTTGGATTCATTGCAGAGATATGTTGGAAATGGAAGCAACATTTTCAGTGCTTTCGTGGCTATCTCAGGATATTTAGCCTTGACTTTGATCTGGAATGCTGGCAGAGATGTTATATACTTTTCAGCCCGTTGTCATTTGCAAGCTCGAGGAGCTTTATCTCCTTCCCGCGCTGACATGGATGACGCACGGGTCATGATCTCGCGTGTGTTCAAGCTCAACAGAGGGCATGACAGGGAATGTGGAAAGGTGCAGCTGACTCATATCGTTTCCTCGCGGCCTGGTAGCACGTGCTTTGCGGCCCTGTACCGGTCCGCGGCCGGTGGTTGGGGACCACTGGTCTAGCAGAGCGGTAATCATGAAAGCAGTCATCATCGGAATAGTAGGGCTGTGGCTCGACAAGGCTTCAGCGAGAACAGGCGGAGGCAAGGTAAGTAGGGTAAGTTCATTGCTTATTTCCTATTTTTCTTTTCTGAACTGACTCTTGAGAGAATAGGGGGTATATCTGCAGAGCCAGTGTTCTGTTCTGTGTGTCAGATGTGGGATTCCCAGGAGACTCCCAACCTCCCCGATGGCCACATCTGCACCAAGTAGATGGAGATGCTCCTTGGAGACTGTGTTAAGGAACTGGAGCTGCAACTCAATGACTTTCAGCTGGTTAGTGATAAACAGGAGCTACAGGGAGATAGTCGCCCCAAGGCTACAGATAGATGGGTGTATGTCAGGAGAGGGAAGGGAGAACATCAGATAGTGGAGAGCACCCCTGTGACCAACCCCCTTAACAATAAGTACTCCATTTTGAGAATTGTTGGGGCAAATGACCTACCTGGGGAAACCAACAGCACCTGTGCCTCTGGCACTGAGTCTGGCCCTGTAGCTCAGAAGTGTAGGGAGCTGAATTGGATGGCAGTAGTAATAGGGGTCTCTATAGTTGGGGGAGACGATAGACGATTCTGTGGACGCATAAAGGAAACACTTATGGTAGTTTGCCTCCCAGGTTCCAGGGTCCGCGATGTTTCTGGACACCTCCACAATATCCTGAAAAGGGAGGGTGAGCAGCCAGAAATCGTGGTACATATTGGTACCAATGACATGGGTAGAAAAAGGGAGGAAGTCTTGAAATAAAATACAAGGAGGTAGGAAGGTGGCTGAGAAGCAGGACCACAGTGTAGCAATCTCAGGATTGCTGCCTGTGCCACGTGACAGTGAGAATCAGAATAAAATGAGATGGTAGATAATGCGTGGCTGCAGGGAGCAGGGATTCCGGTTTCTCGATAATTGGGTTCACTTCTCGGCCAGGTATGACCTGAACAGAAGAGACAGGTTGCACTTGAATCCAAGGAGGACCAATATTCTCGTGGGGAGGTTTACTAGAGCTGTTGGGAGTGGTTTAAACTAATATGGCAAGGAGATGGGAACCAGTGTGATAGAGCTGAGGATAAACCAGCAGGTTTACAAGTAGATGATGGGTGTAACATGAATGAAAAGAAAGACAAGCCAATGATTGGATACAAATGCAGACAGAGCAAAGAGATAAATTGTACCGCAAAGGCAAAATTCAAAAGGGCGAAGAATGCAGGACTGAAGGTGCTGTATTTAAATGCACGTAGCATTCAGAATAAGGTGGATGCACTCGTGGCACAATTACAGATTGGTCAGTATAATGTTGTGGGCATCACTGAGTCTTTGCTGAAAGAAGGCCATAATTGGGAGCTTAACATCAAAGGTTATACTTTGTATTGATAGGACAGGAAGGATGGCATAGGCAGTGGTGTGGCTCTGTTGTTAAGAAGTGAAGTTGCATCTTTAGTAAGAGGTAATATAAGGTCAGAAAATGTCAAATCTTTGTGGGTAGAGTTAAGAAACTGCAAGGGTATAGAAACCATTATGGGAATCGTATATAGGCTTGAAAATTGTAGCCAGGATGTGGGTTGAGATTGCAAAGGGAGCTGGAAAAGGCATGTAGTAAGGGTAATGACACAATTGTAATGGGGGACTTCAATATGTAAGGGGATTGAGAAAATCAGGTAGGTGTTGGATCGCAAGCCATCGAGATAGCTTTTGAAAGCAGCTTTTGCTTGAGCCTACTTGGGGAAAGGCTGTCTTAGATTCGATGTTGTATAATAACCAGATCTTATTAGGGAGCCCGTGGATGTTGTGTAATAACCAAATCTTATTAGGAGGCAATGATCATAATATGATTGAATTCGTACTGCAATTTGAGAGGGAGCAGCATAACTCACAAGTATCTATATTGCAATGGAATAAAGAGAATTACTGAAGTATGAGAGAGGAGCTTGCACAGGTGGATTCAAGGAGGATACTGACGGGGATGATGGCAGAGCAGAGGTGGCTGCTTCTGAGAGTAGTTCACAAGACGCAGGATAGATTTGTCCCACAGAAGAAGCTGTTCTCAAATGGCGAGGTAGGCAACCGTGGTTGATAGACAAGGTTATAAGAAGGGAAAAGATGAAATATGAGGGCAAACTAGACAATATTATAAAGCAGGATACTATAAGTTTTTTTTCAGTTACTGTACATAAAGAGTAAAAAGGGGGTGAGAGTTGGTATTGGACCACTGGAAAATGATGCTGGTGAGGTAGTAATGGTGGACAAAGAAATGGCAGATGAACTTAAATGAGTACTTTGCATCTGTCTTCACTGTTGAAGACACCCACAGTGTGCCAGAGGTCCAGGAGTGTCTGGGAGTAAGACTGTGAGCCATTGCCATTACAAAGGGCAACGGGCTAGGCAAGCTCAAAGGCCTTAAGGTGAATAAGTCACCTGGACCAGATGGACACATCCCAGAATCCTGAGAGAGGTTACTGAGGAGATCACGAATGCATCACTCGTGATCTTTCAAGAATCACTTGACTCTGGCATGGTCCTGGAGGGCTGGAGGGTTGCAAATCTCACTCTACTCTTTAAGTAGGGAAGCAAAAGGAAGGAAGTTACAGGCCAGTCAGCCCAACCTAGGCAGTTGGAAAAGTGGTGGAGTCTATTATTAAGGATGAGGTTTTGGGGTACCGGGGGACTAAAGATAAGATAAGTCAAAGTCAACATGAGTTCTGTAAAGGGAAATCTTGTCTGACAAATCTGTTAGCGTACTTCGAGGAAGTAACAAGCAGCGTGGAGAAAGGAGAGGCAGTGGATGTCATTTACTTGGATTTTGAGAAGGCATTTGATAAGGTGCCACACATGAGGCTGCTTAACAAGATAAAATCCTGTGGAATTACAGGAAAGATACTGGCATGGATAGAGGAATGGCTGCCAGGCAGGAGGCAGCAAGTGGGAGTAAAAGGGGCCTTTTCTGGTTGGTTGCCAGCGATTAGTGGTGTTTGTCAGGGCTCAGTATTGGGACAGCTGCTTTTCACATTGTTTGACAATGATTTAGATAATGGATTTAATGGCTTTGAGGCAAAGTTTGCAGATGATGTGAAGATAGGTGGAGGGTTAGGTAGTGCTAAGGAAGCAATGCGATTGCAGCAGGACTAGGACAAATTGGAAGAATGGGCAAAAAGTGGCAGATGGAATACAGTGTTGGTAAATATACAATATTGCCATTTGGTAAAAGGAACAGTACTGTGGACTATTATCTAAATCGGGAAGGTTCAATTATCAGAAGTGTAGAGGGACTTGGGAGTCCTTGTGCAAGACTCCTGGAAGGTTAATTTACATGTTAAGTCTGTGGTAAAGAAGTCAAATGCAATGCTGCCATTTATTTCAAGGGAAATAGAATATAAAAGCAAGGAGATGATGCTGAGGCTTTATAAGACCGCATTTGGAGTACTGTCAACAGTTTTAGGCCCCTCATCTCAGAAAAGATGTGTTGTCATTTGAGAGGATCCAGAGGAGATTCATGAGGAGGATCTCGGGAATGAAGGGGTTAACATATTAGGAGCATTTGGCAGCTTTGGGCCTGTACTTAGAAGAATGTGGGGTGGGTGGGGTGGGGGAATCTCATTGACACCTACCAAATGTTGGAGGGATGATATAGCCTGGATGTGGAGAGGATGTTTCCTATGGCGGGGTATCCAGAACTAGAGAGCACAGCCTGAAAATTGAGGGGTGAGCTTTTAGAGCAAAGCTAAGGATGATTTTGTTTTTAGCCAGAGAGTGGTGATTCTGTGGAATGCTCTGCCACAGACTGCAGTGGAGCCCAGGTCATTGGGTATATTTATAGTGGAAGTTGATAATTTCCTGATTGGTTAAAGCATCAAAGGATACATCAGGAAGGCAGGTGTATGGGGTTGGGTGGGATTCGGAATCTGTCATCATGGAATGGTGGAGCAGACTTGATGGGCTGAGTGGCCTAATTCTGCTCTTGTGTCTTAAGGTCTTATTTTCAGAGGAGTTGAATTTAAAAACAAGGATTTAATAATGCTGCGAATCATTTTAAGGCATTTCTCAAACCGCACTTAAGAATATTGTGAGCCGTTTTGGGCTCCTTTTCTAAGCAAAGGTGCTCTGGCATTGGAGAAGATCCAGAGGAGATGCACAAGAAGGAAACGGATGAGGTCCTCCGTGACTGCTTTGAATCGGTGGACTGGTTAGTATTCAAGGACTCAGCAGCTAACCTTGATGAGTATGCCTCAGCTGTCACGGATTTTATTTGGAAATGCACTGTGTGTCTCACAAGACGATCCGGGTATTCCCTAACGGGAAACCTTGGATGAATTATGAGGTCAAGTCCCTTTTAAAGGCTAGAGCTGCGGCTTTTATGTCCGGGGATACCAGTCACTACACGGAATCCAGACGTGAACTCCGGAAAGCCATTAAGGGCGCCAAGAGGCAATATCGAGCCAAGTTGGAAGCCCAGGCTAACCAAAGGGATGCCAGTAGACTATGGCAGGGTCTAAATGAGATCACTGGGCACAAAGAAACAGCTGGGAATATTAATAACTGTGGCGCTTCCCTTCCTGACGAATTTAACGTATTCTACGCAAGATTCGAACAGAAGAGGAGCATCCCACTCCCTCTGGATGAACCTGACCTGGTGGCATCAAGATTCATCGTCACCGAGGAGGACGTTAGAAGGGCCTTCCTGAAGATAAATCCAAGGAAGGCGATAGGCCCAGATGGCGTCCCGGGATGGGTTCTTCGGGCCTGTGCAAGCGAGCTAGCTGGAGTGTTTGCTGATATCTTCAACTGCTTCTTGCTTCAGTCTAAGACCCCTCGTGTCTTAAGAAGGCAACGTTAACCCCAGTGCCGAAGAAGAGGAAGGTGGCATGCCTGAATGACTATCGACCTGTGGCTCTCACATCAATTACTATGAAGTGTTTCGAGCGATTGGTTATGGCACACATTAACCACAGCCTTCCGGTCAACCTCGACGCTTTGCAATTGGCCCCAACAAGTCAACGGCAGATGCCATCTCTCTGGCCCTACATTCCTCCTTAGAACACCTGGAGAATAAAGACGCATACGTAAGGCTTGTTTTCATTGACTACAGCTCTGCCTTTAATACCATCATTCCAAATAAATTGATTCCTAAGCTCCGAAACCTGGGCCTTAGCACTCAGATCTGCAGCTGGATCTTCAACTTCCTCACAGACAGGACTCAGGCTGTAAAAATAGGAGACAAGCTCTCCTCTACAATCACTCTGAGCACCAGTGCCCCACAAGGCTGTATACTCAGCCCCCTGCTGTACTCACTGTACACCCATGATTGTGTGGCCAAGTTTCCATCAAACTCAATATACAAGTTTGCTGATGACACAATTGTAGGCCGTATCTCGGGTAATGATGAGTTTGAGTACAGAGAGGAAATTAAGAACCTGGTGGCATGGTGCGAAGACAATAATCTATCCCTCAACATCAGCAAAACAAAGGAATTGGTTGTTGACTTCAGAACGAGTTGCGGACCGCACAACCCAATTTACATCGGTGGTGCGCAAGTGGAACAGGTCAAAAGCTTTAAGTTCCTCGGGGTCAATATCACGAATGACCTGATTTGGTCCAACCAAGCAGAGTTCACTGCCAAGAAGGCCAACCAGCACCTTTACTTCCTGAGAAAACTAAAGAAATTTGGCCTGTCCCCTAAAAACCTCACTAATTTTTATAGATGCACTGTAGAAAGCATTCTTCTAGGGTGCATCACAACCTGGTATGGAAGTTGTCCTGTCCAAGACCGAAAGAAGCTGCAGAAGATCGTGAACACGGTGCAGCACATTACACAAACCAATCTTCCATCCGTGGACGCACTTTACACCGCACACAGTGGGAGCAGTGCTGCCAGGATAATCAAAGACACGACCCACCCAACCAACAGACTTTTCGTCCCTCTTCCCTCTGGGAGAAGGCTCAGGAGCTTGAAGAATCATACAGCCAGATTTGGGAACAGCTTCTTTCCAACTGTGATAAGACTGCTGAACGGATCCTGACCCGGATCTGGGCCGTACCCTCCAAATATCCGGACCTGCCGCTCGGTTTTTTTGCACTACCTTACTTCCCATTTTTCTATTTTCTATTTATGATTTATAATTTAATGTTTTAATATTTACTAATTTAACTTTTATTAATATTGTTAATATTTAATATTTGTAATCCAGGGAGTGTGAAGCGCAGAATCAAATATTGCTGTGATGATTGTACGTTCTAGTACCAATTGTTTGGTGACAATAAAGTATAAAGAATGATTCTGGGGAATGAAAGGGTTAATGTGGGGAGTGTTTGATGGCTCTAGATCTGTACTCAGTGGAATTTAGAAGAATGCGGGGTAATCACATTCAAACCTAATGGAAGGCCTAGATGGAGTGGATTTGGGGAAGATGTTTCCAGTCGTGGAGGTGTCTGGAACCAACCTCTGAATATAAGCATGACCTTTGCAGAGAATAGGAAGAATTTCTTCATCCAGAGGGTGGTGAATCTGTGGAATTCATTGCCACAGCTAGCTGTGGAAGCCAAGTAATTGAGTATATATTTAAAGCAGAGGTTGAAAGGATCTTGACAAGTTAAGAGTGTTAAAGGTGATGGAAAGAAGGCAGGAGACTGGGTATGAGAGGAATAATAACTCAGCCATGATTGAATGGTGGAGTAAACTCGATGGGCTGAATGGCCAATTTCCTCTCTGTTGGTCTTGTAGGACAAATAGGTCAATGACGGAATAGGAAACAGAGTAGAAGTGCCATTTTGGGTTGCATGTCACCTTCCCATCAACCCCCCCTCCCCCCAGCCCGCCCTAACACTGGTCTATCTATCATATACCAACCTCTGCCTCACCCCTCGCTCTCCTATCTTGCTCTGCTGTCTGCCTTTCCTCAACATCTTCACTGACAGATTTATTTCAAGAAACAGAGGAGTAAATTTTCAAAAGGGGACTGAGGCTTTACTGACATTTTGTTTTGCATTGGGTTGTCTATGAAAGAGGAAGAGCTGGTAAAATTTGAGCTCAGATATTCAAAGTGACCCAAGTTGTTGTTGTTTTTTTTTAGAGCTTCATTGAAATAATAGGTTTCTTGATAATGATTACTATGTTGAAATTTGTCACGCATCTGAAATTGTATTGATTGTGCAGGCAGCCATTTCGGTGATCGGAGACTGGCTAGGACTTAAAGGTTTTTGTGAACAGTATCAACAATTAGTGACTCTGATTTTAATCACTGGGTCACAGCTGTGAACAAACCCTGGCAAGGTAGCATGAAAGAAGGAATGGAGGGTGCAGGTATTAAGTTTCATGCAGAGTTGAGGAAAGGGGGATGATATAGGGGTGTACAATACTGAAGGAATGAGAGAGGTGGAAAAAGATTAATGTGCTGAAGTATCTTCCAGTGACAGCATTAACATGAGGATATTCTCTTGCAGGTTATATGAATGGGAGTAGCTGAGAACTGGAAATTCAATCTGACTGCACATCGAGATCTGGTAGCGCAATTCAGCAGGACATGAATATCACTGACAGTTGTGTGTGAGAAGAGATGTTTCCCATTTGTGAGTGTCAGAGTTTGAAAAGAGCTTTAACACAGCCTGGGGAAGTCCACCTTCCACAGCAGATATAAACTGCATTTTGTGTGATCAAAACAACAACTGAGCATCCAACCTGGAGCGTCACAAGGGTACCCGCTCCACGAGGAAACCGTGGAAGTGTGATGACTGTGGAAAGGGGTTCAGTTCTCCATCCCAGCTTGAAACTCATAAGCGTAGTCACACTGGAGAGAAGCCATTCACCTGCTTACTATGTGGAAAGGGGTTCACTTTATCCTCCAGTCTCCAATTACACCAGAGAGTACACACAAATGAGAGGCCCTTTAAATGTTCTGACTGTGGAAACTGCTTTAAAATCTCTGCAGATTTGATTAAACATCAGCTTGTTCACACTGATGAGAGACCTTTCAGTTGTTCTCACTGTGAGAAGAGGTTTAGGCAGTCGTCTCACCTTATTCAACACCAGCGAGTGCATACAGGAGAGAGGCCACTGACATGCTCTGTTTGTGGGAAGGGGTTTAGTTCTGCATCCAATCTTCGGACGCACCAGCGAATTCACACTGGAGAAAAAATGTTCTCCTGCTCCATATGTGAAAAGGGATTCACCCAATCATCCAACCTGCTGAGGCACCAGCAAGTTCACACTAAAGAAAGGCCATTCATGTGTTCTGTGTGTGGGAAGGGATTCACTCGGTCATCACACCTCCTGAGACATCAGCAAGTTCATGTAATTGCAGAGGTTTGATTCTGCTATGGAGAACACCTCCATTTATTTCTCGTTGTTGGTAACCCCATGTAACTGAATTTTACTGCCCTTTTTATCTGTCTGATAAATTAACTGAGGTGTATAGACATTGCTTAATTTACCAAGCTAAGAGAAAATAATTGATATCCACTGCTGGCTGCTGCATTTTAAGGCTTCTCTAGATCATTTTGGTTCTTCAACATTTGTTTACTCCTCCAACTCTCCTGGTTGCCCATTTTGATCTTGATAACCAAGTAAGTGAGTATTAATTCTCCTTTGGGAGCTATACAAAACTCACTGTTATTCACTTTCAGTTATCAAACACGTTAAGCAGTCCATGCCATTTCTCATGTTTAATAGGGTAAAATGTCATCAGTGCTAAAAATATGAAAAATTCTGCTCGGAAAATACACAGATCAGGTAGCGTCTGTGAGAAGACAAATAGGCTTAACATTTCAGAGTGAGATCTCTTCATCAGCATTCATTAGCATTCACCATTAATTGTGCATATCCTACCCCTATTGTACTACCCATAATGGACCACGTGTCAGAATTAAGTTCCATTTGTCATCTCTGGCCAGCTGTCTAGCTAATCTAAATCCTGTAGCCTTAGACAATCTTCTGAACTATCCATAATACCTCCAATTTCCAGGTCATTTGCAAACATAATAATTGTACCTCCTACATTCACCTCCAATTTGAAAAACTATGTCACAAAGCAAAGATCCAAACACCAAACCCTCTGGTACGTGACCAGTCACAGAGTAGCTTATTGGGGGAAAAACTCCGTTTGTCAATACCCACTGTCACCAAGATAATTTTGGATCTTAGATGCAAGGGAAACATGCTGGAAATATCAAGCAACATACATAAATTTCTGGAGGAATTCAGCGGGTCAGTCAGCATCTATGGAGGGAAATAATCAGGTGACACTTTGGGCTGAGACCCTTGCTTAAAAGGGGGTAGAAGCAGGAATAAGGAGATTGGGGGGAGGTTGATAGTGTTTGGATCTAATTAGCCAACTCATCTTGCATCCCAAGAGTTCCTTATGTATTAGGTAACTATGTAAGTGATACTTAAATCTCCTAAAAGTACTGTATAAAATTCAGACAGTAAACCACTTTATTCTGACCAACCTACCATGTGGGATCTTGTCAAATCCTCCAAGGTCATTGGAAATTTTTTAATCTTGAGGCTTTTTTCTTGCCATGCCTCAGGATTTTCTTTGGTTTATACATTGCGCTTGTATTCTGTCCTTTTAATTAATCACCTGAATTATCTCAGTAAATAAGTTGAACCACCCACGCTTTCTGCCATGACAGTCTTTTCCTCTTCAGTCCTGACGCAGGGTCTCAATCCAGAACATTAATGTTCACTTTTTGCCTCCACTGGTACTATTTGGCCCTGTGAATCCCTCCAGAATTCTGTTTTTATTTTGCTTCAGATTCCAGCATCTGTTGTCACTTTACAGCTTTGTCTTTTTTCTCTCTAATGTCAGATTAGTTTCTCAGAGTGGTCTTTCTCATAGCATTTGGTGTATATTTCAGCAGTAATTTTTGGCTCAATATTTCTCCCATAGGAATTGTATAAAATTTTGTAAAAATTGTTCTGGATCAGCCATCTTTGCCATCACCCTGTCTTCTGTTAAATGAAGAACAGTGTCAGGAGTAGACCATGGGTCCCTTTGAGCCTGCACCACCATTCATGAGGGTTGTTAAGACTATCTCCCAATGCAATTTTAAAGTTTCCTTCGTAGTTCAGTTTGTGTAAGTATAATTTTACTGCACTAAGGAGTGTTGCTACTCAGATATGTTTTATGTATTCTCTAGTTATATAAATGCAGTGTAATTCTAACCAGCCTGAATGAATAGTATACATTTTCTGTATGAACTCAGTTTATATCATAAGAGCTTGAGATGGTTGTTGAGCACTTTCTAAAGTCAGCATTCTGTCAGTTATGATTTGAGTAAGTTTTGGAGTACATAATCAGTGGAGGTGTTTTCCCAAGATCAATCAGAAGATGGTGGAAACAATCATGTCCAAACTCCTTAAGTACATTTGTTACAAAGAGGAATTGATTTATACATAAAGGAAAATGGAGCAACTGTGTAATGGTCAAGGAGCCGAGAAATCCCTTTACCTCTTTGCTGTTTTCACAGAGGCACAGTCAAGGATTCCCTGGAATAAGGTAAGTTAAACAAGTTATTACATCGCTGACCACAGAGCATTATCTACTTAGTGCAATCATACGTTTGCACCATTTTCTCAATAAATTGCTACATCTGAGGGTTTCTGGAATACATACTTGGCCAATGTCCAGAGTGCATGACTCATAAATTTCATTTTTACAATTTATCGGTTACGGTGAGAAGGTAGGTGAATCTAGTTGCGAGGGAGATAAATCAGCTAAGATGGAATGGTGGCACATCCTCAATGGGCCGAAAGGCGTAATTCTGTTCCTATTATTGCAATAGTCCTTATCACTAAAAGGTACTTTAAAAATGCCTATGGTCCGTCAGTGTGGGAGGTCCTGATTAGACAAACAATTATTTTCTTTCACTCAGAAGGCAAAGAGGTGATTGGAAGAGAAGCTTAGGGTGGGGAGAGGCCTTCAATTTTAACCTGATGCTATTTGTTACAGTTATCTATTGCAGACATTTTTCTCAAGCTCGGGCAGACATATATGTGAACTGCAGTGAAGTATAGTGTTATGGAAAGCAAACAAGAGGATATGACCTCCTCTTAAGCAGATCTGGTTCAAAGTCTTAAGCCCAGAAACATGATACAGAGCATGTGCAGGAAAGAAGATATTCCAGTACAGTAAAGCTATCTGTGTGTTTACTCTCATACCCTGAGAGATCAGTTTAAGACGATATTGTAACCACTCAAAGTGACTCACCTGAAGTCACTGAATAAAATGCTAATCAAAAAGCAATAAGCAATGTTGGAAGTCTGAAATACAATCAGTAAATTTTGAACTACTTGGCAAATACGACTGTAACAGCGGGAAGCAAATTAGTGAACTTTCCAATTCAATGATGCTTTGCATGAAAGATTGACTCAGTTTCTTTCTTTGAATTGATTGCTAATGATATTTTCAGAAAGTCTTAAATAAAATTCAATGTAAAAGCATAGTGTGTAAATTAAAGCTCATAGGATTGGATTATGCTGCAATGGATTGAAAATGACTCGTAGGAAAGAGAAAGTAGTAATAAGCATAGCTTCTTTAGGGTGAGTGTGATTAGTGCTTTGGTCCCAGCTATTCCAACAGATGTCAATAATTTCTTCAAAGTATGGCATTCATCACCGATCAGTGCTGAGGCTATTGCTTTCTTGGAGTGTTTAAGTCATAATTTAAAAGTGTTAATTATGTATTTAATATTTGAGTGATATTGTAAATATTGTTTAAGTATTCTTGTTTACATAATTCATTTCAGATCATATCTAAAAGTCTTGTCATTATGCTCCTATATCATATGTACGTGCCTGACTAAAGTTAAAAAAAAATATGAACTCAAGGACATGTTATCCATGGCTCCGTGTTTTTCTTTCAATTAGGTTTATGTTTTAGAATTACAAAATGTAACAGTTAACAGTTTGCGAACTATGAAGATCGTGATAAATTGAGGCAGGAAATGAACAGGCTGATGAAATGGACAAATGTGTGACAGATGAATGATAACACAGAAAAATATGAGGTGATACATTTTGAGGGGAAAAGTGAAGAGACTACATAGATTAAAGGGTAGATTTCTGAAGGGGGAACAGCCCCAGGGGACCCTGGGGGAAATGGTTGCACAGGTCTTTGAATATGGGAGGACATTTTGAAAATATTGTTAATAAGATGTACTCAGTTCTTGCCTTTATTAGTGGATGCATTGAGTGTATAAGCAGGGCAGTTGAACTGAATCTCGAAATGTTAATCAATCTTCACTGGAGAATTGTGTTCACTTTTAGTCCACTCAGTATAGAAAGAATGTAAAGCCATTAGGGAGGACCCAGAAATGAATTTCATGAATTGACAGATTAAAGGGGCTGAAAGTTGTTTTACTCCAGAAAAGAATGATGTTGAGAGCTTGATTTAAGTGTATAAAATGAAAATGAGTTAAATGAAGTGGATACAGGGAGGCTGTTGCTTTTAGGGTGGAGGTAAAAAAGCAAAGAGAATTGACAGTAATACGAGGAAAAATGTGCATTTTGTATTTGGAATCTGGATACACAGCCAACAGATGTGGTGAAAGCCGGTTCTATTTAGCTTTCAAGAAGGAATTTCTATTCGTGTATGGTGGAGAAAAAATTGCAAGACTATGCCAGAAGAGGCCAGTGAGAGGACATGAGTGGTGGAACTCTTGAATTCCTCTTGCTTTAGCAATGGGTTATGTTGCAGCCAATCTATCTTTCTATTTAATATGCCAACAATATACAGCTCAATGCAGTGGTGAGTTTTAAGTCTGCAAAGAAGCTTCAAGCTGAGTAATTTGGGCAAATGCGTGTCAGAAGTGTGGATAAGTCTAAAATAGAGCCTGCTTTGGTAGGATAGACAGAATATAATTATGACAAATGTTGATACAGAGTGATCTCTGCACCTTTTTCCAACAGTCACTGAAAGCAAAAGTACAGCAAGCATGTAAGAACGCAGATAGTATGTTAGTATTCATTACAATTTCGTACGTGTAAGAATGTCGTACCACAATTTACCTGGCGTGGAATTGAGTCTTAGTTAAAAGAATTATCTTTGCCATAAAGTGGCAAATATAATTCTTGACATATTTGCAATGACATTGATTCCTGGGGTGACATGACACTTGCATGAGGAAGGATTGGGTGATGTGGCACGTGCACACTAGAATTGCATTAAAAATATAAGAAATGACAGCAAGATTAGCCCATCGAACCCATCTAGTCTGAACTGGCATTCAATAAGTTCATGGCTGGACCTAACTTCACCTAACTGCCTTTACCTCATAACGCTTAGTTTTCCCCTACTATGCTAAAATCCGTGTCTTAAGTATATTTAATGAGGTAACCTCTACTATTTCACTGGGCAGGGAATTCCACAGATACACGACTCTGGGGGAAAAAGCAGTTTCTCCTCATTTCCATCCTGAATATATTTCTCTGAATCTTGAGGCTATGGTCCGAGTTCAAGTCTTGTTTACCAGAGGAAACATATTTCCTGCCTCTATCTTATTATTTTGTATGCTTGTATGAAAGACCCTTTCATCCTTCTGAATCCAAATGAGTATTCAGAACGTAATTGCATCGCCTCAGATATTTAATCTGTCAGTCTATTCCATAAAACGACCACCCTTTGTGAGAACGTGCAAATACGCAAACAACAGGAATTCTGCAGATGCTGGAAATTCAAGCAACACACATAAAAGTTGCTGGTGAACGCAGCAGGCCAGGCAGCATCTCTAGGAAGAGGTACAGTCGACGTTTCAGGCCGAGACCCTTCGTCAGGACTAACTGAAGGAAAAGTTAGTAAGAGATTTGGAAGGGGGAGGGGGAGATTCAAAATGATAGGAGAAGACAGGAGGGGGAGGGATGGAGCCAAGAGCTGGACATGTGATAGGCAAAAGGGAATACGAGAGGATCATGGGACAGGAGGTCCGGGAAGAAAGACGGGGCCGGGGGTGGGGGGGGGGGACCCAGAGGATGGGCAAGGGATATATTCAGAGGGACAGAGGGAGAAAAAGGAGAGTGAGAGAAAGAATGTGTGTATAAAAATAAGTAACAGATGGGGTACGAAAGGGAGGTGGGGCATTAGCGGAAGTTAGAGAAGTCGATGTTTATGCCATCAGGTTGGAGGCTACCCAAACGGAATATAAGGTGTTGTTCCTCCAACCTGAGTGTGGCTTCATCTTTACAGTAGAGGCCGTGTATAGACATGTCAGAATGGGAATGGGATATGGAATTAAAATGTGAGATCCTGCTTTCTCTGGCGGACAGAGCGTAGGTGTTCAGCAAAGCGGTCTCCCAGTCTGCGTTGGGTCTCGCCAATATATGAAAGACCACATCGGGAGGACCGGACGCAGTATATCACCCCAGCCGACTCACAGGTGAAGTGTTGCCTCACCTGGATGGACTGTTTGGGGCCCTGAATGGTGGTAAGGGAGGAAGTATAAGGGCATGTGTAGCACTTGTTCCGCTTACACGGATAAGTGCCAGGAGGGAGATCAGTGGGGAGGGATGGGGGGGACGAATGGACAAGGGAGTCGCGTAGGGAACGATCCCTGCGGAATGCGGGGGGGGGGGGGTAGGGAAAGACGTGCTTAGTGGTGGGATCCCGTTGGAGGCGGCGGAAGTTACGGAGAATAATATGTTGGACCCGGAGGCTGGTGGGGTGGTAGTTGAGGACCAGGGAACCCTATTCCTAGTGGGGTGACGGGAGGATGGAGTGAGAGCAGATGTACGTGAAATGGGGGAGATGTGTTTAAGAGCAGAGTTGATAGTGGAGGAAGGGAAGCCCCTTTCTTTGAAAAAGGAAGATATCTCCCTCGTCCTAGAATGAAAACCTCATCCTGAGAGCAGATGCGGCGGAGATTATTGAAGCCACACTCAGGTTGAAGGAACAACACCTTATATTCCGTCTGGGTAGCCTCCAACCTGATGGCATGAATATTGACTTCTCTAACTTCCGCTAATGCCCCACCTTCCCTTCGTACCCCATCTGTTACTTATTTTTATACACACATTCTTTCTCTCACTCTCCTTTTTCTCCCTCTGTCCCTCTGAATATACCCCTTGCCCATCCTCTGGGTCCCCCCGCCCCTTGTCTTTCTTCCCGGACCTCCTGTCCCATGATCCTTTCGTATCCCTTTTGCCTATCACCTGTCCAGCTCTTGGCTCCATCCCTCCCCCTCCTGTCTTCTCCTATCATTTTGGATCTCCCCCTCCCCCTCCAACTTTCAAATCCCTTACTCACTCTTCCTTCAGTTAGTCCTGACGAAGGGTCTCAGCCTGAAACGTCGACTGCACCTCTTCCTAGAGATGCTGCCTGGCCTGCTGCATTCACCAGCAACTTTTATGTGTGTTGCTTAAACAAATACTCTCTCATTTTAGACTCTCCTACCCGGGGGTGAGTGGGGGGTGAACTCTGTGAATATCTACTCTATATACAGTATAACTTTCTTATCAATCTGTACAAGGTCATACATCGGTGTCCTACCCTCCACTCAGATCAAACCCATTACATCTAATCCCTCCTTGTAACTAAAGCCCTCGATTCCAATCAACATTATGATGAATTACTTCCGCATTCATTACTTGCCTACAGAACTATGCACACTACTCCAAGACTGAAATAACCGACATTTTGATTAGCTGCAACATAAAATGACAAAGATTGTACTTAGTATTTCAGCCTACAAAAGCAAACAGACTAAATACCTTCTTCACTACCCGATCCATCTATCTCGCCCTTTTCAAGGAGCTCTGAAGCTGCACCACAAGATCGTTTTGTGCAGCAAGCATCCTAAAGTTTCTGTCATTTTCCCTCTATGCCTTGCCTAAATTTGATGCCGTAAATGAATTAATTCATATTTGCCAGGATTAAGGGTTTACTCTAGTGTGTTCGCACTCGCTCTGTCTTAGGTAGATGGAGTGCAGAAGCAGGTCTCCAGACCACTAGACACGTTTCCCAGCAAGTGCCGATCTGTACTAATGCCCAATTACCAGCATTTGGTCCATGGCGTTCTGTTTTGGAAATCCCAGTGTTCGCCTAGAACTGTCTTAAAAGTTAAATATCGCCCAATACAAAGAGGTAAAGACGGGAAGTGGCAGGCAACAGATGGGTCCAAGTAAGCGGGGATGATGGCCAGGTGGGGTGAAGAGAAGAGGTGGATACAATGATAAGAAGTTGGGAGATAATACTGGAGACAACGCTTGGCTTATGTGATGATCTACTCCTCTTCACCTGGATCTACCAATCACTTGCCTCATCACTTTTAACAACGATTTGCCTCCACAGATGCTGTCTGACCTCCCAAGTTTCTCCAATAGTTTGTTTTGCCTTGCCACCAGCTCCCACCATCTGCAGATGTATGTGTCTCTAGCAGGGCTACTTGTTCGTGTCCACCGAGCTCCCTGTGTTTCCTGCTCCCTACTTGTAACAACTCATGTCTTTACCCCAACCCGCCATGAAACAGTCCGTTCAGTCTTAACCTGCTGACAAACTCACTCAGGTTCTCCTCTTGTATATCTGCACAATCCAAAATTATTGGAATTAGTAGTCACATAAATATGGTGTAACACAGACCTCTGTTGGAGTACCATTGTGTGACAGTGCCACCTGCAACAACAAAAAAAAAATCACTCAGGCCAATAAAAAAGTGTAGTGTTTAGGAATGAACTGACGAATGTTTATCGTGGAACTGCATTGATTCGAAGAGAAGAAAGATTCTGTGTGCAAACCTGTTGTATTTCCTGCATTAAAATTGTAACTGCGTTTTAAAAAATACTTTACAGAACCCAGCTTCTATCAATTTGTTGTTGGATTATTCCCTTTACTGAGACTCTAATAACGAAGGCACAAAATGAAGGGTTGTTTTCACTTCATCTTAATCCACGGCTTCAGAGAGAATTGCATTTATTTGCCAAGTATAAACCATAAAGAGACAGTTGATATATAACACACAGCAAACACAGGAACATGCCGTTGGGCCCGCGATGCCTATGCCAAACATGATATCAAATTGACTTCATCTAGTCTGCTTAAATGTGATCCATATCCCACCCACCCGCCATTTCGTGCATATATTATCGCCACTATCAAGTATAGTTCCATCGCCATCCCCGGCAGCGTGTTCCAGCCACCTACCACTCTCTATACACAGAAGAAAAGCAAATTGTCTTGTAATCTTCTTTAAACTTTCTTCCCGAAATTTAAAGTTAAACCGTCTGGTATGTCGGTAAAGATTTTGACTATTTCTGCCATTTGTAGAATACAGGTCCCCCGTCAGCTTCTGACGCGCCTGTGAAAACAATTCTATTTCTCCTAACCTCTGGTGAACCTCTTCTGCACCCTCTCGAAATCCTCCACTCTTTCCTTAAATGGGACGACCAGAACTATGCACAATATTCCACGTGCGGTCTAACCAATGATTTAAATAAGGCAAAAATAATGCTTTATATTTCCCCCTTTCCCTATTTAACTAAATTATTTATTCGGATCCAGGGGTATTTTACCATAACGGTTACCTGCTCTCTGAATTTCCTCTGAGTCACTGCATAAATAAAAGTGTTCGTGCAGCAACTGAACATTTGAAGCATGTTAGCACTTTCTAGGAAAATAAATTTAGGGTCACTGAAGCCGTTGGTTTTATAATTAACTTGAAATCGTTCAATAAAGAACTGGACAACATAAGCCAACCATAGTAGGATGAAACTACCCGAAATAGCAAAGAGTAACACGATGGACTTTCTCCGACTCTCCATCTCGGGATCCTTTCGTGTCTCTCCAGTGTTCTGAACGCGGAGCCTCCTGCGGGCTCTGCTGGCCGCGAGAATGTGCCTGACGGTCAGAGCGTTAAGAAAAATTATGAGGAAGAATGGCAGACAGGGGGTTAATAGTCGGTCGATCCATTGAAAAGCTGCCCACATTGATGAGGTATATCGAATCTCCTTCAGTTTACAATACCAGGGGGTATTATTAATTACGTAGACCGGTGCGTGTAAGAAATACCAGGGGATGTCGATGAGGCAACCGAAGGCACAGATAGTTCCGATGACCAGCGCCGCCGTACTCTCGGTGCAGTATTTTGTTTTCAACTTCTGGCAACAGATGGCTACATATCGATCAAAGGTGAATGAGACTGTTAACCATACGGAACAGTCCCTGGCTGCATAGATTAGTGTGATGCTGAGACTGCAGACGGGAGTAATAGACAAGAAACTGCCGGGAAAATAAATGCCAGGAATCCGATTTAACAACACGGCCGTGACAATAACCAGCAGATCCGTCACCGCCATGGACTCCAGGTACCGAGTGATACATTTGGAGAGACCGCACCTTCCTCGCGACAGTATAGCAATCGCCACAATATTGACTGTGAAAGAGAAAAAGACGAATTACCAAATGCGCGCTCCAGCGACACAACGCATTGATTAGAATTATGTAACTGTACAATACCTTAACCCACTCGCCCATATATGTTGATCGACTAATGGATAATAGAGCAGTTATACAATAGTGGGGAGACAGTAAATAAGAATGAAATTTCTCTGTGGTCGCGAGTGCCAATTGGGTGCTGTATTTTCACCTGCCTGTTTTACTTCTCTCTCCATTTTATATGCTATTAATGTCATGAAAGTATATTCGGGGCAAAGATTTTAACAGGTGGACTATAACTTTCGCGCCAGTGAAAGAGACTAATTTCTGCCCCAACATCTTTTCAATATTCAAATGTGGTGATGGTTTAGGAATTATGACCAATTCCACAAATCGAGGTTGAGGAAGTGGACTGGAACATGATGAGCTAACATATTCGTCGGGAGTGAATATTACTGTGCAGAAACCAGTGGCAAATGGATTGGAAAGCACTGGTAAAAAGCTGAACGGTTGGAAAGATCGTAATATTGTTTGAGATCAGGCGACCTGTATTCATGCTGCTGAAAAGCGATCCTGAATACATTCTTTAAATAAGCTTATTGTTCCGATTGATTAGTAACACTTTGCTTTATAGCTTTCATTCAGTAATTCCGTTCCATCGCAGCATCCAGTTATATTCGCTATGTAGTGATCGCTTAGTGCGATTAGTTAAGATATAAAACGTTTCTGATCTTCAGCCGTGTATGAGGTGATTCCAAATCGAAATAATTTCTTTAATTCGCAGTTTAATACGGTAAGAATAAAAATGCTATTGCAGAAAATAACGGAATTGCAATTCTGTCTTACTTCCACGCCCTTTGGTAAACATACTTGCAAGGTTTCATGATCAAGTACAGTCCTACGCCTTTTATTCACAATACCAAGTATCATCTCCGTTTAAAAGAGAACATGCATTGATCGCTTGCTTTCCTATCTCTTTAATAATGCACTATATATTTTGTTGGATTTCATTATTTGTTTCACAGTCGCAAAACAGACTACGGAGACGGAAGCAAAATTCTCGAGCTGATCAGTTCTTAATTAACTCACGGCCACGGAAACCACAAGCCCACTCAACCACTTTTCTTCCACATACCTAAAGAGAACAGCAGAAAATATCCATAGAATTTGACTCAGCACTTTGTAATGTGCGGTACGGAGGTGGGTAGTGACTTCACTCGGAACGGTTCTGCTCGGATTTTAAAATTGACGCCTCCTCTTCTAGAATCCCAAGTACAGTTACCCGAACAAATGTGACATGAAATGCTTTTTAAAGTTCCTTGCCTACGGAACGCATCGCCACAAAGGTCAACAAAAATCTTCTCAAGTTTGGCTCTGATGCTGTCAAATCAGTTTTCTTTTTTTCAACCCTAGACTGAAGCGAGCATTTATAGAGAACGGCGACGTCTCTGAAGTACCCTACCTGGTATTGCGAAGGCTGCTAGGATAGTGTAGTAAACAGCATACACCAGGCCTCTGGGCGGGGAGTGCATTTTCGGTGAAAAGTGTCTTGTTGGCGTGTTATGCCAGCTACAAGTTGGCGTTCTGGTTATTTTGTACCTGTCGGGTAGTCCCCAAGTGACAAGTAAGTAGCTGACGTTAGTTACAGGCACTGAACACAGAGATTTCGTAATCTCAGAAATGATGCATGTTCCAATCTGCTAGCAATTAATTCAATGCGACTTAGTTTCGGCCTGGAGCAACATGAGCACAATGCTTCAAAACATGGTGGCGTTTAAACGTTAGGGAATATAGGAAAATATGTATAGTACGTTCAATGGTTTAAACTTTTTTTATGTGTTTTCAACCACAAACCAGCATAATTAGCACTTATTATCTGCCAGCTAAACTGGGCACGTGCCACTTTAATTGTATCAATGCAAAAGCAGGAAAAGAACAAGATAAAGTAGGAACGGTTGCAAAGTAAGTATGGGATCCGTAGATTACAAAGACGCACTATGTCCATCCGATCCCCCTTTCTGAAGTCGATCTACAAGTTATCATCAATTCAGAGAATAGGTTCTGCATTTATAGAACGTACAACAATGCAACATAGATATGGACCCTTCAGTCTACTGTATCTGCGCCAACCATGAGGCGACTGTACACTGAACCCATCAGTATGTATATGGTTGACATTCTTTTATTTCGCACTTCTTCACGTATCGGTCTAAATGCTGGCAAGTGTTGCTATCTATCCGTTTCCATCTCATCTTCTGTCAGGGTGGTCCAGGAACCTAGCAATCAATGTAAAAAAAAAGAAAAAAGAAAATTTATGTCTCTTTTATTAAACTTTCCCTCGTTCACTTCAATGTCATCTAGTACTCAACAGATCTATGCTGGGGAAACGGCTCAGACTATCCTATCTATGGCTCTTATAATTTAGCACCTCTATCAGATCGTCACTCATAAACAATAATAAAAAAATAAAAACAGTCAAAGTTTGTCCAGCTTCTCTCTGTAGCCAACACTCTCCAATCCAGACAACATCAAGATGAACTTAGTCTGTACACTGTGCAAAGCCTCCAGGCATTCTTACTGTGCTAATGATTACACAGGTGTTCCAAATGTGGCCCAACCAAAGTTTAATGCACCTGCAACATGACTTCCCAATTTCTATGTTTAGCGCCCCAACCAAAAAAGACAATTATGCGATACACGTACTTTACCAACCTATCCACCTGTGTTGCCATATGGGCTTGCACCCCAAGATACCTTTGTATATCAATGTTCTTAAGAGTCCTGCAATTTACCATATATTTTCCTTTTGCATTCATCCTCCCAAAGTCTATTAATGCACACTTACCTGGATGAAATTCCATTTGCCATTTCTTTGTTCAGATTTCCATTTGGTCTATATCCTGCTCTATCATTTGACGATCTTTATCACCATTTGTAATTTCACCATAAGACACAAGCACAAAACTAGGTCATTCGCCCATTGAATCTGCACCGCCATTCAATCCTGGCTGATTTATTTTCCCTCTCAACCACATTCTCCTGCCTCTCTCCGTAACCTCTGACACCCTTACTAATAAAGCACCACTTTCAATATACTCAACGACTTGAACTCCATAGCTGTATGCGGCAATGAATGAGGGCTGGGTGGAAGTTAGAAGTAAAGTCAATGACATTGACGAGCTCAGCATGGGTGCAGGAAGCAGCACCAATGTAGTCGTCAATGTATCGAAAGAAAAGTTGGGGAGCAGTACCAGAATAGGTTTGGAGCACAGACTATTCCACATAACCAATGAAGAGGCAGACATAGCTAGGGCCCATGCAAGTTCTCATAGCTACACCCTTGGTCTGAAGAAAGTGGGAAGAGCCAAAAGAGAAGTTATTAAGTGTGACCATCCTCAGCCACCAAACTCATAATTCCCACACCCCGTACCACTCGGTTTTACCTCCTCCCCAAGATCCACAAGCCTGACTGTCCCGGCAGACCCATAGTTTCTGCCTGCTCCTGTCCCACTGAACTTGTATCTGCCTACCTGGACTCCACTTTGTCACCCATAGTTCAGTCTCTCCTCATCTACATCCAGGATACATCCCATGCCCTCCACCTCTTCAATAACTTCCAGTTCCCCAGTCCCAAACGCTTCATTTTCACTATGGATGTCCAATCCCTATACACCTCCATTCCCCATGAAGAAGGCCTCAAAGCCCTCCGCTACTTTCTGGATAATGAACCTCACCAGTTCCCCACCACCGCTACCCTCCTCCAGTTGGCGGAACTGGTTGTCACACTCAATAACTTCTCTTTTGGCTCTTCCCACTTTCTTCAGACCAAGTGTGTAGCTATGGGAACTTGCATGGGCCCTAGCTATGCCTGCCTCTTCATTGGTTATGTGGAAAGTTTGTGCTCCAAACCTATTCTGGTACTGCTCCCGAACTTTTCCTTTGGTACATTGACGACTACATTGGTGCTGCTCCCTGCACCCATGCTGAGCTCATCAATTTCACCGACTTCACTTCTCCCAAGTTCCACCCAGCCCTCAAATTCACTTGGTCTATCTTGGACACTTCTCTCCCCTTTCTCGATCTCTCAGTCTCCATCTCTGGAGAGAGACTGTCTACTGACATCTTCTACAAGCCCACTGACACTCATAACTACCTCAACTATACCTCTTCCCACCCCGCCAGATGCAAAAATGCCATTCCCTATTCCCAGTTCCTCCATCTCTGCCGCATGTGCTCTGAGGATGAGGTTTTCCGTTCCAGGACATCTCAAATGTCCTCTTTCTTTAAGGATCGTGGTTTCCCTTCTGCTGTCATCAATGATGCCCTCACCCGCATCTCCTCCATTTCCCGCACTTCGGCTCTCACCCCATCCTCCCGCCACCACAACAGGGACAGAGTTCCCCTTGTCCTCACCCACCACTCCACTAGCCTCTGGATCCAACACATTATCCTCCGCAACTTCCACCACCTTCAACAAGACCCCACCACTAAGCACATCTTTCCCTCTCCACCTCTCTCTGCCTTCCACAGGGATTGGTCCCTCCGCAACTCCCTGCTCCACACGTCCCTCCCCACAGATCTCCCACCTGGCACTTATCCCTGTAAGCGCAAGTGCTACACCGGTCCCTACACCTCCTCTCTTGCCACCATTCAGGGCCCCAAACAGTCCTTCCAAGTGAGGCAACACTTCACTTGTGAGTCTGTTGGGGTCATCTATTGCATCCGGTGCTCCCGGTGAGGCCTCCTCTACATTGGTGAAACCCGATGCAGATTGGGGGACTGCTTTGTCGAGCACCTCCGCTCCATCCACCACAACAGACAGGATCTCCCAGTAGCCACCCACTTCAACTCTGCTTCCCATTCCCATTCAGATTTGTCCATACATGGCCTCCTCTACTGCCATGATGAGGCTAAACTCAGGTTGGAGGAGCAACACCTCATATACCGTCCAGGTAGTCTCCAGCCACTTGGCATGAACATAGAATTCTCCAACTTCCGGTAATTCCCTCCCCCTCCCTTCCCCTATCCCTATGTCACTCTGCCCCCTCACCCAGCTGCCTACCACCTCCCTCTTGGTTCGGCCTCCTTCTACTACCCATTGTATTTTCCCCTATTCTTTCTTCACCTTTCCTGCCTATCACCTCCCTGCCTTCCTTCCCCCACCCCTTTATCTTTCCCCTTACTGGTTTTTCACCTGGAACCTACCAGCCTTCTCCTTTCCACCCTCCCCCCACCTTCTTTAAAGGACCTCTGCCCCTTACCCCTACAGTCCTGACGAAGGGTTCTGGCCCGAAACGTTGACTGATCTTTTCCACGGATGCTGCCCGACCTGTTGAGTTCCTCCAGCATGTTGTGAGTGTTGCTTGGAAGTAACCACAGCATCTACATTATCCAACTGGAGAGAACACATATTTCACTTAGGGTATAAATGTCAATGTCATCTCTTAAAAGCTCTAAATTTTACTTTGCTTTACTTTATTGTTGCTGAACAATTGATACTAGAGCGTACAATCATCACAGCGATCTTTGATTCTGTGCTTCGTGCAGAAATCTCTTACTATCATTTCTTTCTAAACATTGTCTGTGTTGATGATCTAACCATTATTTTCTGTGTCGAGCTCCTAACCTTTCACATACATTCTCCAGGCGAGACAATGGTTGCAAGGCTCTGTATTAGCTGGTGCCACTCACTAACTCTCTTCCCCATCATTAGCAAATTAATTTCTCTTAAGTGTGTATCCAGCACCCTTTTAATTCTGCCTCCACCGACAGACAGTACATTCTAAACTCCTTCATGGGTGAGGGATAGAAGCTGGTCACATATTCTTGCCAGTCACATCCTAATTTATGACTTTCATACCAATAGAAACTATTCCACCCCTCCCTCCATTTATTCTTCATACAGTATTCAGATTTGAAGTGATAAGATCCAGTCAATGACCTTTCATGCGTGTTTAGTTAGAGAACAAATTAGTTTCTGGATTTAGTTGGGAATGTGGCAGGGGCACTATGGCACACACCAGAATTCTGGCCAGTGTGTGCATTTTCCATGAAATCTGTGTTATTTCAGCTTCACGCTATCAGGCGTTCTGACTGCTTCATTTTGGAGTGGTTGCTGAAGTCCTGAGGGAAAGCTAAATAGCATTAAATAGCCAATCAGCTGTCCAGCTCTTGGCTTCATCCCTCCCCCTCCTGTCTTCTCCTATCATTTCAGATCTCCCCCTCCCCCTCCCACTTTCAAATCTCTTACTATCCCTTCTTTCAGTTAGTCCTGACGAAGGGTCTCGGCCTGAAACGTCGACTGTACCTCTTCCTATAGATGCTGCCTGGCCTGCTGCATTCCACCAGAATGTTGTGTGTTTTGCTTGAATTTCCAGCATCTGCAGATTTTCTCGTGATAGCATTACCGCTGATGTTTTAGTTACAGTCGTTCAACAAATTTGTTTTGTAATGTCACAAATGACGTTAATTTTAGTGAAGAATTCATATAAAGTGATCTAATCTTTGATGAAATTATATTGATACCACGTTTCACCACTTGCTGCTGGATAATCGTTATGCCACTGAGGAAAGTTTGTCTCAGACGTTTATTGTTTTTACCTATTGCTGTCCAGCAAATTAATGCTTAACTTCCATCTGGATAACTCCTCATAACTCCTTCTGGATTATGACCCCAACATCAAACATCCAGTCATGATAACCCGGTCATGAACCTTACTCTCTTGGGAAAGCTTACTTTCATAACTTCCAGATTTAGAGTATCCTAGCCCTATGAAGATCCTTTCTATCTCGCACCCAAAGTCCACACACAGGATTGCCCCTACTGATGCATTGTTTAAGCTTCATTGCCATACAAAACTTATATGGCATTTGGGAGGCGGAACCAAATGCAAGACACAGACACTGATGTACTAGGAACAGGACTTGACTAGAGAGCTGGGACTAGAACACAGACCTGGCCGAGGATATTGGCTAGGCAAGCGGGACCAGAACAAGGAACTGGAAACTAGGAGCCTGGGTTTGGACTCCGAGCTAGAGACTGGAAAGGACCCAGAACCTGGGTCTTGACTCGGGCTCGGACTCCAGATCTAGGCGAGAAAAAGATGTGGCTACAGGATGTGGCATGGCTACAGGACTGGACATGAGACTCCTGGACAAGATGAGAGACTCCTGGACAAGACGAGAGAACACCAGCCCAGAATGAGGAATCTCCAGTACTGGGCTGAGCGAAGTACTCCTGGACTGGGTGAGGCACAAGGAGAGTACGAGGCAGATGGACAGGACAAGAATACAAAGCAGAGCCTTGGTCAAGGGAGACAGGAATGCAGAGCTTTGGTCGAGGGAGACAGGAATGCAGAGCCTTGGTCGAGGGAGACAGGAATGCAGAGCCTTGGTCTTGAGAGACAGGAACATGGAACATGGAGCTGGGACCCCCACCTTGGGAACAGGACATAGGGCCAGGACTCATACACAGAATGCTGAACATGGCAAGACGGTTCCCAAGACAAGGTAGTGGCAAACAGCCAGACCTGCCTAGCGAAGGCGTGGACACAGAGTCAGTTCCAAACACAAGGTAGTGGAAAATGGCCAGACTTACCTAGCAAAGGCGTGGACACGGAGACAGTTCCAAACAACGAAAGACAGTTCCTTATCTAGACACAGCAAGGTTCCAGTCTTGCTGCAGCGGTAGAGCTTGACAGTGATACAGGCGAGGTTGCAGGCAAGGCTTCAGGCAGAGGTTGCAGGCAAGGCTTCAGGAGGAAGATGAAGGGAAGGGAAGGGAACAGTCCAGCGTCTGGATAACGGCAAAGATAGCCTGGCTTACCCAATGGAGGCAAGGACAGGAAGGAACAGATCTAACTGCAGGGTAATGGCAAAGTCAGCCTGAATTACCCCACAGAGGCGATGGTGGGATACCAATGAGACGAACCAGCCACCACACTCGAACCCAGGGCCACTTATATTTCTAGCCCCAAGATGAGCATCAGGTGCCTATGATTAAGCCCAACTGAAACAAGGGACAGCAGGAAGACCCGGAGTCCGGAGTCCACGGACAGGACCATGAACCGGAATGCAGACTTCATGGATTGGACCATGACAGCAGATGCTGGAAATCCAAGCAACAGTAGAGGAGGCCATGGATTGATATATCTGAATGGGAAAGGGAAGTGGAATTTAAATGGGTGGCCATTAGGAGATCCCACGTCTTCTAGGGGATGGAGCATAGATACTTGGTGAAGCAGTCTCCCAATCTATCGCCTATCACCTTGTGATTCTCTATCCCCTCCTCAACTTTTCAAATCTATTCCTTATCTTTTTTTCTTCAGTCCTGCCGAAGGGTCTAGGCCTGAAATGTCGACTATACTCTGGCCTGCTGAGTTCCTCTAGCATTTTGTGTGTAATTAGTTCCTTCTGGTTTTCTAAGAGCTTTGGTGTTGCTTCAGGAAGCTATCCAGCAGCTTCTTGCCCTACTCTTGTGTTGAACCTGTCTTAGTCTCTGACTCTTCTCCTTATACTGTACATGCTCCCTTTCGGAGTCATCATTAGAAAGCATAAACTTGATTTCCACAGTCATGCAGGTGAGACACGTTTGTATATCTTGGTTAGCCTGAGGATGAATAAACTCTATCTTCTCTGTCTCCTGGCATGGCTGCAATAAACAAATAGATGAGCAGTTTTCTAAAATAAATTAAGATAAAACAGAAATATTTTTTGGTTTGTTCCAAAGCCAAAAGAGATAAACTTTTTGATAAACTTGGAAATTTGACTATCCTTATATAAAATCAGAAGTAACTACCCTAGGTGTTATCCTTGATTCAGATTTGAACCTTAAATCCCACATAAAGAGCAGCATTTCTATACTTAAGAAACATTTCTGACTTGTACTGATGCTAAAAACTAATTCATGTCTAGATTCATTACTGCAATGCACTTTTTAACTGGACTTCCAAAGCAATGTATTGGCAAACTTTAATTCATTCTGAATGCCACTGTGAGACTTTTATCAAAAAGCAGGATGAGGGACTATATCACCCCCGTGCTAGCTACTCTGCATTGGCTTCCTGTACCTTTTAGAATTGACTTTAAAGTTCTATTACTTGTTTCGAAAGCTCTTAGTGGTCTTATTTGTTTTGAAAGCTTTTTCAAAGCTCCTGGACCTGAGTACATCACAGAATTGTTTTTGTCTGAAATTCCGCTCAAGCTCTCAGGTCTTCTTCCACTGATCTCTCAAATTTAAACAATCTCCCTCAAAAGATAATTGGCAGGTCAGTTTTCTGAACTACACTCCTAAACTGTGGAATCTAATACTTAAAACTGTAAGGGATGCAGACACAGACTCTTTTAAACATCAGCTCAAAACATATTTATTTAACTTTGCTTTGAACTAATATCTTTTTGCCTTTAATTTTCAGGCTTATGAAAAGTGCACTGAAGATTAATTTAATATTATTATTATTATTCCTATTTGTTCTATCCTTGTTTCTAAATCTCCTCTCCGTTTACACTGTTCCAAAGAAAGCAATCATTGTCTATCTAATCTTTCCTCATAACTATACCTTTCCAGTCCAGGTAATATCCTCAACATTTTCATCCTTACTTTCTACAATGCAATCACACCTATGTAACATCATGGATAATGCTGTACTGACTTGTTGTAGGTAGTTCTCAGATAACCTCTGTGGGGCCTTCCCTAACAAAGGAAAACATCCATAGGATTTATCTGTTTCACTGTTTTTCTACTTGTGGACAAAATAACACAAGGACCTATCATGAGCACTCTCGGTTTTGATCAATAAGTTTATGGATGACATGAAATTAGAAGGTGTTGTTGATAGTGAAGACTGTAGGAAGATCTTGATCAATTAGGGAAGTGGGCTGAGGAATGGCAATGGATGTCAAGTGGTGATTTTGGAAAGACAAAACAGTGTACAATTTACACTATTGATGGTTGGGCATTAGAAAATATAATTGAACAGAAGGACCAAGCAGTGCATTGCTCATTGAATGCAGTTTCACACCAGACAGGATGGTTCAAAGTTCAATATAAAGTTATTATTGAAGTACTTATACATCATTGGATACAACCCTGACTTTCAATTTCTTGTGGTCATTCATAGTAAATACAAAGAAACACAAAAAAAAAATCCATAGAAGACCACACACAAGACAAACAAATTACCAACATGCAAAAGACAAGCTTTGAAAATACAAAATGAAAAAAGAAAAAAAAGATAATAATAAATAAATAAGCAATAAATATTGAGTCCATAGTTTGTGGGAACGGTTCAGTGTTGGAGTGTTTGGTGTTATTCCTTCTGGTTCAAGAGCCTGATTTTTGAGGGGTAATAACTGTTCCTCAACTTGGTAATGTGGGATTTGAGACTCAAGAAGTGGAGAGAGGCATTTAGTACAATAGCCTTCATCAATCAGAGCATAAAGTAGAGGTGTTGGGACATAATACTGCCATTGTACAAGTTGTTGCTGAGTCCGGGTTTGGAGTACTGTGCACAGAATTGTTTGGCCTATTATAGAAAAGGATGTGATTAAACTGGAAGAGTGTAGAGAAAGCTTACAAGGATTATATCAGAATTAGAATGCCTAAATTATCAGGAGAGGTTGGCCAAACTGGTGGAGGCTGGTAGTCACAATATTTGTAATGAGGAGAGCATGGGAAATGTAAAGCTACAGACCCAGCTCTAATAAATAGGAATAATATGAATGATTGTTGGTCAGGAGATGGCAGGCCAAGAGGGTCCATTTGCATTGCATGGAGAAGATTGCTATCAAAATATCCAATTTGGAAAGGCCCTCTCAAAAACAGAAAGATTGTGATACCTCTACAAGATGTGGATCAGAATCAGTCTTAATATCACTGGCATATGTTGTGAAATTTGTTGTTACATGGCAACAGTATATTTCAATACATATAATTAAAACCTGTAAATTATAGTAAATATATAAAGTTAAATTAAATAAATAATGCAAAAAAGTGGGGGGGGGGGGGGGAATGATGATGTACTGTTCATGGATTCAATGTCCATTCAGAAACCTGATGGCGGAGGGGAAGAAGCTAATCCTGAATCATTGAGTGTGTGCCTCCTCCTTAGTGGTAGCAATGAGAAGAGGGCAGTCCTCGAAGGTGGCTTGGCTGCTGAGGAGTCTAGTGCCCATGACAGAGCTGACTAAGTTCACAACTTTCTGCTGCTGATTTTGATCCTGCGCAGTGGTTCCTCCTTAATAGATGGTGATGCAGCCAGTTTGAATGCTGTCCATGGTACATCTACAGAAATTTGCAAGTGTCTGTGGTGACATACCAAATCTTCTCAAACTCATAATGAAATACAGACATTGTATGCTGGGCCTTGGATAGATCCTCAGAGCTGTTGACACCAAGGTACTTGAAATTGCTCACCCATTCTACGACTGATCTCTTGATGAGGATTGGTGTCTGTGTCATCATATTATTCTTTCTGAAGTCCACAATAAATTCTCTGGTCTTACTGATATTGAGTGCAATGTTGTTGCTATGATTTCACTCAATCAGCTGATGTATCTCACGCCTGTACACCTCGTCATCACTATCCGAAATTCTGCCAACAATAGATGTGTCATCAGTAAATTTATAGATGTCATTTGAGCTGTGCCTAGCTACACAGACATGGGTGTAGAGAGAGTGGGGCAATGGGCTAAGCACTCATTCTTAAGATGCACCAGTGTTGATTATCAGTGAGGTGGAGATGTTATTTCCAATCTGCACAGACTGTGGTCTTTCATTCAGTAAGCTGAGGATCTGTGACAATGAATTCCATAGATTCACCACTCTCTGACTAAAGAAATTCCTCATCATCTGTTCTAAATAGATGTCTCTCTATTCTGAAACTGTGTCTCTGTCCCTAGACACCACCACTATCGCAAACATCCTCTTCACGTTCACTCTATCTTGGCCTTTCAAATTCGATAGGTTTCAATGAGATCCCCTCTTATTCTTCCAAACTCTAAAGATTACAGACCCAAAGCCATCAAACATGCATCATAAATTAACTCTTTTGTTCCCAAATTTATTCTTGTGAAACACTTCTGGACCCTCTACAATGCCAGCACATCTTTTCTTAGATAAGGGGCCCAAAACTTTTCTTATTACTCCAGGTGTAGTCTGATAAATACCTTATAAAGCCTCAGCATTGCATCCTTGTTTTTATATCCTAGTCCTCTCAAAATGAATGCTCACATTACATTTGGCTTTCTTACCACCAACTCAAACTGCAAATTAACCTTTACGGAATCTTGTATGAGGGTTTTCAATTTCCTTTGCATTCTGATTTTTGAATTTTCTCTCTGTTTAGAAAATAGTCTACACCTTTATTCTTTCTACCAAAGTGCATGCCATACACTTCCCAACACTATATTCCATCTGTCATTTCTTTGTCCATTCTCTTAATGTGTCAATACTGGGATAGCAAACCGAGTTTTGGAGATTGGGGATGTTTATCAGTCATTTGTGGTTGAAATTTGGGGAAAGAATAGTGAAGTACAGATAAAAAAACGTTACAACCCTTGTGAAAGGTTAACACCCAATATATTGGAAAAGTGTGGTTGGAAATGGGAAAAATATTATGTGGTATGGGGATTTAAATGCTCACAGTTCTATGTGGGTTTGTAATGACACAAAGGTGAATGGGATGGTGGTGAAAGACTTCTTGGAAGCAAAGTTTTTCACATGCTTGAATGATGGTAAGAGTACAAGGTTAAATCTACTTAACAACACTGTTTCTGCTATAGATCTTACATTGGTATCCGAAGATATAGCAAGGGTGTATAACTGGGAAGTATATAATCATACAGCAGTGTGGAGTTATCATTTGCCCATTATCTGTACAATGGGAGTAGATGTGCAACAGAGGAAAGGGTCTCATATCTCCAGATGGAGTCCTAAAAAGGCAAATTGGAACATGTTTGATGACTTACATGAAAGTAGATTTCCTGGTCATCTGGTTTTGGTGGCTATCGAGTTGAATAATAATACCTTGTGCTTTGTAATTAATTCAATAGCTAAGGGATCACTTAACAGATTTTTGGGAGATAATAAAAGGAGAGCTGTTCCATGGTGGTTGGATGAATGTAAAAGAACTGTGAAGTAACATGATAAAGTTTTTAGGAAAGTTAGGCAGTGTTACTCTTATTCATTTTTCATACAATATAATAGAGCTCAAGCCATAGATAGAAATGTAGTGAGAATGAGAAAGGGTATTGGAGAACATACTGTGATAGCATTGGGAAAGAAATCCAAGTAGGGGATGTTTGGGGTAGGATACAGAAAATGTGGGAAGTTAGAAAACTTGAACATTACTGTTTTTTTATGGTGGGGAGAAGGTTGCAATTATTAACTCTGAGAAAGCAGATTTATTAGCAAAAACATTTGTAAGGTCAAAGTAAATAAAGGATAAGTGGTAACAGATTTCTTTGATGTCAAGAAAGCCTTGATTATGAATTTCCGTGCTCTCATTTGCTCTCAGTCCTCAAATCTAGTAAAACAGGTACTTCAAATTGTAGGCCAGACACTCTTCTTGAGATTTAGCATATGTTGAGGCTGCAGAGTTTAGGCTTGTGTATACATTTCATATGGGTTCCTACCCATGTTGGGTTTGAAGGAAATAAGGTGACAGACATTCTTGTCAAGCAATCACAGAATTTGGATATAAATGCAGTGGTGCCTTTGCATAAGATAAAAACCAGAATTAAAAAGTCACTGCGGCAACAAACTTGGGATAAGGAAAACAAAAGTTGGCACTTATATAAAATACAGGGGATGGTGGTAACTCAACTTACAGTGTATAAAAGGAGAGAAAAAAATATACCTACACGTTTATGTATTGGACATAATGAGGTTGAATAATTCCCTGTTCAGAAGTAAAATGCATGATACTGATATCTGTAAGGAGTGTAATTTTCAAGAAATAGTGCAGCATACATTGTTTGAATGCAGTTCCTATGAGGTGAAAGGATACATCCAATTGCTAAATTGAGATCATTGGGACAGATACAATTTAACATGAAAAGTTTATTAGGATTTCATTGCCATGATATCCCAGTGCATATTTGACTTTCTGAAAAGCACTAGACTTTTTGATATTTGAGGTTTTATTTTGGAGGTGGGAGCAGAATTAAGTACGTATACTTCCTGTCTCTTTGCTCCACACTCCAATTCAATAGGTGGCCATAATGCACCTTATATTGCTCTACCAACTACAATTAATGCTACAAAAAGAAGAAGAAGCCTTGGTCTCTTTTCTTTATCTTTCTGTTAGAGGCTCATCTTCAGACTGAGGTCATGACCAGTGCTAAAGAACTATTGGGAAAGTATGCTGCAGACACAGGAAGGCCCACTTGCATACTTACCTAAGTATCTGTTGTTGAATATTTAGTTTTGTAGTTGCTTAACTTGGGGAGACTTAATGAAGCACCTGCTGAGTTTAAAGTGTTACTGAATATTTAATGTTGTTATTTTGTGACTTAGAGTACCTTAGATGAGTACTTGTTTGACTTACATAAATGTTTGGTCAAGTGGTTTACTGTTTGTAAATAAATGGTTAATGTGTCTACTCGTAATCAGTGTCTTCTGTCCCACTCACGGAATCTGAGAAACTACTTCCCCATAACAACTTCCTCAGGGAGAACCTAATGGAGATATATAACAGGCTGAGGCATTCAGAATGGCGAGGGAGAGGATAGTTCCTTTTAAAGACCACTATACATGTGGAGATTGGTGAGATATTTAGTATTTCTTAATGTGAAGAAGATTAAGGAAGCCCAGCAGCTGAGGCAAATGGGTTGTGATGTCTTGGGCCACATACAAGTTACCAAAGACAAAGTACTAGTGGTCCTCAAGTACTTTAGATGACTGATGAAATGTTAGATTGCTTCTCTCTGATGGAGGCATTGAGAAAGGTTGAAGTTGATAGCATAAGAGTGGAGGATGTGCAGATGTTTTGTGCCATCTGCCTGTGTTTGACAAGTCTTACTCTCCTTCTAGCTAGCTGCTCTCAGAGGAAAGTGCACAAGTTTCTGGATTTTGATTACTCATTTGAATTTTTCATGTACTATTCTATGTGTTGTCCAGTCGCTGCTTGACATTTGTGAAATTTGTTCTTTTTTCACACATTGGGTGCTTATATTTTCTTGAACGGGTTCCATGGTATTTTTTTGTTCTGTGGCTCACTGTGGGAGGATGAATTTCAGAGCTGTACTTTGTATACACACTTTGATAGTAAATGTACTTTGAATCTTTGAACCCTGATCAGGCCCTGTCTATCCAAATACTTATATACCTAGTCCCTTCGAATACCTTCTAATAATGTATCCGCTGCTGACCACAGGCTCATCAGCCTATAATTTTAATACTTATTCTTAGAAATTTTTTTAGCTAACCTCTGGTCCTCTGACACCTCATTCATGGCAAATGATGTTTTAAATACCTCTACTAGGAATCCTGCCTTTTATGCAAAAGCCTACCATAAGGTCCAAAGGGAAACCTTGTCAGACCCTGGGGATTTATCCACCCTAATTTACCTCATCACAGCAAGCACCACTTCTAATCTGCATACAGTAAATGACCTTAGTTCTGTAGATTGTGTCCACCTCCTGAGTAAATATAGATGCACAAAATCCATTTAGCATCACCTCATCTCATTCAGCACCATGCATAGTTGACCACTGTAATGTTCAACTGGACCAATTTTGTCCTTTGTTATACTTTTGCTCTTAATATATCTGTAGAAACCTTTAGGATTCACTTTTTCTGCCAGAGCAACCTCTTGCCTTCTTTTAGCCTCCTTACTTCCCTCTTAAGTGTTCCTTTGCATTTCCCATACTCAGGTACATCATTTGTTCCTTGATGTCCATACCTTCTGATCCCCTTCTTAACCATGGTCTCAATATCTTTCAAAAACCAGGAATTTCACTTTTGATGGCCTCCAAATTACAAAGCAACCCTTTGCCAGTAAACAGCCTATTCTAATCCACACCTGCCATGTCATTTCTAATAACACCAAAATTGGCCTTTCTCCAAAGTAGAATCTCAACCTGAGGATCAGACCTATCCTCTTCCATAATTATCTTGAAACTAATGTAATTATGATTGCTTGATCTAAAGTGTTACCCTCCACATGCTGGTCGTCTGCCCTGTCTCTTTACTGAATAAGAGATCCAGTATCACACTCTCTAGCTGGGAACCTCCATATATTAGATACTTTCTTGCTCACATGAAAATCTTTATCACATTTGGATCTGTCTTCACTAAGGGGGACATAAATAATCTTCTGGAAATAGTAGGGGACAGAGCGTCCAGTGAGATGGAGGAACTGAGGGAAATACATGTTAGTAGGGAAGTGGTAGTAGGTAAATTGAAGGGATTAAAGGCAGATAAGTCCCCAGAGCCAGATGGTCTGCATCCCAGAGTGCTTAAGGAAGTAGCCCAAGAAATAGTGGATGCATTAGTGATAACTTTTCAAGACTCTTTAGATTCTGGACTAGTTCCTGAGGATTGGAGGGTGGCTAATGTAACCCCACTTTTTAAAAAAGGAGGGAGACAGAAACCGGGGAATTATAGACCGGTTAGCCTGACATCGGTGGTGGGGAAATTGCTAGAGTCAGTTATCAAAGATGTGATAACAGCACATTTGGAAAGCGGTGAAATCATCGGACCAAGTCAGAATGGATTTGTGAAAGTAATATCATGTCTGACGAATCTCATAGAATTTTTTGAGGATATAACTAGTAGAGTGGATAGGGGAGAACCAGTGGATGTGGTATATTTGGATTTTCAAAAGGCTTTTGACAAGGTCGCACACGGGAGATTAGTGTGCAAACTTAAACCACACGGTACTGGGGGTATGGTATTGATGTGGATAGAGAATTGGTTCGCAGACGGGAAGCAAAGAGTGCGAATAAACGGGACCTTTTCAGAATAGCAGGCAGTGACTAGCGGGGTACCTCAAGGCTCAGTGCTGGGACCCCAGTTGTTTACAATATATATTAATGACTTGGATGAGGGAATTCAGTGCAGCATCTCCAAGTTTGCGGATGACACGAAGCTGAGCAGCAGTGTTAGCTGTGAGGAGGATGCTAAAAGGATGCAGGGTGACTTGGATAGGTTAGGTGAGTGGGCAAATTCATGGCAGATGCAATTTAATGTGGATAAATGTGAGGTTATCCACTTTGGTGGCAAAAGCAGGAAAACAGATTATTATCTGAATGTGGCCGATTAGGAAAAGAGGAGGTGCAATGAGACCTGGGTGTCATTATATACCAGTCATTGAAAGTGGGCATGCAGGTACAGCAGGCGGTGAAAAAGGCAAATGGTATGCTGGCATTCATAGCAAGAGGATTTGAGTACAGGAGCAGGGAGGTACTACTGCAGTTGTACAAGGCCTTGGTGAGACCACACCTGGAGTATTGTGTGCAGTTTTGGTCCCCTAATCTGAGGAAAGACATCCTTACCATAGAGGAAGTACAAAGAAGGTTCACCAGATTGATTCCTGGGATGGCAGGACTTTCATATGATGAAAGACTGGATCGGCTAGGCTTATACTCATTGGAATTTAGTCGACTGAGGGGGGATCTTACTGAAACATATAAAATTCTAAAGGGATTGGACAGGGTAGATGCAGGAAGATTGTTCCCGATGTTGGGGAAGTCCAGAACGAGGGGTCACAGTTTGAGGATAAAGGGGAAGCCTTTTAGGACCGAGATTAGGAAAAACTTCTTCACACAGAGAGTGGTGAATCTGTGGAATTCTCTGCCACAGGAAACAGTTGAGGCCAGTTTATTGGCTATATTTAAGAGGGAGTTAGATATGGCCCTTGTGGCTAAGGGGATCAGGGGGTATGGGGGGAATGCTGGTACAGGGTCCTGAGTTGGATGATCAACCATGATCGTACTGAATGGCGGTGCAGGCTCGAAGGGCCGAATGGCCTACTCCTGCACCTATTTTCTATGTTTCTATGTTTCTATCCAATCCTGTCACAGTATTGGAGCACCAGTCAACATGGAAGGTTAAAATTACCTTCTACACACAACCTTATTTTTCTTGTAACTGCCTGCTATATCCCTCCGCACACCTGCTCCTCTAAATCCCATATATTGGGTGGGATATAATATAATCCCTTTAATTTTGTCATCCACTTCTTATTGCTCAATCCCACCCATATAGTCTCAGTAGGTAAGCCTTTCTGTCTGTCTTGTCTGAGTACTGCCCTGACGGCAATGCCACCTCTCCCCCTTTAATCCCTTCCACTTTATCATGCTTAAAATAATGGAATATTGAGCTGTCATTCCCACCCCTTTTGCAAACAAGTCTCACTTGGCAACAATGTCATAATTCCATGTGCTGATCCATACCCTAAGCTCATCAGTCTTAACTATTCCTTACATTGTAGGAGAGAAGACTCAGAACATTACGCTTGCCATATTCTACATTTCAAATCCTATATTCATATGTTGGGTTAATAACATCTTTCCCCACAATCATTCTTTTTGCTCTAGCAGTCTGGTTCGCAGACCCCTGCAACTGAAGTTTCAACAGCACAGAGAAACACTAGCAATCTTCCAATAAGGATATTAGTCCCCCTCCAGGTCATGCAAATCACCCCATCTGCGCAGGTCTCATCGACCCTGTAGGAAAACCAAATGATCCAAAAATCTGAGAGCCTCTCTCCTGCACTATCTCCTTAGACATGTGCTAAACCAGCCTTTCTCTACCTTTTTGCCCTGGAGAAACTCTTGAAATAATCCTCAGGTCTCAGGGAACCCCTGCATAAAAAATATTAATTCTACAGCTCCTGGTATATTAGCATCATTATCAGATTAGATTAGATTCAACGTTATTGTCATTGTGCCGAGTACAAATATAAAGCCAATGAAATGCATTTAGCATCTGACCAGAAATGTAAAGAATAGTGTTATTTACAAAATAACTGCAAATAAAAAAGTGCTACAGCACACAAATATAGAAGTACTGAGACAGTACAATACGGATGCAATACTGCAGAGCGCTGTGATGAGAGGTTCAGCAGTGTCACAGCCTCAGGGAGGAAGCTCTTCCAGTGCCTGCTAGTGCGGGAGTGGAGGCTCCTGTAGTGCCTACTCATTAAGTTGTAATTATGATAATCCAAAAATAATTGTCAATGCTCTTTTGAGCAGAGAGTGAATTTTTAGCCAACCTTTCCTGAAAAAAACAGGTAGTTAAGCTTAGCTTACTTTCTTAAAATAAATCTCTTTCTTTTCCTTTCATAAATTTTAAAAACTCATAAGAAAAACATAATAAATTTCTGTTAAATAACTTGATTAAGCCAAAATGGGATTTAATTTTTCTGAAGGTAGGCTCAGTAGATTTAATTTCAATAAATGTTGTAAATTGATTTTAATTCATGAACATTTATTGACAATCTTGAACAGTAAAGTTACTAAAAACCATAAGCCAAAGCAATATGAATAAAAATATAGCCTAAGACAACATTTTAAACAAGGCTTTGAAAAAAGATTTTCTTACTAAGTGACATGATCAGGGTGAAATATAGGCCTAGCATGTGAAACCTGTGCTTGTTTTTTTGCTGCACAAATACTCAATTCGGGATCAAACTTGAGATAAGCATGCACAGTCTTCACCTTCAATTGAAATGAGATGATATCTATCCTTTCTTTAGATGCTTGTTAAACAAGTAAAAGCTTGTTCACACATGTAAGAAGTTAAAAACTGCAGCAGAGTGTTCATTTCTTTCCTATGAATTGCAGGATACTCTTCTTACACAGAAATCCAGAAAGTCCAAGGGTATGTCAGTAAATCTCATCTTGAGTGCATGATCAGACTGCATCTTACAACTTACTTCCTCTTCTGCAATAAAGGAACAGCAGTTATAATGGGTGACTTCAATCTACATGTAGACTGGGTGAACCAAATTGGTAAACGTGCTGAGGAAGAGGATTTCTTGGAATGTATGTGGGATGGTTTTTTGAACCAACATGTTGAGGAACCAACTGGAGAGCAGGCTATTCTGGACTGGGTTTTGAGCAATGAGGAAGGGTTAATTAGCGATCTTGTCGTGAGAGGCCCCTTGGGTAAGAGTGACCATAATATGGTGGAATTCTTCATTAAGATGGAGAGTGACATAGTTAATTCAGAAACAAAGGTTCTGAACTTAAAGAGGGGTAACTTTGAAGGTATGAGACGTGAATTAGCTAAGATAGACTGGCAAATGACACTTAAAGGATTGACGGTTGATATGCAATGGCAAGCATTTAAAGGTTGCATGGATGAACTACAACAATTGTTCATCCCAGTTTGGCAAAAGAATAAATCAAGGAAGGTAGTGCACCCGTGGCTGACAAGAGAAATTAGGGATAGTATCAATTCCAAAGAAGTAGCATACAATTAGCCAGAGAAAGTGGCTCACCTGAGGACTGGGAGAAATTCAGAGTTCAGCAGAGGAGGGCAAAGGGCTTAGTTAGGAAGGGGGAAAAAGATTATGAGAGAAAACTGGCGGGGAACATAAAAACGGACTGTAAAAGCTTTTATAGATATGTAAAAAGGAAAAGACTGGTAAAGACAAATGTAGGTCCCCTGCAGACAGAAACAGGTGAATTGATTATGGGGAGTAAGGACATGGCAGACCAATTGAATAATTACTTTGGTTCTGTCTTCACTAAGGAGGACATAAATAATCTTCCAGAAATAGTAAGGGACAGAGGGTCCAGTGAGATGGAGGAACTGAGTGAAATACATGTTAGTAGGGAAGTGGTGTTAGGTAAATTGAAGGGATTGAAGGCAGATAAATCCCCAGGGCCAGATGGTCTGCATCCTAGAGTGCTTAAGGAAGTAGCCCAAGAAATAGTGGATGCATTAGTGATAATTTTTCAAAACTCATTAGATTCTGGACTAGTTCCTGAGGATTGGAGGGTGGCTAATGTAACCCCACTTTTTAAAAAAGGAGGGAGAGAGAAACCGGGGAATTATAGACTGGTTAGCCTAACGTCGGTGGTGGGGAAACTGCTGGAGTCAGTTATCAAGGATGTGATAACAGCACATTTGGAAAGCGGTGAAATGATCGGACAAAGTCAGCATGGATTTGTGAAAGGAAAATCATGTCTGACGAATCTCATAGAGTTTTTTGAGGATGTAACTAGTAGAGTGGTAGGGGAGAACCAGTGGATGTGGTATATTTGGATTTTCAAAAGGCTTTTGACAAGGTCCCACACAGGAGATTAGTGTGCAAACTTAAAGCACACGGTATTGGGGGTAAGGTATTGGTGTGGGTGAAGAATTGGTTACCAGACAGGAAGTGAAGAGTGGGAATAAACGGGACCTTTTCAGAATGGCAGGCGGTGACTAGTGGGGTACCGCAAGGCTCAGTGCTGGGACCCCAGTTGTTTACAATATATATTAATGACTTGGATGAGGGAATTAAACGCAGCATCTCCAAGTTTGCGGATGACACGAAGCTGGGTGGCAGTGTTAGCAGTGAGGAGGATGCTAAGAGGATGCAGGGTGACTTGGATAGGTTGGGTGAGTGGGCAAACTCATGGCAGATGCAATTTAATGTGGATAAATGTGAAGTTATCCACTTTGGTGGCAAAAATAGGAAAACAGATTATTATCTGAATGGTGGCCGATTAGGAAAAGGGGACGTGCAACGAGACCTGGGCGTCATTATACACCAGTCATTAAAAGTGGGCATGCAGGTACAGCAGGCGGTGAAAAAGGCAAATGGTATGCTGGCATTTATAGCGAGAGGATTCGAGTACAGGAGCAGGGAGGTACTACTGCAGTTGTACAAGGCCTTGGTGAGACCACACTTGGAGTATTGTGTGCAGTTTTGGTCCCCTAATCTGAGGAAAGACATCTTTGCCACAGAGGGAGTACAAAGAAGGTTCACCAGATTGATTCCTGGGATGGCAGGACTTTCATATGAAGAAAGACTGGATGAACTGGGCTTGTACTCGTTGGAATTTAGAAGATTGAGGGGGGATCTGATTGAAACATATAAGATCCTAAAGGGATTGGACAGGCTAGATGCAGGAAGATTGTTCCCGATGTTGGGGAAGTCCAGAACGAGGGGTCACAGTTTGAGGATAGAGGGGAAGCCTTTTAGGACCGAGATTAGGAAAAACTTCTTCACACAGAGAGTGGTGAATCTGTGGAATTCTCTGCCACAGGAAACTGTTGAGGCCAGTTCATTGGCTATGTTTAAGAGGGAGTTAGATATGGCCCTTGTGGCTACAGGGGTCAGGGGGTATGGAGGGAAGGCTGGGGCGGGGTTCTGAGTTGGATGATCAGCCATGATCATAATAAATGGCGGTGCAGGCTCGAAGGGCCGAATGGCCTACTCCTGCACCTATTTTCGATGTTTCTATGTTTCTATGTTTCTCTCAAGGTCAATTTCTCAGGCTGAACAGAAGAGTCAGAGAAAGGGTCCTTCACACAGTAATACACCTGTGTTGAAGGAAAGGAAAAATACTGTTCTGTTTTATTCTGCAGTTCTTCCAGATGGCTTTCAATAAGAGTTGACACTTTTTGATCCTTCCTCACCCTCAAGCCCAAGCAGAAATATTTCAAGATATCCTTTTGCAACATGATTTTCCCAAAGATTCAGTTTCCTTTTAAATCTAAGAATTTTGTCACTTGAAGTCAAAACATTCTCTCCAGGGCCTTGCAGATACTTGTTCAACTGGTTCATATGACGAAAAATGTCTGCTAAGTGGGCTAGTTACCACAGCCATTCTTCATCTTCAAAGCACTCAGCAAAATCTGTCCTACTATTTTCTTAAAAGTACTCCTGCAATTCACCTTTCAGTTCAAGCACCCTTTTGAGATCTCTTCTTCTGCTAAGCTACCAGATGTGTGTATGTAGTAGAAGATTAGTGTGCTCTTTGTCTAGGTTTTCACACAGTTTTTTTTGAACATTCTCGGGTGAACTGATCTTTTTTAATAAAGTTTAACATTTTTGGAGCACCAGTCAGAACTTCTTTCATTTTATCTCCAAGAGTTTTTGACATTAGCGCTTCTCTATGAAGAACGCAGTGTGTTGTGACAACATCAGGATTTTTTACAAGAGAAACAAAACCTCTCATGGAGTCAACCATTGGTTGGGCACCATCAGTACAGATGCCAACACAAATCTTTTGTTTCCAGATATGAAGACAAAACATTAAATATATCTTGGCCTTTGCATGTTTTGGGCAGCTCTTTACAACAGAAAGTTTTCTTGAATTTAACATCATTTACAAATCTTACAAATGCTACAACATGGCATTTATTGGTGAAATCTGTTGACTCATTAATCTGGATAGAGAAGCTGTCGTTTTTCAGTTTATCACACAAAACCTCTTCAGCATCCTGTGACATGTCATCAATACATCAACTTATCGTACTGTTTGAGAGTGGCTGCCTTCTCACCAGAACGAAAACCATGCAAGAGCCCATTCTCAAGCCACCATATGTGGATGAGTGTGCTCATTTCACGCACAGGCTACAGTCATAGTTTGCCAAGGTTGCAAGGTCAGTCTGAAGAAAACAATAATCCTCCATCCCAAACCTCCTCATGATGTTTACCACAGACCTCGGATTATCATTGATGACCACCCTGTCACCACAGTTGAGCAGTTCACCTGCTTGGACAGTGTCATCTCCAACAACGCTATGGCGGTAACGGACATTGACAATCAACTCACCAAAATTAGCAGTGCCTTCAGACATCTCCAGAAATATGTGGGAAGAACCACCAGCTGCATCTGTCCACAAAAATCCAGGTACACAGGGCTGCCATCATCACAACCCTGCTATATGGTTCTGATGTCTGGGTCTCCTTCCACAAGCAAATCATTTTCCTCAAGCACTTCCATCAGCACTGCCTCTGCTCCATCATGGGTATTAGCTGGCAGGATCACATCTCCAATAACGTTGAAGAGAGATTGTGGTGCCCCACGCAAGAGGCGCAAAGACCATCTTAAGCAGTAGCTGTCTCGGACAAATATCAAGGTCAACGAGTGGCAGCAGCTGGCTTGTGACAGAGACCTGCTGGATAAATCGGTTCCACAGCGCAGCCAAGAATTTTGGAGAATCCAGAAGAGCAACTGCTGAAGAGAAGAGGAAATGCAAGAAGGATCCTTCTACCCAAGTGCCCACGGCCTAGCTGTTCCCATGTCCCTACTGCTCCAGAGTCTGCAGATCCAGAATTGGCCACTACAGCCACCAATGATCATGCCATTGCTGCTGAGGTCGTGTCTTTCTTCCTGATCTTCGCAAGCGAAGAATCAGCCATTATCACTGAGCATGAAACCTTCTCAATTTCTCATGCTGCAACTTGTCCTAGTATTTTACTCACTATAATTTTACATGCTGTCTTTATTAGGTTCTCACCAACTAAGTGACTTTTCCTTTTCTGGGTAATAAGTTCTGCTGGTAAATTGCTTGTTTCCTGTACTTTCTTACTGACTGTGACTAAATTAATAAAAACTTTACTCTGTTTGGAGATTCCAATAGCCGTTTAAAAATAATCAGTACTTTCATCAGTCATATGGCTGTAATTTGTAGTTAGGTGTCTTTTCAACTTTACTGGAGCCTTTGCTGCATTGGTAACTTGTTTGCCACAGACTGGACACAGTGGAATAGGACATCTTGGATCATCAGCTCATGTAAAACCCATTGAGAAATAGCATTCAATGTAAAGATTGAATTTTTTGTGTCCATTGTTGCATTGGTGCAGTGAAATGACTCAGAAGACCGCAATTCAAAAAGCACCACATTGAACTGCACAGGGTTTAATAAAATATAAAAATGGGTGAGTCTATTCAATGCTTGGAAAGCACACCATGCTCATCATTGGCCTACTGTCCTCTCCTCTGTGCAATACAACACTCACCAATTATCAACGGCCTCCACTATCTCACGTCAAGAGCTGAGAATGGACTCAACCAAGCAAACACTATCCTATTGTGCACTGCCATACTGGGCTGAGAGACCTCAAACAATATTTCTAACAGGTCTGCCCAGTCACTGTCCACCACTGCGAGTGCAGGCATCGTGCGTTGTGCGTTCAAAAAAACAATGTTTCTTTTTTTTTAATCACGATCTCTCGTGGAACCCTGGTTGAGAAAGCCTGGCTGAAACTGTATTATCTTCCTTTTCCTGGTCTCACTACCATGTTACATGAATATCAAAACTGAAATGACATAACTGGAGGTCCTGTCCTTTAACTCAGAACCTGACACCCTGAATTCACTTAGCAGGACGTCACCACCTTTCCGGCCTATGTCATTGGTCTTATTGCCTATATAGATAATCTTAAATATTTGATACCCTAACAGCTCACTTCCACACTTCCCCAACCAGTGAGCATAAGGTATATGGTGATCACTGCTTACTTACAAGAAAGATTAATTGGCAAAATGGTTAAAATCTATTCTCACATAGCAACATGATCTAAGCTGAAACATGCCAATTGGGACGCATATGGTTCACATCTTTATAACAGTGCAAATTTCTAATAGTTGCTAAAACAAATCTTAGCTACTTAGTACCTTTGTCATCTTTATTCAAATTTTTTTTTTAAATTTCAGAATTCATTACAACATTTGCTTTGAAAAAGAACTGGTGAAAAAATTGTTTAAAGTTATCATGGGGTGGATCTTATTGTCAAAAAAAAAGTATTGTTTTAGCAATTCAAATCATGCAGTGTGGATTAACACGTTGTGCAAATTTTCAACCAATACATAAAATGTTTCAGAACTCTGTAAAAAGCCCTGAGTGGGTTAAGCAAAATAATGTAGTGTTATTTCATTCAAATATCCAGACACTTCAGAGTCATCTGAATGATAAAGGCAGAGTTCAATTTTGGTTCTCTTATTCAAGAGTGAAGACATTCAAGATATTCTATTCACAAGTCTCTTGGGAGAAAGATACCATCAGCATTTTGATAATCCACGATGTTCTACTCCTATGCATCTACTTCCAAGTAACTTCATTCAAGTAATTGTCATAAAGCTTTAGTCCTGCAAGCGCAGGATGAGAAAAACATTTCATCTCAGTACACTGTCCCATTGTAGGCTCTGTTTGAAGTATGCGCAGAAAGCACTTCATATATCAAGATGCACTTGAGCAAGCAATGTTGTTTCCTTTCAAGGATACTCATGAACTGTAAAAAGGCCATGAAGAGCACTAGCCTGAACATTAGTCAGCCTGGATAGAGTCATGCAGTAGCTGGTGTCCTGCAAATGGGCCTTGTGCAACTTTTGCTTGTGTATAATTTTGGAATACGTTACTGTACTCTGCCACTGAGATGTATTGGGTGGCAAGTGTCTTCCTGCATTTCCTCCTTGCACTTGTCAACAGGGAGAATGGCTTTGGGAGTATGTACACTCTCTGAATTTGTGTCTGGAACATATAAAGAAAAAGCTACCATTCTCAATTCATAGTCATAGTCATAGTTATAGTCATAGTCATAGTCATAGTCATACTTTATTGATCCCGGGGGAAATTGGTTTTCGTTACAGTTGCACCATAAATAGTAAAAAGTAATAGAACCATAAATAGTTAAATAGTAATATGTAAATTATGCCAGTAAATTATGAAATAAGTCCAGGACCAGCCTATCGGCACAGGGTGTCTGACCCTCCAAGGGAGGAGTTGTAAAGTTTGATGGCCACAGGCAGGAATGACTTCCTATGCATTGTGACAAGAATACACATAAAATTAAGATGTTTGCTGGCTGGGTTAGCATCAGTGACATCAGCAAGTGGTCTGCCACCTGTCCTCAGGGGAAGGAGAGATAAGGAACAATGGAGCAGCGTCTGGAGATGTGTAATGAAGGGACGGGGGAGAGAGAGCTGTCTGGAGCGGCTCCGCCTTTGAACCCTGAACTGTTTGAAGTGATGGACAAGTGATACCCCAGCAGGGGGATAAAAAGGGACAGGTTCGCTAAGGCAGGACACACACACCACCCGAGGTAACGAGACCTGGAAGCGGTGCGCCTCTCACAAGTCGGTGGGAAGTATCAGACAACGGCCAGGGTGGAAAGGTACGATCAGCGGGAACCCGGTGTGTGTCCGCCCTTGCCTGGGTGCCGGGTTCACTGCAGAGGATCGACCGCATCTGGAGGAGGGGTCACAGTCGGTGACCTCAGGTGACATCACCAAGGACCTGCCCAAAAGCTGCTTCTGAGCCATATCGCCGGTCTGTGAGTGAAGCCGTGTCTGAATGATCAGTTGCTCCTGTTCTCTCTCTCTCTCCCCCCACGTTGTCCATCGCCATGGCAACGATTACTGTGAACTGAACTACTAAACGGGACTGAACTTTGAGTCACTTTGAAATTTGGTCATTTACCCCCTAGACAACGATAGAGCTTAATTGATGCTGTTATCTTAATTCTGTGCACATGTGTGTTTATCATCGCTGAACTGTTGCATTTATTATCCTTTCGATTACTGTGTTGCTTGTTTCTTTAATAAAACTTTCTTAGTTCTAGTACTCCAGACTCCAACTGAGTGATCCATTTCTGCTGGTTTGGCAACCCAGTTACGGGGTACGTAACAGCATTCAACAAAATACTATAAAAGTAGATATGATCTTTTATTCCACATAATTCTTCATCTTGTTTTTTTCATTTAAATATCTATTATACTCAATGCTATTGAAATGTCAAGTTCAATATTACTGAGATACCTTTAATATCTATATTAGTATCCCCATCTGCTAAATTTCTTCAAAGTAAAGTCTTGTCAATTCAATAATCCACCTGGAATGTTTCCTCTTACAATGTGAAGACTCTGCCAGTTGGAGGAATTTATTGTGGAACTTAAAAAGATTGAATTCCATTGGGCCAAATCATTATTCAGGATGCTGATCACAGAACAAATATAACTGAGATAAAAGGATGCAGCAAGGAAGCTGGAATAATGCAGTGTTAACTTGGGTTAATTAAATCAACTTTTCTTGAAGGGGCAATGGATTTATTCTTAATTAGGATCAAAACACTTGATAACTTATTGGCAATAGTCCTGGAGTAGGAGGCTGTAATGAGAATTGATGTCAAATGCAATCTATTAACTTGACAAAATTGTTAACAGGTAAAAAGGATCTAGTGCTTTCCCAACGTATATGATGAATAAACTTTTCTTGGGCTTCCAGCCGGTATCAATTTTAACCGATGTGTCGAAGAAAATCTCTGCCATTTTCATCAGGGATGATGCCTAGGCATATGTAGTCTGGTGGTATTTATACTCCGTCGTCCATCCCTCCTGGTTGGGTAGTCCTCATCCAATCAGGTTTCCGCTGTCCCACCTTGTTAAACTCGTTCACCTTTGGCAGTAGTGGACCTGTTGATATGGCCCCATTCACTAGAAGACAACAGGGCTGACAATTCACTTTGATGTCCAGAGTGGGCCTAATGTAATGGATTCAATCCCTAATCAAAGCATGAGTAGCTTGTTGTAGAATGCGCTTAGCCACCAGAGAAACCACCATGGAATGCAGCTTCATGAACTTAGGGATGATGTCCTTGTCCTAGCATCTCAGAAGGAAGGCTAAAGAATGTGTTCTAAAAATCTACATCACTTGAGGAATAAACACCTAAGATACTTGTTGACAAACTCATTCTGTTTAGAAGTATAGAAAGTGGTGGATTACTGACCAATAGTGGATATTTGTGGAGTTTATTGACAAAGTTATAGTTTCTGTATTTATTGTGCACTCTGGGTAAGCTGGCTTTAGATCAAGTGAGAGTAAGTGGAATCAAAGACCTTGTTATGCTCCAACCTGATAATTTTGGGAGAAGGTCAAAATGTGTAGAGGGGTGGAAGATTAATGTCAGTGTTCAGTTACAAAGACTTTTCCTACTTCAAACCTCAGATGTGGAATCAATGTATATTCTACGCTATTCCCACCGTATCAAACTAGCTATTTAGTACATCCTAAACACAACTTTCTGCAGATGTTGGAAACACACAATAATAACAAAATAGAGGTCGATCAGCATCGATGGATGGGAATAAACAGTTGACATTTTGGATAGAGAACCCACAGGACTGGAGAGGAAGGGGGAAGAAGCCAGAATAAGAGCTAGAGGCAGGGGAAGGAGTACGAGCAGGAAGGTGACAGGTGAAGGATAATGCAAGTGGGTAGGGTAGGGGCATTGTGAAAAGCTGGGAAATGATAGGTTGAAGAAGGAATATGATGAGTGTGGGGAGTGGGCCATGGGAAAGGGAAGGAGGGGAACCAAGGAGAGGAGATAGACAGGGGAGGAGAAGAGACTGGGTAAGAGGGGTACTAGAATGGAGAATGGAGGAGGGAAAGGGGAATAAATTACCCTAAATTAGAGAAATTAATGTTCATGGCATCAGATTGCAAACTTAGCTAGATGGCATATGAGGTGATCCTCCTCAAACCTGTGAGTGGCATCATAGAAGGCCTGTGTTGTTTGTGTGCATTTAGCACATGCTTGGTCCTGTAATAATGTAAAGCCAAATTTCCTCTAACCCATCCTGACAGGAAGACTAATAGGAAAGGAGGAACAATGGAAATTTGAGGAGGTAGTGAATCTAAGTTATCTGAAGACTAGCCTTTCAAGAACTGGGTGCTAATTTGCACAAGTTTAATCTTTAAGACAGTGCTAAGCCAGACCAACTTCAAAAACAATGGTAGCAAAATGACTAGTCACCTTCAGCAAAGCAGAAATTAGGAACAGATACTATATTGGAATCATAGGCTTAGATCTCAGCCAATCAATTGACAACACCATAAATTTTTGTCCTGATGAAGGGTCTCAGCCCAAAACATTAACTGTTTATTCATTTCCATAGATGCTGCCTGACCTGCAGAGTTCCTCCAGCATTTTGCATGTGTTGATCTGGATTTCCAGCATCTGCAGAATCTCTTGAGTTTACAAAAATTTCAATTTGGGAAAAGATGGAAGCTCACTTGACATCATGTTTTATGTCAATATGTTCCTAGGTATTCAACTACCACAGTCTGTCAACCTGCTTAACTGCACCAAGTACAGATACTATTAAAATGCTGTGAAATGTTGTGTAAATAGTCAACTTTTATTATCACTGTAGGTAGAATTGAACAGTTGGTTACCTCTGGCAAATATTGAAAAATACATCACCTCATTGAAGTTTCTGTGTTCTACTGTTTCAGTAACAGTTCTTGTTCTTCAGAACTCATTGGCCTTCAGTTTGTTCTGCATCTAATGAAGGCAGCAAAAAATGTCAGTTCATCAGCTTTCTGATGTTTTGGCAATTGAGAGCAATTATAGCAAAACTGGTTAGGTCATCCCTACTAATCCATACCAATTGTGCATTCAGATAGATTTAAATGCTAATAATTGAATGGCCATGAAACTGCACAATTACAGCTCCAGGAAACAAATTTGATTCAGAGCAAGTTTTCAGCAGCCACAAACATAATTTAATGCAAAGCCCACCAGCAACTATCTTGGTAGTTCAGCAATTATCTTCTGAAATGCCAAGAATATCAATTGTCCCAATATTTAACCAGTTCCAACAATTAAGCCCAACCCACAAATCATCTAAGATCTTGTCTCATGTCAGCAGTTTGGTGTCAATTATTAAATAATGCCATTGAGTCAAAATCATGCACTATTGAAGTGGCTCTTTGGCCCATCACATCCATGATTTTCCCCATTTGCCCATATTGGGAATATATCCTTCCAATTATTTGAAAGAGATTGGAGTAATATTTCTAAAGTGCAAGCTGGTAGGCCAATATATCTAAGTCAGCAGCCAAACCCGTGTCTAACAATCATTCCAGGGGAGGTTGAAGCAAGGACTGGCTGTCTGCAGCTCTGGTTCAGGGAAGGTGGATGGTTGCAGAAAGTAGTGTACTAAAGAGTAGTGCAAATGTGGAGACTGATGAATTTGCACAATCGTGCTGGCTTCAAGTCAACAGAATGTGTGGTAGAGGGGACATATTCTTTGATCCTTAAAGCAAAATCCTGTAGATACTTGAAACAGCAAGTCAGAGAGATAATAGATGATAGAGAAGTGTGAATTGGGATATCTGTTACAGTGAAAAGCAGATGTTAGAGGGCATCAGCTATTCTGACATGATCAAAATGCAGAACAATTGAATTAAGAATGTAGCAGGAATAATAATGGTAGTGTAGACTCAATTGGCTGAAGGGTCTGTTGCTACAAGGAATTCTGAAGACAAATGCAAAGTCGTGTTCCTATACAGAAGTCAATGCTGCTCTGAGACCTTCTGTAGAGTTTCAATAGAACAATCAAATCTGATTTTTATCTTGTGTAATAATACTCTTACTAGTTCAGAGGATGCAATAGGTGCTATATGATTGTTTGTTTCAATTTTGTTATGGGTTAAATGCAAACCTAATTCACATTCAAAGAATAAGTCAATTTTGGTCTTAATCTTACATGAGAACCATGGGTGTCTTTGGTCCTGTCAGCGTTGGCCTTTGGTTATCAAAAATTACTCACAATTCCTTGACGTGAAGATTGCAGTGGCCCCGATTAAATAGGATTTGTTTCTACCAAAGCAAAGATTCAGAGCAATATCAAAAAGTACTTAATTATTGCAGGAAAAACTATTCACAAATTACATATTTATTGAAGCTTCCAGTCATCTGAATCAAAGAAACTGTAAATCAAAAAAGGCACAAGAAACACTCATAAGGCAGCATCAGTAGGGAGAATAAAGTTTGTTTTGAATCCATGAGCTTTGAACAGAACTAAGTGCTGTCAGTTCAGGAGCAGAGCAGATGGTGCAAATGAGTGGGAACAAAAAAAGAAAAAGTCAAGTAATATTACATCAGCAGTTATGGTATGTTGTGAAAAGGCAATAGACTTGAAGTTATTCTTAGAGAAGTCCCAGTCGGAGGCAGGATCTTATGGCTAATGAAACCAACAAGGGACAGCGAAAGTTTAACTTTGTGATCTTGGAGTTGCAGAATGGAAGTAGAGGTCTCCAATCATGTATATAGACTTGGGATTAAATAAGTTCAGAAGAGATGAAAAAACACGTTTGCAGTGGAACTGTTCTCAAAGTATAATAGACTGAATAACACACCTAATGATATTTGTTCGTTTGTGGCAGTAGAACAGTGTAGGCATAACAAACATTAAGTTAAGTTAAAAATAAATAATGCAAAAGAGAATAGCAAAGTAGTGATTATGGACAATTTAGAAACCTTATGGAAAAGGAGGAAAAGCTATTCCTAAAACATTGAGTTTGATTCTTCTGTCTCCTGATTCTCCTCCCTGACAGTAGTAATGAGAAGATGAGAGATGAAACATATGCAGTTTGATAGCTGTTGAAATTGAGCCCTACTCTCAAATACAAACTTGTTTAGGACATTCAAATATTGAACGAAACAAGGCCAACTTTAGGTCAGAAAGCTTGCTTTCAGTGTAGGGCAAGGGCAAGACTAGTTCATTTATCAACATGAGTAACAGCCCTGACAGGATCTCAGACCACTGAGACAAATTGATTCAACTGTTATTTATATGTGTATCTTAGTACAACCACAAACGAGTAAAACAATACAGCTGCAGTTTGGCTTAAAAAGTAATCTATCTTATTTGGTGAATAAAGTGGGAAAGGGGTGACCGATGAGGAAGTGTTTATTCAGAAGAACTTCTGCATCCTTTTACATTAGGCGCAGAAGGCCAACATAGTGGGGTACCGCAAGGCTCAGTGCTGGGACCCCAGTTGTTTACAATATATATTAATGACTTGGATGAGGGAATTAAATGCAGCATCTCCAAGTTTGTGGATGACACGAAGCTGGGTGGCAGTGTTAGCTGTGAGGAGGATGCTAAGAGGATGCAGGGTGACTTGGATAGGTTAGGTGAGTGGGCAAATTCATGGCAGATGCAATTTAATGTGGATAAATGTGAAGTTATCCACTTTGGTGGCAAAAATAGGAAAACAGATTATTATCTAAATGGTGGCCGATTAGGAAAAGGGGAGGTGCAACGAGACCTGGGTGTCATTATACACCAGTCATTGAAAGTGGGCATGCAGGTACAGCAGGCAGTGAAAAAGGCAGATGGTATGCTGGCATTTATAGCAAGAGGATTCGAGTACAGGAGCAGGGAGGTACTACTGCAGTTGTACAAGGCCTTGGTGAGACCACACCTGGAGTATTGTGTGCAGTTTTGGTCCCCTAATCTGAGGAAAGACATCCTTGCCATAGAGGGAGTACAAAGAAGGTTCACCAGATTGATTCCTGGGATGGCAGGACTTTCATATGAAGAAAGACTGGATGAACTGGGCTTGTACTCGTTGGAATTTAGAAGATTGAGGGGGGATCTGATTGAAACATATAAGATCCTAATGGGATTGGACAGGCTAGATGCAGGAAGATTGTTCCCGATGTTGGGGAAGTCCAGAACGAGGGGCCACAGTTTGAGGATAGAGGGGAAGCCTTTTAGGACCGAGATTTGGAAAAACTTCTTCACACAGAGAGTGGTGAATCTGTGGAATTCTCTGCCACAGGAAACAGTTGAGGCCAGTTCATTGGCTATATTTAAGAGGGAGTTAGATATGGCCCTTGTGGCTACGGGGGTCAGGGGATATGGAGGGAAGGCTGGGGCGGGGTTCTGAGTTGGATGATCAGCCATGATCATAATAAATGGCGGTGCAGGCTCGAAGGGCCGAATGGCCTACTCCTGCACCTATTTTCTATGTTTCTATGTTTCTATGTTTCTATATAGGTCATGTAATAAGGAAGGAAATATTATGATGACTATCATACTACAGTTGTATAGCACCCTACAGGAGTTGTTTACAGGGGGTGGGCAGATGTGTGGGAGGGAAAAAGAATACTTGACAGAGAGTGCAGAGGAAATTCATTCCGCTTGTTCAACGGATGAAGCAACATCAAGGGGTAATTTCATTAAAAACCTTAGCTTGTCAGGGGAAGGGTAGCAGTCTTCAGGAATAGGTAATTTTGAAACTTAAATGAAACTGTCAGTGATAATGTAAACACGAGGAATTCTGCAGATGCTGGAGATTCAAGCAACACACATCAAAGATGCTGGTGAACGCAGCAGGCCAGGCAGCATCTCTAGGAAGAGGTACAGTCAATGTTTCGGGCCGAGACCTTTTGCCAGTCCTGATGAAGGGTCTTAGCCTGAAACATCGACTGTACCTCTTCCTAGAGATGCTGCCTGATCTGTCAGTGATAATGATTGTTTGGAATCCTCTGCTCAGAGAATACTGTGAATTTTGAACTAGCTTGTATTTAAGGGAAGAATGGGTCAAAACAAGCACTAAAACTCATGTCATGCTCCTCAGTTTGTAAAGCCACCAGCTGCCAGCCTAATTTCCTTCTTTTCTGTTAGCCAATCACTTGCCTAACAGAAAAAAGGACTGGCCATTTAGCTCCCACCCAGAGCCTGAGACATCCATTAAACCTAAAGATCGTGCAGCACTATGAAGAAGAGAGAAGGCATTGTCTGTGATCTTTACCCAGGGTGTAAACGAAAGGGAGATAAGAGATGTGTCACTGCCAGCACTTGCTATGTTCTTTTCCAAGAAAAATACAAAATGTTTAGTCAAATTGTGGATGAGAAAATGCAAGTAGAAAGCCAATTATGAAATATTGTGAAAAAGCCAAATCTCAATCCTGCACTAACACGTGTTCAGTTGCCTGCCAGCCTCTATTCAAGAACAAAGCTCTTAAAAAAGTTTGGCCAGTGGCAAATATGGAAGCTGAAATGCAATCCGAGAGGCCAAATGTTGGCAAGGTGAGTGTTTGCTTTAGGATATAAAGGTAATCTTGGAACTTAATATAAGTGTGAGAACAATAAAGGAAACAAGCCAACAGGCAGACATTTTCTGGAGCCAATAGATTGAAACATTGCAGGAGAAGTACTGAGTTTGGCAAAAGCCCAGGTTTCAAAAACACTGCCTGGGAGATTTAACACTTACTAAATACTCAGTACATAAATCTACCTCAGGTATAGAATGTTGGCAAGCTAGTTGGTAGGATAATTTTCAAAGATAACAGTAAACTGTTATTTAATCAAGCAATCGGGCTACCAGGATTATGCCACTGGAGAACTTTTTAAGGTGGTTACTTGTACTGCATAAAAATAACCTTCAGTCCAATATTTCTATGCCAGATGTTATGCCTAACTACACTAACCTCAGTTGCCTGCATTAATTTTCTGTCTTGTTTATTCCAGCAATTGTCCAAGTACTTAGTTATTACTGCTTCTGGCTCCTCCACCACCAACTTTCGCAGCTTTTTCCAGGTGGTAATCTATAATGTTAGTTTTTCCTTCATATCTTGCTTAGACCTACACCCTTTAGTGTTGTTAGTCCATTTCTGATGATATGGCTATCCATCCACCTTAACTATGCCTCAGTTTTATATACCACCTCTCAGTTTTCTCAGTCCAGCAAGGACAGAGCCAGCCTATACAAAGATTCCTTACAACTCAGGCCTAACCAATGTTTTGTACTGCTGTATTATGTCGCAATTTTAATATCCTGAAATCATTGAAATTGCCCATATGAACCCACTCAGCATCAGAATTAGATTCAGGTTTAATGTCATTGGCATACAGTATGTCATGAAATTTGTTGTTATGAGGCAGCAGTACATTGGAATACATAATAAAAACTGTGAATTACAGTAAGAAGTGTATCTATACACAGACACACAAGTTAAATTAAGTAAGTAGTTAGGTAGTGTTCATGGGTGCAATGTCGATTCAGAAATCTGATAGCAGAGGAGAAAAAGCTGTTCCTGAATCACTCAGTTTATGCCCTCAGACTCCTGTACCTCCTCCCTGATGGTAGCAATGAGAAGAGGGCATGTCCTGGGTGATGGGAGTCCTTGAAGGTACACACTGCCTTTATTACACATTACCCCTTGTAGATGTCCTGGATGCTGGAGAAGCTAGTGTCCATGATGGAGCTGACTGAGTTTACAACTTTCTTATTCCCTGCCATTGCCTGTAAGGAGTTTCTATGTTCTTCCTGCGGCTTCATGAGTTTTCTCAGAGCACTCCACTTTCCTCCCACAGTCCAAAGACCTACTGGTTGGCAGGCTAACTGGTCATTGTAAATTGTCCCATGATTAGACTATGGTTAAATCGGGGGATTGCTGGGCAGTGTGGCTCGAAGTGCTGGAAGGGCTATTCCACACTGCATCTCAATAAATAAATAGATATCAATCCTGTGAGTGGGCAGGATTCCAACCCCCGCCCGATACTAGATGGTGATACAGCCAGTTAGAATGCTTCCACAGTACATCTGTAGAAATTTGCAAGTGTCTATAATGACATACCAAAGTTCCTTAAACTCCAAATTAAATATAGTTGCTGTCATGCCTTATTTGTAACTGCATCAATATGTTGGGTCCAGGATAAATCCTCAGATAAGTTGACACCCAAGAACTTGAATCTATTCATACTTTCTCTTTCTGATCCCTCTATGAGCTCTGGTGTATGTTCGCTCATCTTACCCTTTCTGAAATGCACCATGAGTTCTTTGGTCTTACTAATGTTGAGTGCAAAGATGTTGCTGCCACCCCACTCAACTAGCTGATATATCTCACAGTAGTCTTGTACCATTGACGCCAATCCTATGGGTATTACGAAGGCAATGTTCTGCTATCACCGATTTCTCCAGGTAACCCAAATGGATACACCTCCTGTACTCCTTATCCCTTACGGCACAAAACTACTGTGCCACGCCAGTGGCTTTTGGGACCACCTTGTGAAGGAAGCCATTGAAATAAAACTAGAGGGAAAGAATTTTAACAAAGACGAAAGTCTCGCTCTAAGTAAGAACTGGAATTGATTGGAAACAAGGTGGGCCAGCACAAACTAGACGAAGGGTCTCAGCCCAAAACGTCAACTGTACCTCTTCCTAGAGATGCTGCCTGGCTGCTGTGTTCACCAGCAACTTTGATGTGTGTTGCTTGAATTTCCAGCATCTGCAGAATTCTTCATGTTTTAAGAAACCAGACTGGATGAGGACTAACCAATAAGGAGGGCCAGGTGATAGGGGTATAAATACCTCTGGACTAGACATGCCCAGGTATCATCCTTGATGAAGATGGCAGAGTTTGTCATCAAAATGTTCGTTAAAATCAATACCTCTACCTGGCTGGAAGCTCAAGAATGGTGAATAATTCCTGGTAGGGAGGTGTTCAGTTCACTTTATGAATTCTAGGCCACTGATTATACAAGATCTAACCTCTCAGGCAGTTTAGTGCTAGTCTCCAGGAGTTACCCTAGAACCAACTGTCATTCCTATTAGAAGTCAATATCCATTTTCCAAACCTTATTTGACTTAGACGATACTTTCCAAAACACATAGCCCACTTATAGCTTTGACTGGGGAGGAGGGAGGGCTAGAATCCTTTCAAATGCTTAAGCAATTAAATGGTGTGTGCAAACTTAAAGAGACAAACTTGACTAAATTAAACATTCTGGTGTTGATCAGTAACTCATGCTCTAGTATTGGAGAGCTGACTAACCAAGGCACGTTCCAACACAACTCAGTCCAAGACACTGTTAGTTTTTTTTTCAATTAATTTATTGAATAGAAACAGGTTATTGTAAACTTTGCCATGCACAATACAAAATGATTACTCAAATTAGAAACTGGTTTAGAAATAGTGTTATACAGTACGGAGACTGTCCCTTAAGCAGAACCCATCAACACCAATTAGGATGCCTGAGGCAGTGTCATACCTCTAACTGATTACATTAAAAATTGAGGAGGCTCACTGCAAAGTCAAGAAAGTCATTCTAATTTCAACAATTTTTAAAGAGCAAGTTTAAGCTATATCATCGTTTTCTTTAATTCAAAGGATGGAGTTCACAGCAACTGTTGGTATTTCATGTTTTTCCAGCACCAAAAGGCAGAATTATTTTTGCACTGTCTTCTGGGTTTGCTGTATTCTCAGTGGTTGACTTTAATCTATGTGAAATAGATAGCATGATCAACATTCTCCTTTACTATCAACAAAGTTTATGGCAATTATGACAAACCAGCCAGAATAGAAAGCTGTTACATAAAAAGAATAATTCCAGGTTAAATGCCACCATAAAGTTATGCGAGGTTTCTTGCCATAATCATTCGCATCCAGCAAAATTGAGACTTGAAACAAAACCATAGATTCTAAAAGAGTTCTGCCATAACCATCATCTGCCAAATTATCATAACCATTTCCATAACTCAAAAGAGGGAGATATAGTTAATTGAAAAAGAAGCTAATTTGCTTTATATCATCTTCTTTTTCTTCTGACTTTTAATGGCAGTTGGCAGTCCAACTTAAAGGTGCATTACTGTTACCCACTAGACTGGAGTGTGCTGTAAAGAATTGGGAAATAAACCCCTCAATTGTTCTTTATCAAATGAAAACCAGATTACCCCCAAAAGCCCTATAGATTGTAAGTAGTGAAAGACAATACTGCGAATTAAAGTTACTCCCATAAATTAATAAAGCTTATAAATGAAAACTATCAACCCTTAAAGATAGTAGCAAAGCCTGCATTTGATTTTTTTGAACTTATACAGTATGCTTCACGCTGTAATACAATATTTTCAACTGTTTCATAATGATGATAAAACCTACGCAACCCAGAATGATGTTTCCAACTAGATAAAAGGAATAATTAAGCATAGTATGCCCAATTCTAAATCAAGTCAATAAAATTGAGTCAACCCATCTGTTTTATATGTTTTATAAAGGTGTCTTCCCTTATCCCTATTACCCCACAGGTCTTGCCTTAACCCCCTAATTCTTGACCCTACCAGCCCCTTAGTTCCTGATTTGCTATGTGGAAGGTCTAATTCCACAGTTGGACTTTAACAGCTTTTTTAGCTAAACAATCAGCCAGCTTATTCCCCTCAACACCTCTATGTTCAAGGAAATATGAATATGAAATAATGTTTGAAAAGCTTCCAGCAGTAAATTTGACCTACTGCTAGAATGACCTGTTTTAAGACTCAACAAAACCAAAATAGAATCTGCACGAATTACCATTTTGCAAGGACAAATTTCCTTCATTCGCTGTAAGCCAAAAATGATGGCAACCAATTCTGCTGTATATACTGATAAGTGGTCAGTAAGACATTTATTTGTTGCTACCTGTAACTCAGTGACCAAAACAGCCACACCAACAATCCCAGTTAAATTATCTTTTGATCCTTCAGTAAAAGTAGTTAACATATCATAATAATTTTCCTTAACATATTGATGAACCAACAGACTCTCAGGCATATCAGGATCCTGAGATTTCATTAAATCATGTAACCTCAAATCAATTAAAGTCATTGGAAAAAAACCAAGGTGGAGTTACCAAGAAAGCTACATGGGGACACACTGCATAATCCAGCAAACCCATTCTCCTAGTGTGATAAGAACCCAGCCACCCACAACTCAAACCATTTTTCTTGTGGTGTTCCCAACAGTCATCCAATGCACCTTTAACAGGATGATCATTTATTTGCTACCTCAAATTAATCTAGCATGTTAACATCAACTTCAGTCTCTGAAACTGTAGGGGTAATTGTCCCATTTCAACCAATAAAACCCAAACAGGGGACAACCTGTACTGCACCACAACACAATCTTAAAGCCTATGCTTGTATCACATGCAAACATTTTAAAGTTGAAGATGAAGTTTATCCATAAGCCACACAGCCATAATCAAGCACGGATGTAATCAAACAAATATAAATGGTAGCACCCCAAGAATACCCACATGGACATCTGGGAATATTTGTCAATTATTTTACTGATGTGGTGTTTCCTTGTTAGCCTATTATCTATCCACATGCCTAGAAATCTTACCACTGACAATTCTTTAAGTTTTATATTAGATTGGATTAGATTAGATTATGAGGACACTCTTCCATTGTCATTTAGAAATACATGCATTAAAAAATGATACAATGTTCCTCCAGAATGATATCACAGAAACACGGGACAAACCAAGACTAAAACTGACAAAACCACATAATTATAACATATAGTTAGAACAGTGCAAAGCAATACCATAATTTGATAAAGAGCAGACTATGGGCACGGTAAAAAAAAGTCTCAAGTCCCGATAGCCTCAACATCTCACACAGATGGTAGAATGGAGGAACTCTCCCTGCCATGAACCCCTAAGCGCCGCAAACTTGTGGATGCATTGGAAGCACCCGAGCGCAGCCGACTCTGAGTCCATCCGAAAACTTCGAGCCTCTGAGCAGCCCTCTGACACTAAGCACCGAACGCTATCCTCTGCTGAGTGCTTTGACTCTGCCGCAGCCGCCGACCGACAAGCAAAGCCGAGGACTTGGGCCTTCCCGTCCGGAGACTCTGGATCACACAGTAGCAGCAGCAGCGAAGCAGGCATTTCAGAAGTTTCACCAGATGTTCCTCTGTGCTCTCACGTCTGTCTCCATCAAATCAGGATTGTGCACGGCATCCTACTTGACAGATAAGATATAATTTTGACCATATAATTTAAAATACAGTACAGGTCTATTTATCCTCTTTGTAAAACACACAATTTTTGTCTTTGAAACTGAAAGCTTAATCCCTATCTATTTGCCCACTGTTCAACCTTATTAATCACTAATTGCATCCCAAATACAATAAAATTGAAATTTCTACCACTAATTCATAAAGTTCCATCGTCTGTATATTGTCATTTATCCACCCCAGTACCTATCTCAGAAAATATCATTAATATTGTATTAAATAATAAAGGGCTAAAAATACTGGCTTGTGGGGTCCCATTCTCTATCTCATATGTCCAAATACACCTTACCCACCGTCCAAATAAAAAACACTCCAGAAAGAAGTTATACAGTCCTCCCCTCACTCCTAATTTCCATAACATAATCAAAGACCTTCCTTCCATAACATATCATATGCCTTTTCAATACCAAAGAATACTGCCACTACAACTTCTTGTGCTTTCCTAATATCATCTTCCAAACAGAAAACGTAATCCAATGTCATTCTGCCCTTCTGAAATCCATTCTGATAAAATGCTATATCACCTCTCCCTTCCAAAATATAATTCAAACACTCTGTTACCGTACATTCCATAAGTTTACACAAATAAGGGAAGGCCTCAAAATCCCCAGCTTTCCCTGCTGCTGGTGACTGAGATTGAGGTCGAATCGTTCGGATAGAGATGGCGCTCAGTACTCAGTGTCGGAGGCTGATCGGAGGCTTGAAGTTTTCGGACAACTCAGAGTCGGACTGTGGTGGGGCATGGCAGGGAGTGTTTTCTTCCTTCTCCCGTCTGCGTGAGATGTGGGACATTTGAGAGAATTTGAACTTTTTACTGTGCTCATGGACTGTTCTTCATCAAGTTATGGTATTGTTGCACTGTTGTAACTATATGCTATAATTATGTGGTTTTATTAGCTTTTTCAGTCTTGGTCTGTCCTGTGTTTTGTGATATCACACCAGAGGAAATATTGTATCATTTCTTAATACATGCATTACTAAATGACAATAAAAGGGGACTGCGTGTCTTCATAATCTAATAAGACATCAATGATATTGGTGTATAACTACCACGATCCAATGGAAGTTCCCCAAGTTTTAGAAAAGGCACTACTACTGCCATTTTCCATGAGGAAGGAAGATGACCTAACCTCCAAATATGATTCAAAATTTTAATATTATCTCAAGAGAGTTGTCAGTAACATATTTAAACAGACATATATCATCCTTTCCTGGAGATGAATGACCTGCACTATATATTCACACAAAGAAAACTCAACATCACTAATACTACCATTGTTACAACTGGCTTCCAACACATCAGGGTGTTCACTTAAAACCGTATCTGCACATTGTTTAACCTCCTTACTTAAATTATTATGAATAGCAGCAAATGACCTAGTCAGTAACTCAACATTCTCTATTTCAGTAACAACCATATTACCTTCTTTAATCTATACTGGAACGTTATTGTCACTATGATTTCCACCCCCTCTATTTTCTTAATCATTCCCCAAACATCTGCAAGTTTAATATCCCTTCCAATAATATCATAATATGAGCTCCAGTAAACCTTTTTTTGCAATCTTCACCACTTTCCTCGACTCAACCTGTGCCCATTTAAAATAATAAAGTCACCTGAAGAGTGATACTTAACTTACCGAAAAGCATTATTTCTCTCCCGAATGAGGTGGACTCCTCAGTCCACCATAGTACATCCTTTCTCCAATTAATACCCTTTTTAATAGGAATCACTACCAAAGCAATATTATTATTTAATGAATAATGTGACATAACCATTCATTACAAAAAAAACATAGCATCCTCAATATTCAGCCCTGACAGACATTCACCATATAACACTGTAACCATCTCCCAATTTGCTTTACCAAAATTCCACCTTCTAAAAGTGGCCACACTAATCTCTGTAAAAGAAAACCTTGCCACACATATCTCATACAGAACCTTACAACACAGGACAGACCCTTCAGCCCATGATGTTGGGTCGGCCCTTTAACCTAGTCTTAGATCAATCTAACCCTTCCCTCCTACATAGCCCTCTATTTTCAATTATCCATATTTCCTCAGAACTGTCCTGCTCTTACCTAATGCATGTTCACTAAAAGTTACACTGTCTACTCTAGCTATAAATCAGTGGTTCAATAGTTCCATTTAACATCAGAAAACGTATACAATATAGAAACTAAAATTCTTGTTCTTTGCAGATATCCACAAAAACAGAAAAGTGCCCCAAAGAATGAATGACAGTAAAAAAACATTAGAATCAGCCTCCCTTTTCCCCCTCCCATGCACAAGCAGCATCAAAGCATTCCGTGCTCCCCCATCCCCACTTCAGCAAAAAGCATCAGCACCTTCCACTCACCAAGCAAGCAAGAGCAAAACCCCCATGATCTGCAGTACAACTAAAACTAATCATTCACCCGACAATTTGACATACCTCGTAGAAACATATGAAATGGAAATAGACTGTTAAGTCCAAGACCTCCATATGACTTTGATCCCCATTAAATTAGTCTCAACTGCCCACGTTTGGCCCATAGCCCTCTAAACATCAGCTATTCATGTACTTATGTAGATGACTTTTATATGTTGCTCATGTGTCACCTCAACAACTTTTATTGGTAACTCAATCCAAATATGCACAACCCTTAGTGTGACGAAGCTCCACTACTGTCCCTTTTAAATCTCTTGCCTTTGATCCACTCTTGTGTTTAGTGTTGCCTCCCTGGGAAAATGACTATGTGTTTTCACTCTATCTATGTCTCTCATGATCTCATATACCTCTATCCGGACTCCTACATTCCAGGGAATAGAGTCCTAATCTACACAACATCTCAGACCCCCAAGTCCAGGCAACATTGAGCGAAATATTTTCTGCACTCTTTCTAGCTTGATAACACCTTTTGAATAACAGACTGACCAATGTACACTCACTTAGCCTCACCAAAGTCTTATATAAATGCATCACAACAACACAACTCCAAATCTGAATGCCCTGATTGACAAGATTAGTTTACCTACTTCACCAGCTGAGACACTGGTTTCAGTGAACTATGCTCTTACACTCCTAAATACCCCATTTCATAAGATTCCCCAGTCCCAGAACATTCACCATATATGTCCAACCCTGCTGTGATCTCTCAAAATACAATGCATCACAGTAATCTACAAACATTTGTAGATTGAAAGCCTTTGGTCAATTAGCAGCCCATGTTCATAACTTATACTATCTACAACATCACCTATTTTAGATTCATCTACAAACATAAAATCATAAATAACAAAGCTCCCAGCACCAATCTCTGTGGCACACCACTAGACATTATGCACGGGTGTCCAGTCTGAGAAACAACCCTCAAACATTATCTTTTGCTTCATACCACTGAGCAATAATGAATCCAATCCACTGTCTCATCCTGGATCCCATGCAATCAAACCTTTTCAGACACTCTCTCTCCAAATCTTGATAGATCCTGTCTATCAGCAATTTACCCAACACTGATGTCAGAGTCACTGGTTTGTAGTTTCCTGGCTCATTTTTGCTACACTTTTAAAACAATGGCACCATATTAGCCATTCTCCTGTCCTCCAGCCTACAACTGTGGCCAAGAACAAACAAAAATCTCTGCAAGGTCTTCCACAATTTCTTTTCTAGCTTCCTACAAGGTCCAAGAATGCACCAGATCAACCCCACCTGAATGCACTGAGGCCTCCAATACCACCTCCCTGCTAATTTGCATATGGTCCAAGACAACACCACTCATTTCCCACATTTCCTCAGCTTCCATCATTTTCTCCATAGTAAAACAGAAGCTCCCAATTGCTTATGTGGAGTGCATGCCCTTTCTTTTCTTAAATGGGGGCTCAATACTTTTCATCAACCAGTGTTTCCAAAGCCTGTCAGGTTTGTCCTTCACCCAAATAGGAACATTCAGGCCTTGAACTCTTCACATCCCTCTTTTAAAGGCCTCCCACTTGGCAGACACTCCTTTCACTGCAAGCAGTCTCACCAAGACAACTACTGCATGATCCCGTGTAAAACTTCCAAAACTTGCTCTACCCCTGGAACTTAATCTGTGAACCAATGGTATCCTTATCCATAATAATTTTAAAACGAGTAGAATTATGGTCACTTGACCCTCATTCTCATTGACAGATACCTCCACCACTTGCCCTACCTCATTTCTATGAGGAGGTCCAGTGTTGCACCCTCTCTAATAGTTCCCACTATATGTTGATTAAGGAAGTCATTTTGGATACATTTCACAAATTCCTCTCTGTTCAAGCCCTTCTCACTATGATTGGCCTGTCAGTATTTGAGAAGTTAAAATCTAGAGGTTAATAACACCTTATTATGTTTAAAACTAGCTGAAGTCCTTTTACATATCTGCCCTCCAATTCCTGCTTACATTTAGGGGGCATATAAATACATTTTCATCAGAGTGAACATCCCTTTCATTGAAATAAATCCAGTTCTCAATCAATGGTCTTTCCTCTCCTTTTACAGTGATCCTGTCCATCTTGACAACTAAATTTTCTCTCATTGTCTACAGTATTATCCTCTGATATCTCATCAGCCACTCCATTGCTCAGGTCCCCACACAGCTAGTTTAAATCCTTCCATGTAAATTATAATCTTATAACTTCATAATTTTAAAGAAAAGATAAAGATTTTAAAGGATTAGCACTGTCATCTGTACATTGAAACATTGAAACGTACAGTGAAATGTGTCATTTATGTCAATGACCAATGCAGACCAAAGATGTGGTGGGGTAGTCACAGGTACTGCCATGCTTTCGGTGCCAACATAGTATGCCCAAAAGTTACATGTGAACCCTACTGAACAATTGAACCTACATATCTTTGTAATGTGGGAGGAAACCAGATCACCCAGAGGAAACCCACAAGGTCACAGAGAGAACATACAAACTCCTTACAGATAATGATGGGAATTGAACCCTAAGTAATGATCACTGGCACTATAAAGCATTCCACTTATCATGATGCTACCATGCTGCCCTCAAATTAGGATATTAGGAAAACAGCTCAAATTCATCCATTCTCTTCTCACAACACGCCATCTAATCCAGGCAGCTTCTGATTAACCCTCTCCAAAGTCCTCCACATCCTCCCCACAATGAGATAACCAGAATAGAAAGTAATAGTCCAGATGCAGCCTAACCAGAGCTTTATGCAACATAACTTACTTAATTTGAAATCAGTGCCTCAATTAATAAAGACAAGCATGCCATATGCCTTCTTTACCATTCTGTTAACTTTCAGGGAGATATGGATTTTTTGGTGGGTGCTGGCTGAACTGCTGAGTGTTTCCAAAGTATCCACTTTTGTTTCAGATTCTGGCATCTGCACTTTTTTGGCAAATTTTACTTTCATCAGTTTGGAAATTTTTATTTCCCCAATTGCTTTATTAAAAGCAAAATACAACAGAAAAGTAACTTCTGTTAGCTCTTTGCAGCCTATGAATGACCCCACATCTCAAATGTAGAATTATCTCAAGACAGATGCTCCCAATCTAAGTTTAGAACATAGAACATAAAACAGTACAGGTCCTGTAGCCCACAATATTGTGTCAACCTTACAACCAACTCTTAAGATCAATCTAACTGTTCCCCCCTACATAGCTGTCCATGTTTCTATCAAACATGTGCGTATATAAGAGTTTCTTAAATATCCTTAACGTCACTACCACCACCCCTGACAGGGTGTTCCACACAACCACCATTATAGGCATAAAAAAAACTTACTTTTCACATCCTTCTCATCCTCCCCCGACCAATAATTTCCATCAAACATCTTAAAATTATGCTGCTTTGTATTAACTATTTCTACCCTGGGAAAAAAATCTGTGGCTATCCATTCAATCTTATCATCTTATATACCTCTATCATGTCCCTTCTCACCCTCCATTGCTCCAAAGAGAAAATCCCTAGTTTTCTCAACCTATCCTCATAAGTCATGCTCTCTAACCCAGCATCCTGGTAGATCTCCTCTGCACTCTCTATAAAGGCTGATTTATAATTGTGCATACGGGCTTACGCCGTAGCCTACGCTGTTGTGAGCATTTATACTTGTGCGTTGTTGTGTCTGCGTCACTCTGCAATTCACTATCAAACCACTAGTTGGCAGTGGAGTTTCTATGCCACTGTGAGTTTCTTCCTGCACTTCAAACATTAGCAACAGAAACTGAGCGCATCCTGTTGGAGTTGGAGCTAATAAATGTTAAGCAAGAGTTACTTTCATTAAAATTACAGCAATGCAGAAAAGAGAGAAGACATTAGAGGAGATGGAGTGTACGACCATTGTTTGGATTGAGACAGAAGGAGGGTGAATTTGCTGTGCTTGTCTGGTCACTGACAGACATGGATGAGGAAATTCACTTCAAATATTTTCGGAATCAGTAGGTAGACTTGATGAATTGGTTCATCGTCTCCAACCATTTATTTTGCATCAGTGTATGCACAGTATGCCTATAGACATTACTCAGAGACTGGCAATCACCCTTTGAGTTCAAGCTTCAGGTGGAAGTTAACAGGCTGTAGCAGCTAGCTACAAAATGGCATCAAGCAGTGTCCTCCATAATTTCGGAGGTCTATAAAGCTTTATGGAAAGCATTGCAGCCAGAGTTCCTTCCCTGCCCTTCAGTCACCCAATGGGAAGCTATTGCAGCTGATTTTTGGCGACTATGGAACTTTCCGAACAGTGTCGGCAGTATAGACGTGTAACAGTCTTTGCCCCACTGACCTCCGTTGCCTAGGGTGAATAGCCATCGACCCCGCCAAACAGTGCAAATGCTTTGGTGCGGATAAGGTGTGAGTCGCCCAATGATCAGCCACAACACAAATATGAAACAATATACAAAGTGCGAGTAAAGGATTATACTTTACAGCAAACTTTTGCTGATGGGTTAGTAGCAACAACTACAAGGAAAGGCACCACATAAGTACTTATCAGTCTTGTGCACATATTTTAATACGTTGGAGCTCACGCCTCCGATTCCATCCACAACGTCCTTCCGAGACTCCGGCCCCCGATGTCCGGTGTCCGCCGCCCTGGAACTGCTGTCCGTTGCTCACACCGTCCATCCTCCCTGCTTTCCTCCCAAAAAAAGCCCGTGCTCCTCAACTCAGCACACATATACAAGATAACAGAACATGACTTCCATTGGCTAACAAATGAATACAATTTCCATTATCACACTGTATAACCCAAACATTGCTGTTACAGAGAACTCCTCGCTCAGCAGTTAACATTACAAGAAGCCATTTTAATATAACACTTCATTTGGTAATAAGCAATTAACAGTTAACAGTCCATCTAGTATTACTGAGAGCTCTACAGATGGAAAACACGTGAACATCAAGGCACCGCCGCACGCCCAGAGCGACTACTACAACTACAAGGGCACACACTCCATTGTCCTGATGGCTGTCTGCGATGCCAGATATCAGTTTACTATGGTGGATATAGGGGGATACGGACGGGGGCATCTTCAAGGAAAGCAGATTTGGTTCTATGCTGCTTGAACACAAACTGAACCTGGCACACAGCCAATCTTCCAGGAACAGGAGTCAAAATCCCGCATATAGTCGTTGGTGATGCTGCGTTCCCCCTACACAACAATCTCATGCAACCCTTTCCAGGAATGTCACAAACATTGAATTCCATGAAAATTAATTTCATTTAATTTTATGTAATACTGCTTGCTTTGTGTGATTTTATATATATATATATTCCCCTAAATGTTTGTAGTGATCACAGCTACAATGGCACATAATAATATTCTATTTATTAATACTCTTAAGTTTTATCATTTATGTTTTGCTAAATAGGGATGAATATGAACATGGAAAAGCAGATGTATAACTACCGTCACTCCAGAGCCAGGCGGGTGATTAAGAACACATTTGGCATTTTGGTGGAAAGGTGGAGAATCCTCGGTCGCCCACTAGAATTTCTGCCTGACAAAGCAGTGAACATTGTCAAAGCTTGTATTACGCTACACAACCTCCTGGCCTACACTTTCGAAGCCAACACTCCTGTGAGCAGATACATCCCTGCTAATTTTGCAGACTCAGATGCTACAGGGTCACCTCAGCCAGGCGAGTGGCGAAGAGTGGTGGCAGCGGACACAAATCTTTTGGAACCTCTAGATCCTCATTACCCTTCAAGGTGCCGCTCCACCAGAGTTGCCCTTGGTGTACGGAATGACCTGATGGGCTTCTTTCAATCACCACATGAACTTTTGCCATGGCAGAACAAAATAATGTGTTGTGGCCAACTTAATCAGTAAATTGTAAGGACATAAAGGAACCTATAAATAATATGTAGCTGTTCAAATAAAAAATAAAGACCTGTTATAAAGTCAAGTTATTTATTTGCAGCAAACAACAGGAATTCTGCAGATGCTGGAAATTCAAGCAACATACATCAAAGTTGCTGGTGAACGCAGCAGGCCAGGCAGCATCTATAGGAAGAGGCGCAGTCGACGTTTCAGGCCGAGACCCTTCGTCAGGACTAACTGAAGGAAGAGTGAGTAAGGGATTTGAAAGCTGGAGGGGGAGGGGGAGATGCAAAATGATAGGAGAAGACAGGAGGGGGAGGGATGGAGCCGAGAGCTGGACAGGTGATAGGCAGAAGGGGATACGAGAGGATCATGGGACAGGAGGTCCGGGAAGAAAGACGGGGGGGGGTGACCCAGAGGATGGGCAAGAGGTATATTCAGAGGGACAGAGGGAGAAAAAGGAGAGTGAGAGAAAGAATGTGTGCATTAAAAAGAGTAACAGATGGGGTACGAGGGGGAGGTGGGGCCTAGCGGAAGTTAGAGAAGTTAATGTTCATGCCATCAGGTTGGAGGCTACCCATACGGAATATAAGGTGTTGTTCCTCCAACCTGAGTGTGGCTTCATCTTTACAGTAGAGGAGGCCGTGGATAGACATGTCAGAATGGGAATGGGATGTGGAATTAAAATGTGTGGCCACTGGGAGATCCTGCTTTCTCTGGCGGACAGAGCATAGATGTTCAGCAAAGCGGTCTCCCAGTCTGCGTCGGGTCTCACCAATATATAAAAGGCCACATCGGGAGCACCGGACGCAGTATATCACCCCAGTTGACTCACAGGTGAAGTGATGCCTCACCTGGAAGGACTGTTTGGGGCGAACCTAATCAGTTCCCCTCTACCACCACTCTGCTCCGTCTAGCAGAATTAGTCCTTACTCTTAATAATTTCTCCTTTTGCTCCTCCCATTTCCTCCAAACTAAAGGTGTAGCTATGGGCACCCGTATGGGTCCTAGCTATGCCTGCCTTTTTGTTGGGTTTGTGGAACAATCTATGTTCCGTGCCTATTCTGGTATCTGTCCCCCACTTTTCCTTCACTACATCGACGACTGCATTGGCGCTGCTTCCTGCACGCATGCAGAACTCGTTGACTTTATTAACTTTGCCTCCAACTTTCACCCTGCCCTCAAGTTTACCTGGTCCATTTCTGACACCTCCCTCCCCTTTCTAGATCTTTCTGTCTCTGTCTCTGGAGACAGCTTATCCACTGATGTCTACTATAAGCCTACTGACTCTCACAACTATCTGGACTATTCCTCTTCTCACCCTGTCTCTTGCAAAAACGCCATCCCCTTCTCGCAATTCCTCCGTCTCCGCCGCATCTGCTCTCAGGATGAGGCTTTTCATTCTAGGACGAGGGAGATGTCTTCATTTTTTAAAGAAAGGGGCTTCCCTTCCTCCACTATCAACTCTGCTCTTAAACGCATCTCCCCCATTTCACGTACATCTGCTCTCACTCCATCCTCCCACCACCCCACTAGGAATAGGGTTCCCCTGGTCCTCACCTACCACCCCACCAGCCTCCGGGTCCAACATATTATTCTCCGTAACTTCCGCCACCTCCAACGGGATCCCACCACTAAGCATATCTTTCCCTCCCCCCCCCCTGCATTCCGCAGGGATCGCTCCCTACACAACTCCCTTGTCCATTCGTCCCCCCCATCCCTCCCCACTGATCTCCCTCCTGGCACTTATCCGTGTAAGCGGAACAAGTGCTACACATGCCCTTACACTTCCTCCCTTACCACCATTCAGGGCCCCAAACAGTCCTTCCAGGTGAGGCATCACTTCACCTGTGAGTCGACTGGGGTGATATACTGCGTCCGGTGCTCCCGATGTGGCCTTTTATATATTGGTGAGACCCGACGCAGACTGGGAGACCGCTTTGCTGAACATCTACACTCTGTCCGCCAGAGAAAGCAGGATCTCCCAGTGGCCACACATTTTAATTCCACATCCCATTCCCATTCTGACATGTCTATCCATGGCCTCCTCTACTGTAAGGATGAAGCCACACTCAGGTTGGAGGAACAACACCTTATATTCCGTATGGGTAGCCTCCAACCTGATGGCATGAACATTGACTTCTCTAACTTCCGCTAGGCCCCACCTCCCCCTCGTACCCCATCTGTTACTCTTTTTAATGCACACATTCTTTCTCTCACTCTCCTTTTTCTCCCTCTGTCCCTCTGAATATACCTCTTGCCCATCCTCTGGGTCACCCCCCCCCGTCTTTCTTCCGGACCTCCTGTCCCATGATCCTCTCGTATCCCCTTCTGCCTATCACCTGTCCAGCTCTCGGCTCCATCCCTCCCCCTCCTGTCTTCTCCTATCATTTTGCATCTCCCCCTCCCCCTCCAGCTTTCAAATCCCTTACTCACTCTTCCTTCAGTTAGTCCTGACGAAGGGTCTCGGCCTGAAACGTCGACTGCGCCTCTTCCTATAGATGCTGCCTGGCCTGCTGCGTTCACCAGCAACTTTGATGTATGTTATTTATTTGCAGTACTGTGCATTACATAAGGTGCCAAGTGTTACATAAAAAAAGATAAAAATAATAGATTATGCAATTGTTTATTGTTTCTGCTGCTGCCTCCCAAATACTATTTTGTAGACATCGAACACTGTCTGTGGACTGTGCTCCTCCGGCAGCCTCCGCAGCATGTCAGCAAATGCTTGCACAAACCTGGAGACCTCATCATTTTCATTCAGCAGTCTTTGTTGCAATCCCACCTTACGTTCTTCCAACTAGATGAACTGCTGCTGAAACCAGTCATCACGTCCTTTCCTCTTCTTCCTCTGTGCTATCCTTGGGCTGGGGAGCAGAGGAGATGCCTCACTACTTGATGATGATTCTGCACTTAAGATAGAATGTCTGGCAGTTGGTTTTCCTCAGCAACTGAGGAGGTGGACAACCCCAAGGCTGAATCATTTCTGTCCTGTGATTATGAAAGAAATTGCAAATAGTTTAAGTTAGTCTTTGTAATTATACATACAGGTAATACATGCATTCAGTGTCTGTACACGGATTGGCAGAGCTATGAAAACGAGAAAACGGCATATGCCTACATTGGCAGAATACTGGTTACTGTATTGCGTTTGCTTTATGAGCAAGCCAGATACAATTAAAGCCTATTACATATTACATTTCTCTTTCACGGAAGAATCATCTTTGCGCAAATCAATATGCCATGTTTACAACTAGACAGTATTTCTGCATACCTCAATATGGTTTTATCCCCCCTTGTTCAATCCCTTCCTACCTATGTTCGTGACTCTTCTCACGCTCTTAAACATTTTGATGATTTTAAGTTCCTTGGCCCACACTGCTTTATTTTCACCATGGATGTCCAGTCCCTATATACTTCCATCCCCTATCAGGAAGGTCTCAAAGCTCTCTGCTTCTTTTTGGATTCCAGACCTAATCAGTTCCCCTCTACCACCATTCTGCTCCGTCTAGCAGAATTAGTCCTTACTCTTAATAATTTCTCCTTTGGCTCCTCCCACTTCCTCCAATCTAAAGGTGTAGCTATGGGCACCCGTATGGGTCCTAGCTATGCCTGTCTTTTTGTTGGCTTTGTGGAACAATCTATGTTCCAAACCTATTCTGGTATCTGTCCCCGACTTTTCTTTCGCTACATCGACGACTGCATTGGCACTGCTTCCTGCACGCATGCTGAGCTAGTTGACTTCATTAACTTTGCCTCCAACTTTCACCCTGCCCTCAAGTTTACCTGGTCCATTTCCGACACCTCCCTCCCCTTTCTAGATCTTTCTGTCTCTATCTCTGGAGACAGTTTATCTGCTGATGTCTACTATAAGCATACGGACTCTCACAGCTATCTGGACTATTCCTCTTCTTACCCTGTCTCTTGCAAAAATGCCATCCCCTTCTCACAATTCCTCCATCTCCACCGCATCTGCTCTCAGGATGAGGCATTTCATTCCACGATGAGGGAGTTGTCCTCCTTTTTTTTTAAAGAAAGGGGCGGAGACTTCCAGTGGTGCTCTGAATCCTCACCCTATGATCAGCTACATTTAAGCTAACTTTTAAGGCACCGACCTTTACAATACCTTGCAATGGATTGTCATTATATACTTGGATGTTTTTAAGGTCCGGTATGTCTAAGAACGGGAAAAATGGCAAACCTCCTGTCAGACCGAAAGCTACCAACCCCCATCCGGTTGAATTGGCAGTAATTATGCAAGCTATATCGGATTTGATTCGTGCGGAGATTTCTTCTAAACTAGAGAGAATCATCGATGAAACTGATAATATGAAAACAACTATCATGGAACATCAGACTGCTGTATCTAATCTCCAAGTTCATACACAACAGAATGAACTTAAGATCGGAAAAATTGAAGAAACAATTACTACAATGAAGAAAAAACTTGAATTCCTTACCTTTAAAAATTCTGATTTAGAATGCAGAATGCGTTGTCAAAATATAAGAATTATTGGACTCAAAGAATCTGCCAAATCTGAAGACCCTATTAAGTTTTTCTCTCAACTTTTAAAAGATTCATTTCCCACCGTGTTTCCTGATCAACCACCACCATTGGATAGGGCTCGAAGTCCCATTATACTTGTCTAAGTCAGACAAACCTCGGCATGTTATTTTACATTTTCATTATTTTCAAGACAAGGAAAAGTTGCTTCGTTTTGCTCAACCTAAAGGGTACATTATTTTCTTGGATCTCCGCTTTCGATTGGTGGAGGATTTTAGCAAACAGGTTCACGACCAACGTGTTCGTTATAGATCTGTGATGGCAGAATTCTACAAGATGAATTTAAAACCTGTGCTGCAATATCCTGCACGTTTGAGGATCCGATTGTCTGATCTGTCTTCCCATTTTTTCGACTCTCTGTCGGATGCCGAGTTACCTGGATCAACATTCGCCTTCAACATCCTAATCACACTATTAAATTATCAGTGCCTGATTGGAGTTTGTTAATCTGTTGGGTTTTAATTTCTTTTTTTTGCTCTGAGGGCAGAAATTTTTCTTTTTGTTTAATTAATATGGTTGCCAAATTCTTTTTTTTAAACTGCGTCATTCCTTCTTCCCTGGGGATTCTGGGTGGCCACTCCCACAGCATCATTTTTCGTACCTACCTGGAGGCCTTAAACTTTGTAATTTTTTGTTCCCTAGTCTATGCAGACATTTCTTTTCCTTTCCTAATTATAAGGTTTGTTGTATGTCAACGGTTTTTTATATATATATTTTTTTTCTTTGTAATATATCATTATAATCGGTGTACTTCTGAATTTATTTTTACTTTTTTACTGTTTTACAACTTTAGCTGATCCTTTTATATATACACTTTTTTACTGAGTGTCTATCGGAAGTCATGGGGATAGATTTAGTGCTTGCTTCTATCTGGCTAGTCTATTTAAGATTTAGCTTAAGGCTTCTGGGGTGGGGGTGGTGGGGGGAGCTTCACTTTTTAGTTTTTTTCTTCTTGGGCTATGCTTATATTATTGTAGTACTTTTCGCGTCCTCTCTCTCGGTTTCTCATGTTTACTCTGTTCCCTTTCCGGGTTCGTGGGTTGAACCTATTGTCAATCCTCCCCTTACTTGAGGATTGACTTTAGGTGTTATGGATTCTACTAATAATTTTGTCTCTTGGAATACTAATGGTCTTAATCATCCAATTAAAAGGAAAATAATTTTCAAAGTATTCGGGAGACTTAAAGCACATATTCTATTTTTACAAGAAACCCATGTGCGGAGGGGGGGTCAGATTATGCTTTTTTAAGTTCTGGAAGGATCAACATTATCATTTGAATTCCAATGCCAAAATTCGAAGAGTTTCTATTTTCATAGATCCCTCAATTACATTTGTGCAACAGGATATTATCTCTGATCCGAGTGGTAGATTTTTGCTAGTTAGTGGTTTACTCCTTAATAAAAAGGTAGTTCTGGTTAACGTTTATGCTCCAAACTCGGACTGTCCAGAATTTTATAATTCATTATTTAATTTGTTCCCGAATTTGAATGAGTTTTCAATAATCTGGGGCGGAGATCTCAATACCTGTTTATCCCCATCATTGGACCGCTCGGCCCCTATACGGACACTTCTCAATAAATCTGCAACCTTGATTAATTCATTTCTCTCAGATTTGGGGTCAATGGACATTTGGCGGTTTCTGCATCCCCAGGGAAAAGACCTCTTTTTTTTCCCCACATGTTCATCACTCTTACTCAAGAACTGATTTTTTTTTTATTAACTCTCGTCTTATTTCTTCAGTAGTTAAGTGTAAATATGATACTATAACCATTTCGGACCATGCTCCACTTAAGCTTTCTATTAAACTATTGGCCAGTACGCAAAATAATAGACAATGGCGGTTTAATCCGCTGTTGCTTCAGTACTTGGATTTTGTTAATTTTATGAATGAACAGATTGATCTTGTTTTTACAATTAACAGTACAGACGATACTTCCATGAATACTCTTTGGGATACTTTTAAAGCTTATATTCGTGGCCAGATCATTTTGTACTCTGCTGCGTTGAGGAAAAGGCTGAAGGAGGAAGAGCTTGCTCTTGTGGACAAGATTAAGGAAATAGATAAGAAATATGCTACAGCTCCATCTGAGAAGCTGTATAAACAAAGAACTGAACTTCAAATGGAATACAGTTTATTACTTTCGTCCTCTATTGCAAATCAATTAATGAAGACGAAGTGAATTTTATATACATAGTGACAAAGTTGGTAAACTGTTGGCTAATCAGCTGAAGACTAACTCCATTAAATTTCAAATTAATCAGATTTATAATCAAAAAGATCAACTAACATTTGATCAAGCTGAGATTAATCAATCCTTTTTTGATTTTTATTCCTCTTTATATCAATCAGAATCTCCACGAGATTCTAAACATACGTGTGACTTTTTAGATAACCTAGATTTCCCTAAGATTACACATGATATATCCTCTAAGTTAGAATCTTCCTTTACTACTGATGAGATCAAGAATGTTATTTTCTCTATGAATTCGGGGAAAGCTCCTGGCCCTGATGGGTTTACCGTGGAATTTTTTAAATTTTTTGCACCCTCATTAGTCCCCTGGTTATTCAGGATTCTGGAGGCCTCATTAAAACTTGGTAAACTACCAGAATCCTTTTATAGAGCATTGATCTCTTTAATACTAAAGAAGGATAAAGACCCCGTTCAATGTGCATCTTATAGACTAATATCCTTGCTAAATGTTGACTCTAAGATTTTTTCTAAATTATTAGCAAACAGACTAGAAAAAGCACTTCCTTATATTATTTCAGAAGACCAAACGGGTTTTATTAAGAATCGTTATTCTTTTTATAATATTCGTACACTTTCAAATATTGTCTATACCCCGTCACAAAATGATCCTGAATGTATCATTTCTCTAGACGCTGAAAAAGCCTTTGACAGGGTCGAATGGCCCCACCTATTTAAGGTGCTTGAAATGTTCACTGCAGCCCGAAATATATATCCTGGATCAAACTGTTATACCACTCTCCTATGGCCTCAGTTCGTACTAACACTCTAAATTCACCTTTTCTTCCTCTCTTTCGAGGTACCAGACAAGGTTGTCCTCTTAGCCCTTTATTATTTGATATTGCATTAGAACCTCTTGCAATTGCTATTCGAGAATCTCCTAACATTATTGATATAAATCGTGGGTTAAAGTCTCATAAAGTATCACTTTACGCTGATGACTTACTTTTATATATTTCTAATCCTCTAAAATCTATTCCAGCATCTTTAGATTTATTAGCACAATTTAGTCTTTTTTTCAGGATACAAATTAAATCTTAATAAGAGTGAACTCTTCCCTATTAATAAGCACGTTCCCTTATAGCAGAACCTGCCATTTAGATAGGTTAATAATCATTTTTCTTATCTTGGGGTTAAGATTACCTGTAAACATAAGGATTTATTTAAGACTAATTTCTTCCCCTTAATTAATCATATTACACAACTTTTATTTAAATGGTCTCCACTTTATTTAACTTTGACTGGTCGTACTAATGCTGTTAAGATGTTTATTCTGCCAAAATTTTTGTATATATTTCAGGCATTACCAAATTTTGTTCCAAAATCCTTTTTTGATGAAGTAGAAAATCGAAAATCTCTTCATTTATTTGGCAAAATAAAAATCCAAGATTAGGTAGAATACATCTACAGAAAGCTAAGAGAGATGGAGGCTTGGCATTACCTAACTTTAGATTTTCTTTTTGGGCAATTAATATTCAACACATGAAATTTTGGTTACTTGACCAAGATACACTATCCATTCCTAAATGGGTGGTATCGGAATTACATTCTGTTCAAGGCTAAGCACTTGGCTCTATATTAGGATCTTCTCTTCCCTCCAATTTGAAATGGTATAAGCAGGTTTGCAACCCAATAGTTAAACATACCTTACGTATCTGGTTTTAATTCTGAAAGTCTTTTGATCTTAATCAATTTGTGCTAGCGATTCCTATTATTGGCAATATGTTTTTTCACCCCTCCTCTACGGACCGTGCCTTTCAAATTTGGAAGACTAATGGCATATCACGGTTTTTGGACTTATTTTCAGATGGTTCCCTTATGTCTTTTGAACAGTTATCTAACAAATACAATTTATCAAGAACACATTTTTAGATATTTGCAAGTTAGAAGTTCCCTAAATACCATACTTCCTTCCCTTCCGACGTTACCCCCTACAAATATTTTAGACACTAACATTAACCTCAACCCGTGTCAGAAAGGTGTAACGGCTATTATTTATAATACTATCATGAAACTTGGGATAGCTCCATTCGATAAGATTAGGACCAACTGGGAAAAGGAATTGGACCTCACTATCTCAGCGGATGACTGGGCTCATATTTTACAACTAGTTAATACTTCCTCTATCTGTTCCAAACATTCCTTAATTCAATTTAAAGTTGTCCATAGAGCACATATGTCTAAAGACAAATTAGCTCATTTTTATTCTCATATAAAACCTCTTTGTGATAGATGTCATGGCAAGATAGCCTCCTTGACCCATATGTTTTGGTCTTGTCCTACACTGGAAACTTTTTGCAAAGACATTTTTAATATTATTTCAAAGGTTTTGAATAGTGATATTTCTCCCCATCCTATCACTGCTATCTTTCGATTACCTAAAACTTCCAGTAATTTATCCCCCTCAGCGCGTAGAATTTTTGCATTTCTTACTTTAATGGTGAAAAGGTGTATTTTACAACATTGGAAGGAGATTAACGCCCCAACTACGTTTTTCTGGTTCTCTCAAACGACTCTGTGTCTACGTTTGGAAAAAATCAGAAGTAATCTTCATGATCCTTCAGTTAAATTTGAACAGACCTGGAGATCTTTTATCCAATATTTTCATTTAATGAAACTATTTTTTTTCCTCTCTGATCATATATATACTCCCTTCGTGGATTTTATCTGCTATTAGTGGAGGTCAGGTTTGAGGACATGATTGTTTAATCTGTTTAAGTCTACTATTTACCTAGCTAGCCCATTGCTTTGCTTTGTAGCTGAGTGGCACGGTAGTTTTTTTTGGGGGGGTTTTTTCCTCCTTACCATTATATATGAAAAACTAGTATATAATTATATTACCTTGTTATTTTATAACTAATCTATGTTGTTTTCATTTTTTTTTGTGTTAATATTTCTTGTATATCTATATCATAACAATGTATTGGTTGCTGTATGTTTTACCTTGTGTGTACTAATTCAATAAAAATATTTAAAAAGAAAAAAAAAGGGGCTTCCCTTCCTCCACCATCAACTCTGCTCTCAACGCATCTCCCCCATTTCACGTACATCTGCTCTCACTCCATCCTCCCATCACCCCACTAGAAAAAGGGTTCCCCTGGTCCTCACCTGCCACCCCACCAGCCTCTGTGTCCAACATATTATTCTCCGTAACTTCTGCCACCTCCAACGGGATCCCACCACTAAGCACATCTTTCCCTCCCCCTCGCTTTCCGCAGGGATCCCTCCCTACGCAACTCCCTTGTCCATTCGTTCCCCGCCCCCCATCCCTCCCCACTGATCTCCCTCCTGGTACTTATCCTTGTAAGCAAAACAAGTGCTACACATGCCCTTACACTTCCTCCCTTACTACCATTCAGGGCCCCAGACAGTCCTTCCAGGTGAGGCGACACTTCACCTGTGAGTCAGCCGGGGTGATATACTGGGTCCGGTGCTCCCGATGTGGCCTTCTATATATTGGCGAGACCCAACACAGACTGGGAGATCGTTTTGGTGAACACCTACGCTCTGTCCGCCAGAGAAAGCAGGATTTCCCAGTGACCACACATTTTAATTCTACATCCCGTTTCCATTCTGGTATGTCTATCCACAGCCTCCTCTACTGTAAAGATGAAGCCACACCCCAAGTTGAAGGAACAACACCTTATATTCAGTCTGGGTAGCCTCCAACCTGATGGCATGAACATTGACTTCTCTAACTTCCGCTAATGCCCCGCCTCCCCCTCGTACTCCATCCGTTATTTATTTATATACACACATTCTTTCTCTCTCTCTCCTTTTTCTCCCTCTGTCCCTCTGACTATACCCCTTGCCCATCCTCTGGGTTTTCCCCCCTCCCCCTTTTCCTCTTCCCTGGGCCTCCTGTCCCATGATCCTCTCATATCCCTTTTGCCAATCACCTATCCAGCTCTTGGCTCCATCCCTCCCCCTCCTGTCTTCTCCTATCATTTTGGATCTCCCCCTTTCAGATCTCTTAATAGCTCTTCCTTCAGTTAGTCCTCACGCCTGAAACATCGACTGTACCTCTTCCTAGAGATGCTGCCTGGCCTGCTGCGTTCACCAGCAACTTTGATGTGTGTTGACAGTATTGCTCGCTTGCTAGCTAGCCTAAACACAACAACAGGAAGGTTTAGGATACAAAGAACATGTTATGTTTACCTTGTCATCGTCATAATTTGACTCTGTTTCCCGGAGCTTAATACGTGGTGCCAGCCAGGAAAGAGGCAAATGAAACGCCGGTACTTTTTTTCCGCCTGGGTCCCCGCTCCTCCTGGAGAGCTTTTTCCGGGCGTGCACGTACTTGTCCCTCAAGTTTTTCCATCTCTTTGTGCATTCCGTGACGTCCAGACCCATGTTTTTTCTTTCCATGTATTTGATGCCATTTGGCAGACTTTATAGTATGGCGACGAGGAGTCGTACAAATGTACATATTTTCGGACTTCCTCCATTAACCTCTCCTCGATTTGGTCCATTTTCCAAACTTATACTCCTCTCTTCTCTTTCAATTCTGAAATGGTGGAGAAAAAATAAGCAACCGGAAATGCGTAGAGGGAAATGCGATGCTACCAAGCGGACCAATCACAGTTGTTGCAATCTGCGTCGCAGCCACGCGTAGTTACATTGTGGGAGAGCCAGTGGTCTCCAACCACCGGGCCGCGAGGAAACGATATGATTTGGTGATATGTGTCAGCTGTACCTTTCCTCATTCCCTTTCATGCCCACTGTTGAACTTGAACGCACGCGAGGTTATTACCCGCGGGCCATCCATGTCAGCGCGGAAAGAAGATCAACTCCTCGAGCTTGTAAATGACGGCGGGCTGAAAAGTATGTTTGACATAACATCTCTGCTGGCATTCTGAATCAAAGTCAAGGCTAAATATCCTGAGATAGCCACGAAAGCACTGAAAACGTTGCTTCCATTTCCAACATATCTCTGCGAACACGAGGAATTCTGCAGATGCTGGAAATTCAAGCAACACACATCGAAGTTGCTGGTGAACGCAGCAGGCCAGGCAGCATTTCTAGAGAGGTACAGTCAATGTTTCAGGCGAAGGGTCACGGACTGTACCTCTTCCTAGAGATGCTGCCTGCCCTGCTGCGTTCACTATTTCTGCGAAGCGGGGTTTTCTGCAATGAATGCAACGAAAACTAAATTGCAGAATAGACTGGACATAAAGAACCCCCTTCGAGTATCGCTGTGTCCCATCACCCCTCGATAGGACCGTGTTGTTGCAGGGAAACAAGCCCAGGGCTCCCACTGATTCAGCGATATTGGTGTGTTGCAATGATGTTCATACGGGATAAATATGTGCTGTGTGTTTAATATCCAAACGTTACCTAAAATGTTATTATGCTATTGACTTATAAGTGACTTAGCACTATATTCAAGCGAGGAAAATACGAGCTGCGTGTTTAATATTAAATTCGTTAGAGAAACCCTTTCAGAAACGAAATTAGGTGTATTAGCTACATATACGTGACTTGTAGTTGACTTATCACCTATATTCCGTTCGTGTTTAATACCGCCCCCCCCCGGGTTGCCAACTGTCCCGTATTAGCCGGGACATCCCGTATATTGGGCTAAATTGGTTTGTCCCATGCGGGATCGCCCTTGTCCCATATTTCCCCCGCTTTTGTGTCGAAATGGCGTGAAGCGAAGAAGCAATTACCATTAACTTATACGGGAAAAATTTTGGAGCGTTCCCAGACCCAAAAAAAACCTACCAAATCATACCAAATAACACATAAAACTTAAAATAACACTGACATATAGTAAAAGCAGGAATGATATGATAAATACACAGCCTATATAAAGTAGAAATGATGTACGTACAGTGTAGTTTTACTGAACGGAATCGCCAAAAACGATTTGTAGGAAGAAATAGACTTGTACATGTATGCGCACGTCACGCTTGCGCACACAGGTGCCCCCGCAAGGCTTAATGGTTATGGTAGTCTTTCTTGGGGTAGACACGATTGTCCCGTATTTGACTGCTACTCTTGTCCGATGGCAACCCTACCATCTCCACCCCCCCCCCCCCCGCAGTCAGCCGGTCCGCAAGAATATTGTCAATATTAGACCGGTCTGCAGTGCGAGAAAGGTTAGGGACCCCTGCGTTAAGCTACGGCGTAGGATTCGCGGCGACGCCATACCTACGGCGCCCATTTGACTCACAAGTACTTTATTTTATTGTCACCAAACAATTGGTACTAGAACGTACAATCATCACAGCGATATTTGATTTTGCGCTTCACACTCCCTGGATTACAAATATTAAAGATATTAAAATAGTTAAAATTAGTAAATATTAAAAAATTAAATTATAAGTCATAAATAGAAAATAGAAAAATGGGAAGTAAGGTCGTGCAAAAACAACCGAGAGGCAGGTCCGGATATTTGGAGGGTACGGCCCAGATCCGGGTAAGGATCCATTCAGCAGTCTTATCACAGTTGGAAAGAAGCTGTTCCCAAATCTGGCCGTATGAGTCTTCAAGCTCCTGAACCCTCTCCCGGAGGGAGGAGGGGCGAAAAGTCTGTTGGCTGGGTGGGTCGTGACTTTGTTTATCCTCGCAGCACTGCTCTGACAGCGTGCGGTGTAAAGTGAGTCTACGGACAGAAGATTGGTTTGTGTGATGTGCTGCGCCGTGTTCACAATCTTCTGCAGCTTCTTTCAGTCTTGGACAGGACAACTTCCATACCAGGTTGTGATGCACCCTAGAAGGATGCTTTCTACGGTGCATCTATAAAAATTAGTGAGGGTTTTAGGGGATAGGCCAAATTTCATTAGCTTCCTCAGGAAGTAAAGAAAGTATAAATCAGCCTTAAAGATTCCACATCCTTCCTATTTCGAGGTGACCAGCACTGAACATAGTATTCCAAGTGGGGTCTAACCTAAGTTTTATAGAACTGCAACATTACCAGATGGCTGAAACTCAACTCCCCTACTAATGAAGGTCAACACGCCATATTCCTTCTCAAAAACCATATCAACTTGCACGGTATCTATGGATGTGGACCCCAAGACCTTTCAGTCTCCCCACACTGCTAAGAATCCTTCTATTAACTGTGTACGCTGCTTTCAAATTTGACCTTCCATAGTATATCTCTTCACACTTTTTCAGGTGAACTCCATCTGCCACTTTTCAGCTGAACTCTGCACCTTGTCAATGTCCTGTAACATATGAAAACCACACAATCCATAACTTCACCAATCTTTCTGTCATCTGCAGACTTACTAGCACAGCCTTTCACTTCCTCATCCAAGTCATTTATAAAAATTACAAAGACCAGAGGTCCCAGAACAGCACTGATTAGTGATCTGCAGGCAAAAAACACACCATCTACAACCATTCTCTTCCATCTATTAGCAGGCCAATTCTGTATCCATACAGCCAAGTTTCTCTGGACCTCGTTCATCCTTACTTTCTGAATGAGTCTACCATGTGGAACTTTATGAATGGCTACTAAAATCCACGTACACCACATCTGCTGCTCTACCTTCATTATCGTGCTTTGTCACATCCTTTAAGAATTCAATCAGGCTCGTAAGGCATGATCTACCCCACGCAAAGCCATGCTGACTATCCCTAATCAGATCATACTTCCCCAAATACTTGTAAATCCTGTCTCTAAAATTCTTCTCCAATAATTTGCCCAGCACTGAAGTAATACTCAAGGGCTTATAATTCCCAGGGTTATCCCTACTCCCTTTCTTGAACAAAGGAATAACATTTGCCACCCTCCAGTCTTCTGAAACTACTCCTGAGGACAATGAGGATGCAAAGATCATTGCCGAATGCAGCAATCTCTTCTCTCACTTCCAGTAATAACCTGGGGTATGTCCCATACAGCCCTGGAAACTCATCTATCTGAATGTTTTTTCAAAAGTTCCAACACATTCTCTTTCTTGATGTCAACATGGTCTGGCATGTCAGCCTACTTTATGCTGTCCTCACAAGTGTTAAGATCCCTCTCAATGGAGGATACTGAGGCAAAGTATTCACTAAAGACTTCCCACTCCAGGCACATGTTTCCTCTTCTACATCTGATCAGTCACTCTAGCCATCTTCTTTTTCTTCACAGACACGTAGAACAACTTGGGATTTTTCTTAATTCTACTTGTTGTTGTTGTTGTTCGTCCATCGTTGACGTCGAAGAGGACCTCAACACCATAATGATGGTGTCGAGACTAGCGCGTGATTTGGATTTAAGTGAGGGAGAGTTGCGCAGCGTCAGCCTCACTGTCTCTTCCCAATTCCCATCTGGATCCAGTGGCAAGACAGAGTCTAGACGGCTGGAGATGGGAGGAGGCGCAGTGGATGACCAGGACATCTTCTGTGTCTTGTCCCACTCTACACGTTCCAGGACGCTTGCAGAGACCGCCTTCTTGACCGTTGAATCTTCCGCTGGTCTCGTCCGCTCAATCCGCCGGAGTCTGTCTTCACATGCTGGGATAGACAACTCCCTATCTCACCGGGGGTTTGAGACCCTCACCTGGTTTAGCCGGCTTGTCGAAGCCGTTGCCTGGGGTGTGGCCGCTGATGCATGCAAACAGCTACAGGGAGCCACAGGTGAGAGCTGAGTGCCAGGTGGGGACCAAAGGTGGACTAAGCGCCCTGAAAAGGGCGCGACATTTTCCCCCACCAAGGGCTTAATTCTACTCAAGGGCTTTTATGTGTGATTGCACAATGAAAATCATTCCTGATGCATGAAGAGGGATCAAATTTACACTGCAATGCAGGGAGCAGCTTTTTGACCACAAAGAGGAAGTAGTTAAAGGGGAATCTGGTTTTGACTTTATCTACAACAGACAGGAAGACATCTCTTTGAGTTATCACAATCAAATTTGTTGCATTGTTGAAAGAAAATCAATGTCGAAGGCCTCAAAGGCCCCACAAAAATAATCCTTCTCAGATTAACTCATTGACTATTGTAATAATACCAATCAACGGTGTCCGCATTGCACTAGCCTGAAATCCAATATCATTAGCACTTAAATCGAGAGTCTACTCTACTAGAAAAGAGCAGGTCTAGTTTAAAGGGAATGACCAAGAACAAATTAACTGTATTATTGCGTGGTACAGAATCTGCAAGGCATTTGACTGCAAAACCTTACAGAGCACAGTAAGAACCATCAAGAGGATCATCCGGTCTCCCTCCCCACTATTTCTGACATTTACCAGGAGCATTGCAGATGTAGGGGTCAAAGCATTGTTAAGCATCCCTACGAGCTATCCCACAATCTATTTGATCCACTACCATCAGGAAGGAGGTACAGAGGCATCAAGACTAGGACTGTCAGACTAGGTAACAGCTTCTTCCTCCAGGATGTGAGACTAATGAATACCCTATCACCACTGAGGTCTTGTCACTAGGACAGCAAGATATTTACCTGCACTGTGCATTACTATATGCATTTTGAATTATATTTTATTACCTTATTTACAGTACAATACTTTGGTTTATGCACTGTGTGGTACAAAGGAACACTGTTTTGTTTGGTTGCATGTTTGTATAGTCAGATGACTATAAACTTGAACTTGACTGCACTAGCCCAAAATCCAATATTGTTAGCACCCAAATCAAAATGAATAAACTCTTCTCGGGCTTCCAGCCGGGTACAGATATTGATTTTGACTGCCGTTTCAATGACAAACCTTGCCATCTTCATCGGGGATGACACCTGGGCATATCTAATTCGGTGGTAGATATACCTCCATTTTCTGTCCGTCCTTCCAGATTAGTTAGTCCTCATCCAATCAGGTTTCTGCTTTCCCATATGGTTTACAATTGAAGTCCAGTTCTTACTTAGAGTGAGACTTTCATGTTTGTTAAAATGCTTTTCCTCCAGTTTTGTTTCAATGGCTTCCCTCACCAGGAGGTCCCGAAAGCCACTGGTGTGGCACAGTAGTTACATGCCAAAAAAGTAAGTCCAATGGCCATTGCGAATGTGATGTTCTGCTACTACCACTTTCTCTGGGAAAACCAAACAGATACACCTCTTGTGCTCTTTGATGCAGGTTTCCACCGTATGGCCGATGTACACTGCTCTGCATTCATAGGGAATCCTATAAACGCCAGCCATCCTGAGTTCCAGGTCATCTTTGACTCGTAGTCAAGGATCCATCAATGAGGACACAGGACCATAGGTGGAGACTGGTTAAAGAGAGATTTCAGACTAACATCAGGAACCATTTCTTTACATAGCCAGTTGTGGACACATGGAACAAACTACCTAGTTGTGTAGATGAGAGTAGTACCTAAGAAACTTTTAAATCTAAACTCAATAGTTATTTCAACACACAATGTGAATAGGAATTAGCAAATTTTGTTGGGCTGAATGGCCTGTTCTTGTCAAAAATTTTCTGTTGTTCTAATGTAGTCTACTAGAAAAGAGCAGGCCTACTTTAAAATGAATCACAAAGCAAATTAACTGCAAACACATTTTGTTCCTGGATTGGAAAACCCACTGCGGCACAAGGAAGCATAAAAGCTCCACAGGCAGCAAGCTTGTGGTTTGACATATAAACAAATTTTAAAGAATAGGTGGTAATTGGGAATCAAGCAGGATGTCCAGCTACCTGCTAATAACCTCAACATGTATTGAATATTTTAAGTCCCAGTGGACATGGAGAGGATGAGTTCAATAATGGAAGAGTCTAGGACCAGACAGCACTGCCTCAGAATATAAGGACATCCCTTTAAAACGTAGATGAGGAGGAAGTTCTTTAGCCAGAGGGTGGCAAATCATGCCAAGTCATTGGGTATATTTAAAGTGGAGGTTGATAGGCTCCATATCAAAGGTTACAGGTTACAGGGAAAAGGCAGAATAATGAGGTTGGGAGATAAAATAAATCCATCATGATTGAATGGTAGAACAGACTAAATGGGCTGAATGGCCTAATTCTGCTCTGATACCTTATAGTTCTATGGTATGGATCCCTTAGCACTATGAAGACATAGATAATCCAAAAACATAAGGAGCTATGCCATTGAGAGCCAAAGCAAAACTGAACAGCATAGAAAGAAAGGCCAACACTGCTCACTGGAAGGAGAATTTTGAATAACTCCTTAACCACAATTGCACCTTTGACACAAGTGTTCTTGGTTCCATTCCATAGCAAACTATATATGTTAACATCAGTACAGACTAAGACTATCCACCTCACAATGTGATGTAATCTTCCATTTGCCTAATGTTGCTACATGATAACAATGTGAATTCAAGCAATCTGACCTTATCAGAGCCACCAATAAACCAAGCTGTTCTGAAAGCTACATTATCATCCAACATTTTCCTCAGACCCTCTTGCATTAATATTGCACCTTGCCTCCAACACCTGTCCAGCTGCATTGGAACTAATTAAATAAGACATAGAAAACTACTCAGTCACATTGCCACCACAAAGATCAGGTGGGAGTAGGGAAAGCTATCACCAATAGAGTTCTGCTCCTGGCAATGGTAACCAGCACCAGAACGAACATCATTGCAACCATGGTTGTCAAGCTGCAATCAGCAGTTGACATTTGAATATGCACGTTTGGAGGACAAGCTCCAAGCTGTCACCAACTTGCTCAGTGAAACATGTAAGAGACATGAAAGTCTTATACTTACAATCCACAACACAGACATCTTCTGATAAAGTTTAACAACTTTTTTACACTGTTAAACAACAAGCCCCTGACAATAGAGGTCTCTGAAAACTCACTGAAAGATGTGATCTTTCCCTTTCTTGGAGGGAATCCAGAAAGTGATGATCATCACTTTCTGGATTCACAGTTATTGCCCATCGGAACAAATGAAAAGAGCTTAAATTTTGCTAAAGCTCATGGTCTAGTGGACAGCAGGGATCCCTGTCTTTCTGTATAGTGTGAGATTTGGACTACTTACAATCGGCACCTCTATGCACTTGAAGCAAAAGCAGAGCTGTCAGTACATCCATCTTCACCAGCAGGGTAAGGGAATCAATGCTGGCATCCTCTTCCAGGCCAAGTCCCCAGCACTAAAGCTCTAATTTCATTCATGATAAACCCTAATCAGCATCCCATGTCCCAGTGACTAAACCTGCACACAGTCTACCAAGTGCAGTCTCTTCAGCATCTTGTGCAGTTTATTTATTTATTTAGAGATACGGTGAAGAACAGGCCTTTCTGGCTCCAATGAACCGCACTGCCCAGCAACCGACCTATTTAACACTAGCCCAATCACAGCTCCTGTGGTGTGACCCCTCAAACTGTATTTAGGTTTGTAGTATATTGTGACCACAACCTCCTAGGGGATCTTTAACCACAAGATCTCTTAGTAGATCTCTTACTAATCCTTCCTGTTTCGTAACTGATAAATTGAAAACAGTTGTTCCTGTGTAGGTTCTGATGCATATTGCTCTAACAGCAATCCCCAATGCAGTTCATAAGTTCTACTTCTAAAATACACTTGCCAGTTTGGGTTATTCACTTAGCATGTAGATTAAAATGCCCTTTAGCACTTCCCTTCAAAGATGTACTAAACAGGGCTGGTAAACCTGTGGCATGCACAAAATTTTGTTGGCATATGGCATGGAGTGTTAATTCTCGATTCTGTAAACTCCGCCCATAATAATAAGATACATAATAATTATCCCTACTGCAAAATGAAGCAGAGAATTTTGTTTTATAACCCAAGAGCAGTGACATGATTTCACAAGAAAATCTCACATTAGCTTGGCACCAGCTAGACGTTTGTGAGACACTTGATGTTGGATGATGCATCTTGAAATCCTTACAGGCCTCGTATACACATTACTATATGGAGAGCAAATAGTTACAATAACAATACTACATAGAAATAATGTTATTTTTCAATTGTCTTTTCAAAAGATTAATTTAATAATTTTTACATTTTCCAAAATGTTTCATTTATTTCATTCTCTTTGCATTATATTTTTATTAATATTAAAACAATGAATACATGTAAATAAGCAACCGGACATCCTTTTTCCTTAAAAAAGTTCATAGTTATTGTTACTAATTCATCAATCAATGATAATTTCTGCTCAAAACTACCATTGCCTGTGAGAGAATTTTTTTTAGATTATCACCACTTGGGCATGTGCTCTCTAAAAGGTCTGCCACCTTCATACTAGACATTTCCCCATTTACATTCTGCCATAAGACAATAAGATATAGGAGCAGAAGTAGGCCATTCGCCCCACTGAGTATGCTCTGCCATTTAATCATGAGCTGATCTGATTCTTCCAGTCATCCCCACTCCCCTGTCTTCACCCCATATCGTTTGATGCCCTGGCTAATCAAGAACCTATCTATCTCTGCCTTAAATGCGCCTAATGACTTGGCCTCCACAGCTGCTCGTGGCAACGAATCCCACAGATTTACCATCCTCTGACTATCAAGAGGTCACGTTGGCAGCCTTTAAACTATTCCAATCTGAACCACTGCTGTACCAGACCATGATGCAACCAGTCAGGATGCTTGCAACAGTACTTCTGTAGAAAATTGTTGGATCATTTTGTGACATGCCAAACCTCCGCCTTCATAAAGACACTGGTGTATCTTCCTTGTGACTCCACTAGTGGTGTTTGTGTTCCAAGAATCTGAACCCATGTCTTGCACACTACACTTTGTTTATTTGCATATCTGACCCCATTTAGTATTTGCCAATTTGCATGTTGCTCAGGTAATAATCCAGAAATTACTGGCCTTGTGGTTCTGGTTTTCAATTTTACCCTGATTTCCTAATAACGCTTTCCTGGTGCTACTTATGTCATTAGTGCTTACCTTGATGACGGCAATTGGGTCCCCCTGCTCCGACTCCAGTTCTTCTCAAAGCTAGAAAAGAAGTCCTTAATCCTAGGACTGAACAGATAACAGACCATTTGATACTTCTGCCTGCATAGACATACCTCTCTCATTCCCTTATTTGAAGGTTGGTTAAAGGGTCTGTTCCTCTTTTTGATCTGTCAGTAACTAAGAAGTAAGACAGCAAAAATTGTAATGTCCCTGCTACCAAATTCAGGGATTGAGCAATACAGAGAACTGTACTCGTGTTCCTTCTCACCACCCAACTGATCTTGGGACAAAGCCTGTCTCTTTAATCAGAGAGGGGAACATGGAACACAGACTCTTCAATAGTCCCAGTCACTGAAAGCTGGATCCTGTAAGTAGACAGACAGAACAATGACTTTTACCAGAATGTGGAGGACTTTAGCTATTAAATCAGTGGAAAACAGGAGTTGATGCCAAAACTTACTAACCCTGCTTCATAATAAAGTGATGTTTAAACACAAAATAATGGAAACACTAGTCTTATTAAAACTTTTCTTCACAAATTACAACTTAATGATGTTACAAGGCTGTAACATCCTTGAAGAAGCTTGAAGAAGGAAGTGGTTTTCTGCAGCTTCATATTCCTGATCAGTTCCTTGTGGAGCTCCTCCTGTAAAATGAACGGCGTTGATCTCATTCTCTCTTGAACTTTCCATAGTGGGCTCAAGATCCATGTTCTTAGTTTTACATCCTTACACAGAAATCTCCCGCTAACTGTTGCAAAGACAGCTGACTTAGTAGGCTCCATTCTCTTCCTCAAAACACGCAGAGTGCAAGGAAATATGAATTGTCTATGCAGACATTAAGTCTGTCCTGCCATTCAATATGATCACAGGGCAACTATGACAGCCTCAATATCATTGATGAAAGAAGCAAGCTGTTGAAGTTCATTTTTGTTCCTGTTGGAGAGACTCAATCAATTCAACCACCTCCTTATTCACAAAGTCTTCGAACCTTGCTTCTCCAAGCTGCTGGCCAGTCTAACAATGTCCTGATGTGGTTTCCTCTACATTGGTGAGACCAGATGCAGACTGAGCAACTGCCATGGCTATCTAGCAATCCCAGTGGCCAGCCATTTTAATTCTCCTCCCCATTCCCACACCAACATGCACATCTTTGGCCTCCTCTTCTGCAAAGATGAGACTAAATGCAAACTAGAGGGATGGGAGTTTTGCCTGGGCAGTTAACAACCTGGTGGAATGAACACTGAATTCTCCAATTTATAGTAAACTCCTCCCTTGTCTCATTTTCTCTTTCCTGATTCACCTAGTCCTCATTACCTTCTCTTCCCCTAACCTCTCCATCTGCCCATCACCTACACAGTCTCTCACTGGATCACCTTCCCTAATACATCTGTTTGCACTCTTCATCTCTGTTCATTGATTCTATATTCCATCTTCCTCACCTATTAGATTTCATTATCTTCAGCCCTTTCTCACTTCCACCTACCACCTCCCACTCTGTCCTCCCCCATCTAACATCCCTCCTCACCAGGATCCACAAGCTGAAAAAGGTGAAGGGAAGAGATGGAGCAAGACCTGAAACATTGACAGTCCATTATTTTCCACAGATGCTCCTTAATCTGCTTTATTTCTCCTGCATCTTGTGTTCTCTTCCTGAGCTGGTGCCATTTGTCGGTGTGGCCCATATCTCTCTAAAGCTTTCCTATCAATGTACCTATCTAAATGTCTTTTAAACTTTGTAAATGCTACAATCTCCTCTGATAGCTCATTCCATATATCCAGCCCATTCTGCGTCAAAAACTTGCCTTTAGTTCCCCAGTAAATTTTTCCCCTTTCTCCTTTAAACCCCCATACCTTCTAATTTTACCTTATACTACGAAAAAGGTTGTGACCTATCTTTACCCAATATGATTTTATACCCTTCTGTCAGACTCCGATGATTCAGGGAAAAGAATCCAGTCTATATGATCTCTCCTTATAAGTCAAACAGACTAGTCCTGGAAACATCTTTTCTTCTTCTTTTCCATTTTTATAGCAGCCTTTGTATAAGTTAACAAGAATTGCACACAATACTCCAAGTGTGGTCTCACCAGTATCATGCACAGCTGTAATATGATGTTACAACTCTTGAACTTAGACCTACTATTGAAGGCAAGCATACATGCCACATGCATTCTTCACCACTCTGTCTACTTATGTTGTTACATTTGGACAACTGTACTTGTACCCCAATGCAACTCCCCTTCTATAACCTCCAGCTCCATCTTGCATGTAGTATTCATATCCAGAAATAGTGAATTGCCAGTCTTGCCTGGCCCTCAACCATATTTCTGTAACAACTGCAATATCTCAGTCCTATGTGTCTATCTGCTCTGCCTCACCTTGTTGTCTGCATTCCATCTTCCCAATGCAGTCCCGAGGCTGTGTGTGATGTCATACACACTACCACTGTGAGACCCCAGACTCATAACCCCAATACGTTCATTGCAGTACCGGGAAACTCCAACCATGTTCCTTACTTGACAACCCTATCCACCTCTGATCAGCTTGTCAAGTGTCACACAAGACGAAATAAAACATTGGATATCTCCTATATGCAAATTTAAAAGATGTATACAGCTCCACAGCTTCCCCCCCCCCCCCACTTGGAAGATCAAATCACAACCTGGTTCACCTCATGCTTTTGTATAAGCCCAAAGTACAAAAACAGCTAGCTACCACCAAGATAGTAAAGAAATGGTCTCCAGAGGCCATCAAGACCTTGAAGGGCTGCTTTGAGGTTACTGACTGGAATGTGTTTTATGAACCATATGGGGAAGACATTAAAGGACTTACTGATTGCATCACGGACTACATCAACTTCTGTGTGGACACTATAATATCATCAAAGACTGTTTGTTGCTTCCCTAACAACAACTATAGGTCACAAGGGATCTAAAGGCTTTTCTCAACCACAGAAAGAGAACCTTTAGATCAGGAGATAGGGAGGAATTGAAACATGTACAGAGGAAGCTAAAGAAGGAGATCAGGATGGCTAAAGAGGAATAGAAGAGAGAGCTGGAGAACAAGCTTGGGCAGAGTAGCACATAGGAGGTGTAGACAGGCATAAAGGACATCACGAGCTTCAATCAGCCCCGCAATGTGCTAATGAGATAAACCAATTCTTCAATAGCTTTGACAATTGCCCTCCTGTTCACACCCCCCTCAGCACACCAGTCTAGTTCCAAGGAAGCCAATGCTCCAACACCAATGCCTCCTCTCCTTCCTCCTCCCCCCACAAGTTCAACACGTGGATGAACAACATAGGCTACCACTGTCTACGTCCCCTCCTTGCCCTGCAACTACCATCCTCAACTCCACATAGCAACTGCTATCGTCCCAATCTTCACCTCCCCCAGAACCCACCTTGCACCAACTCACCAGTCTTCATGGACTCACCTTCACTATGAGCAGGTGAGAAGGGCTCTGGGGACACTCAGACATGGCAAAGCATTAGGATTGGATGGTGTGAAACCCAAGGTCCTCAGGGAGTGTGCTGAGTTTTCCAGAGCATTTTCAATATGAGTCTCCATTTGAAAAGGGTCACGACTGTTTGGAAAACATCATGTCTGGTCCCAGTACCCAAGAAGAGCCAACCAAAAGTCTTGAATGACTACAGTCCAGTGGCCCTGATCTCACACATCATAAAAACCCCAGAGAGGCTGGTCCTGGCTCACTTCCAACCCCCTGGTCAAATTAGTCCTCAATCCCCAGCAGTTTGTCTGCCAGGTGCACATTGGAGTCAATTTACCTGTTGTCATCTACCTGCTGAATAGAGCCTACTCACATTTAAATAAGCAGGGCAGCACTGTGAGGATCATGTTTTTTGATTTCTCAAATGTCTTCAATACCATACAGCCCTCATTGCTGGGGGAAAAGCTCCATTCAAAGCAGGTTGGAACTTCCATTGTTTCCTAGTTGATGGACTACCTGATTGGCAGAGCATAGTTTGTGCAGCTTCAGAGCTGTGTGTCAGATGTGGCTAAAAGCAACTGGGGACCCACAGAGTTCTGTATTAGCTCCCTTCCTGTTTACCCTGTATACCTCGAGGTTCATCATCTGCAGAAATTCTCTGATGACTCAGCAACGGTTGGGTGTATAAAGGGAGGACAGGAGGATGAATACAGGGCCCTGGTGGAGGACTTTGTTAAATGGTGCAAGCTGCATCATCTGCAGCTCACCATCAGTCAGACAAAGGAGATGGTGATGCACTTTAGGAAGACTAAGCCTGACTATTTCCTATTACTTTTGATGGTGAGGTCGTGGATGTGGTGAGGACCTACAAGTACCTGGGGGTACACCTGAATGACAGACTTGAGTGAAGCACCAGCACAGAGCCTGTGTACAACAAAGGCCAAATTCGTCTCTACTTCCTGAGGAGACTGAGGTCCTTTGGAGTATGCAGGCCTCTCCTTCACATGTTCTTCGAGTCTGTTGTTGCCAGTGCAAACTTCTATGTGGTGGTGTGCTGGGGCAATGGCATCAACACAGGTGATCCCAACAGGCTCAGTAAACTGAAAAGAAAGGCCGGCTCTGTGCTAGGAGCCAAACTGGACACACTGGAGGCTGTGGTAGAACAAAGGACCCTACGGAAAATCCTAGCAATTCAATGTTTTTCACCCTCTACATGCCACCTTGGCTGAACAGAGGAGCAGTTTTAGTAACAGACCAAGACAACTGCACTGCATCAAATAGTGCTCTATGAGGACCTTACCCTTGGCCATTAGGCTCTATAATGAGTTAACCTATAACTGAGGAAGTAATGACCCTCTCCTGTTGGACTGTTTGAGGTCAAGTCAAATCAAGTCAAATTTATTTATAAAGCACATTTAAAAGCAACGCTTGTTGACCAAAGTGCTGTACAAACCATAACAGGTAGCTAAAATCACAAATACAAGAAACGCAGATATAAACAACAAAGCACACAGCTTATAGGCGCAAAATAAACAACACATGAGCCGAGGCACAAGCCAAAAATCAGCCGCATCAGGAAGACTCAAACACTAGTGAATAAAGGTAAATTTTGAGCCTAGACTTAAAAGAGTCAATGAAGGGGCAGATCTGACAGGGAGGGGAATGCTGTTCCACAGTCTAGGGGCTACAACAGCAAAGGCGCGGTCACCCCAGAACTTAAATTTAGATCATGGGACAGACAGGAGCCCCAAGTCAGCCGACCTCAGGGACCTGGAAGTAGAATAAGGTGTAAGAAGGTCTGCGATATAGGAGGGGGGCAGTCCATTTAGGGCTTTATAAACGAACAGGAGAACGTTAAAATCAATTCTAAACCATACTGATAGCCAGTGGAGAGGGGCCAGAATAGAAGTAATATGGTCCCTCTTCTGGGCACCTGTCAGGAGCCTGGCTGCAGCGTTCTGGACCAATTGCAGGTGGGACGACTGGCTAATCCCAGTATACAGGGAGTTGGAGTCGTCTAAGTGGGAGGTTATAAGGGTGTGGTCTTACCTCTGTATTGATATTGATATATCTGTGCACTTGTAATGCTACTGTGACACTGTAATTTCCTTTGGGATCATTAAAGTATTTATCCATCTATCTGTCAAGCTCTTTGTATTAAAATAAATGCTGTTTAGTCTGGCATACCCTTCTCGCTCCATGTCCTGGACCTGTCTATGCTACCTTCCACACTTACCTGCTTTAACTACACTATTTGCCTCAACTTCCTCATCTGCCACTCTATTACTTTGGCTTCCAACCCCTTGCTGGACATATTTAACCCCTTCCCAGTAACTCCAGCATATTTTCCTGCTAGTATTTTGGTTTCCCTCCTGATCAGCTGGGAACTGAACTGTTCCCACAATCTAAACGTAACTTTCCAGGACTCTTCATCTCATGTTCTCAATACTTAATGATTATTTAAATTTTATTATTAGATTTTTTTTTACCTTTGTATTTGCAGTTTGTTGACCTTTGCATATTGGTTGGGTTCTGCATGGTTTTTCATTGATTCTATTTTGATTCTACTGTGTATTTTCTGTGAATGCCTGCAAAAAATGAATCTCAACTTAGTATATGGTAGCAGTATGTAATTTGATAATAAATTTACTTTGAAACTTTTACCCCATCCCCCTTACACACATTACCTTAGAGGAGATCCTGCTGGTCCAAGATCATGAATCTCTCCCTCCTGCATTAGCTCGTTAGTCACACATCCATATGACATTTTTATTTCTGATTTTAAACTTACCAGCATATGCCACTGAGAGTAATCGAGACACTACATCTCCTTAGGCAAACAACAGGAATTCTGCAGATGCTGGAAATTCAAGCAACATACATCAAAGTTGCTGGTGAACGCAGCAGGCCAAGCAGCATCTATAGGAAGAGGCGCAGTCGACGTTTCAGGCCGAAACCCTTTGTCAGGACTAACTGAAGGAAGAGTGAGTAAGGGATTTGAAAGCTGGAGGGGGAGGGGGAGATGCAAAATGATAGGAGAAGACAGGAGGGGGAGGGATAGAGCCGAGAGCTGGACAGGTGATAGGCAAAAGGGGATACGAGAGGATCATGGGACAGGAGGTCCGGGAAGAAAGACGGGGGGGGGGTGACCCAGAGGATGGGCAAGAGGTATATTCAGAGGGACAGAGGGAGAAAAAGGAGAGTGAGAGAAAGAATGTGTGCATAAAAATGAGTAACGGATGGGGTACTAGGGGGAGGTGGGGCCTTAGCGGAAGTTAGAGAAGTCGATGTTCATGCCATCAGGTTGGAGGCTACCCAGACGGAATATAAGGTGTTGTTCCTCCAACCTGAGTGTGTCTTCATCTTTACAGTAGAGGAGGCCGTGGATAGACATGTCAGAATGGGAATGGGATGTGGAATGAAAATGTGTGGCCACTGGGAGATCCTGCTTTCTCTGGCAGACAGAGCGTAGATGTTCAGCAAAGCAGTCTCCCAGTCTGCGTCGGGTCTCACCAATATATAAAAGGCCACAGCGGGAGCACCGGACGCAGTATATCACCCCAGTCGACTCACAGGTGAAGTGATGCCTCACCTGGAAGGACTGTTTGGGGCTCGTTTCTGCATACCTTGACACTGTTTTATCACACCTTGTTCAATCCCTTCCGACCTATGTTCGTGACACTTCTCACGCTCTTAAACTTTTCGATGATTTTAAGTTCCCTGGCCCCCACCGCTTTATTTTCACCATGGATGTCCAGTCCTTATATACTTCCATCCCCCATCAGGAAGGTCTCAAAGCTCTACGCTTCTTTTTGGATTCCAGACCTAATCAGTTCCCCTCTACCACCACTCTGCTCCGTCTAGCGGAATTAGTCCTTACTCTTAATAATTTCTCCTTTTGCTCCTCCCATTTCCTCCAAACTAAAGGTGTAGCTATGGGCACCCGTATGGGTCCTAGCTATGCCTGCCTTTTTGTTGGGTTTGTGGAACAATCTATGTTCCGTGCCTATTCTGGTATCTGTCCCCCACTTTTCCTTCGCTACATCGACGACTGCATTGGCGCTGCTTCCTGCACGCATGCAGAACTCGTTGACTTTATTAACTTTGCCTCCAACTTTCACCCTGCCCTCAAGTTTACCTGGTCCATTTCCGACACCTCCCTCCCCTTTCTAGATCTTTCTGCCTCTGTCTCTGGAGACAGCTTATCCACTGATGTCTACTATAAGCCTACTGACTCTCACAGCTATCTGGACTATTCCTCTTCTCACCCTGTCTCCTGCGTAAACGCCATCCCCTTCTCGCAATTCCTCCGTCTCCGCCGCATCTGCTCTCAGGATGAGGCTTTTCATTCTAGGACGAGGGAGATGTCTTCATTTTTTAAAGAAAGGGGGTTCCTTCCTCCACTATCAACTCTGCTCTTAAACGCATCTCCCCCATTTCACGTACATCTGCTCTCACTCCATCCTCCCACCACCCCACTAGGAATAGGGTTCCCCTGGTCCTCACCTACCACCCCACCAGCCTCCGGGTCCAACATATTATTCTCCGTAACTTCCACCACCTCCAACGGGATCCCACCACTAAGCACATCTTTCCCTCCCCGCCTCTCTCTGCATTCCGCAGGGATCGCTCCCTACACAACTCCCTTGTCCATTCGTCCCCCCCATCCCTCCCCACTGATCTCCCTCCTGGCACTTATCCGTGTAAGCGGAACAAGTGCTACACATGCCCTTACACTTCCTCCCTTACCACCATTCAGGGCCCCAAACAGTCCTTCCAGGTGAGGCATCACTTCACCTGTGAGTCGACTGGGGTGATATACTGCGTCCGGTGCTCCCGATGTGGCCTTTTATATATTGGTGAGACCCTACGCAGACTGGGAGACCGCTTTGCTGAACATCTACGCTCTGTCCGCCAGAGAAAGCAGGATCTCCCAGTGGGCCACACATTTTAATTCCACATCCCATTCCCATTCTGACATGTCTATCCACGGCCTCCTCTACTGTAAGGATGAAGCCACACTCAGGTTGGAGGAACAACACCTTATATTCCGTCTGGGTAGCCTCCAACCTGATGGCATGAACATCGACTTCTCTAACTTCCGCTAACGCCCCACCTCCCCCTCGTACCCCATCTGTTACTCATTTTTATGCACACATTCTTTCTCTCACTCTCCTTTTTCTCCCTCTGTCCCTCTGAATATACCTCTTGCCCATCCTCTGGGTCACCCCCCCCCTTGTCTTTCTTCCCGGACCTCCTGTCCCATGATCCTCTCGTATCCCCTTTTGCCTATCACCTGTCCAGCTCTCGGCTCTATCTCTCCCCCTCCTGTCTTCTCCTATCATTTTGCATCTCCCCCTCCCCCTCCAGCTTTCAAATCCCTTACTCACTCTTCCTTCAGTTAGTCCTGACGAAGGGTCTCGGCCTGAAACGTCGACTGCACCTCTTCCTATAGATGCTGCTTGGCCTGCTGCGTTCACCAGCAACTTTGATGTATGTTGCTTACATCTCCTTAGGTTCTGTTTTGTAACCTTCTGCCAAACTCCCTTTATTCACTCCGCGGGAGCTGATCCATTTTCATATGAGCATTGTTGGTACCAATGTGTACAATGACTTCCGGCTGCTCCCAAAGTCATTGAGAATGTTGTGGAACTGGTTGGAGGTATCTCTGAACCTGGAAGATAGGAGGAAAAATAACATTTTGGAGTCCCATTCACAGGCAAGAATCTCTTGCCTCTTTCTCTAACTATGGGGTATGGTATCACTACAACTCTCCTTATCTCCATCCTCCTCTGCTGTTCATCAGAGCCAGTTATGGCACAGAACTAGCTACTGCTGCTGCTCTCCTCCAAACGGCCAACCCTCAACAGTATCAAAAGAATATACTTGTTACTGATGAGAACAGCCACAATCCTGTACTTTCTGTCTACCCCCTCTACCTCTCCTGATGGCCACCTATCTGCTGATGGTACCTTAGGTGTGACCACCTCAATATAACTGTTGTCTGTGACACTCTCAGCATCACAAATGCCCCTGAGTCAGCATAGCTGCAGCTCCTGCCCCACTTGATGTGATCAGTGAGGAACAGCAGCCAGATGCACTTTCCACACGTATGATCACCAGGGATCCTGGACATTTCCCTGATTTCCACATTCTACAAGAGGAACAGAATTAAATAATACAAAATTATTTAATTAACATCATACTCGGAGACAAAAGCAACATATAAATGTTGGGATCAGCAATCCTGTATGACCTGGCAGATTGTCCATCAAAAAGAAGACCCTGAAGGAGAGATCCTTTCCCCAAAGGAATTTCTTGTACTTGTCATCCAGCACACTTGGGTTTTATGCTAATCTCTTTTAATCAGATTTGTTTTATTACTGTTAAAATTTTGCAGCTATCTGCAATTCTCTTTGTAATTTTATGTTTTGTAGTATTTGGAGTTAGACACAGATGTAAAGCAAGTCACTGCTGGCTTAAGATGATGTTACCAGCCACAGCACACAGTGACAAAGCAGAAACACAAATTAATGTAACTAAAACCATGTAATTATCTACAACAATCAAAGCTATGAACTGTATTTAAAACAATTCAATAATGAATAAAAAGAACAAGAGGAGAGTAATCGTCAGAAATTGTGACTTAGACTCAAAAGTTATTATGAACATTACAACCAAGTGATTTAAAAGACCAAGGGCTGAAGAGCGAACTTGAACAAATGAATAACAACAAATTGAATGAATTACAAGTCTAAATTTAATTTGAATTGCTTTTGCATTGCTGTGAAGTGGCTGCAAGCACAGAACACTGAATATACCAATTTGTAAAAGCTACAAGGAAGTTGGGGTTGATAGCAAGCAGAGATGGGGCGGGGGGAGTGGATGCCTTGGTGACTGACAATCAAGAACAGCTTAATAATAGGTAAGCAGGCAATGGAGACATTAAGTAAGAATATGATATGGAAGACTACAAAATTTAATTGTGGGTCCTTTAGTAGCGTCAAAACCTTAGGATGAACAGCTATTGTACTGTATAACCATGCATAGTTAATGTATGAGGAGCGTTTGATGGCTCTCAACCTGTACTTGCTGGAACTCAGAGGAATGGAGAATAGGCTTCTCATTGAAACCTATCAAATTTTAAAAGGCCTAGACAGTGAAAGTGGAGGGGATTTTCCTGTCATGGGGAAGTCTAGAACTGATAGGGACAACCTCAGAATAGAAGGATATCCCTTTAGAACAGAGATGAGGAGGAATTTCTTTAACCAGAGTTTGTTGAATGTGTGGAATTCACTGCCAAAAAAAGTCTGTGGAGGCCAAGTCATTGCATATATTTAAAGGAGAAGTTGATAGATTCTTGATTAGTAAAGATGTCATGTCAAAGGTTCTGGATAGAAGGTAGCAGAAGGTTGAGAGGGTTAATAAATCGGCCACAATGAAATGGTGGAGCAAACTCAATGGGCCAAATAGCCTAATTCTGCTCCTATGTCTTATGTACTTTGCAGTCAAAGGAAAAGCATTGCTTTTCAGATAAAGGATGAAACTCATAAATAGAATCTTAAATATTGAAGAACATATATAGTCCAATAAGATTTAAAAATGCATGTTTATCAAAAATATTCAGAGCCCAAGATTGCTTAAAACTCCTGGAGTATCAAAAATTGAAACTGAAGAAAGATGTGATGAATAGAAAAAGGGAGGAAGTGAGAAAATGAGAAAATACTGGAGACAGACAATTATTTTTAACTTCTTCGCCACAATATTGTGCTGAAAGAGACTGTCAAGGGGAAGGGTATGAAGCTAGAAAGTGTTTTCCACATCGGCACCAATAACAGGAAAACAAAAGAAATGGAGATCCCACAAAGTGAATATCACAAGTTAGGAAGATTAAAAAGTAGGACCTCAAGGGCTTTATCACTGGGTTATTCCTGGTGTTATGAACTACTGAGGATAGGAATAGAGATCAGGGAAGATTAATGTGTAATAAATGGTGCAGGAGAAAGGGTTTCAGGATCTTAAACACTGGGATCATTTTTGGAGCAGAGTTTGATCTATAAGAGAGGTTTACACTGGGATTGGAGGGGCACCAATTACCTGTCAGGGAGAATTACAAGAGATACTCAGGAGGGTTTTGACTAGTCTTGGAGAGGGGTGGGGCCCAAAGTATTAGAGTGACAGGTGAAGAAGTTGAGGGGAATATGGACATTAAACCAAACAAGTTCAGTTGGCAGGAACAGGACATGGAGAATGGAAGGTCTGATAGGCTGAACTGCATAAATTTACTGCAATGAACCTGACAGTTAAGACAGATGAATTTGGAATATGTACATGGGACAGGGATGTTTTAGCTATCACAGAAACATGGTTGATGAAATGGCAGAGCTGGCACTGCAATTCTTCAGGTAAGAAATGCTACCAGTAGAAGTGGGGATAAGAGAAGAGGGAGAGTTGGTTATTATTGCCCAGGATTCTTTTGTTTCTGAATAGCCCATGTTAATTGGAGGGTGGCAATTGTAATCCTATTATTTAAGAAACAAATGAGAGAGAAAATAAGAAACTACTGATCTGTTTCATCATGAAGAAGGAAATTGCTCAAACTCTTTAACTAAGTTTGTAATATCACAGAACTGGTCAGTCTGCATGGATTTATGAAACAGAAATCTTCTAATCCGTTGTAATTCCAAGATGTGACTAGCAGCATAGATGGGGAGTGTAAAGATATACAGTGGCATACAAAAGTTTGGGCATCCTGGTCAAAATTTCAGTTACTGTGAATAGCTAAGCGAGTAAAAGATGACCTGATTTCCAAAAGGCATAAAGTTAAAGATGACACATTTCTTTAATATTTTAAGCAAGATTACTTTTTTATTTCCATCTTTTACAATTTCAAAAGAACAAAAAAGGAAAAGGGCCTGAAGCAAAAATCTGGGCACCCTGAATGATCAGTACACCCCCTTTGGCAGGTATCACAGCTTGTAAATGCTTTCTGTAGCCAGCTAAGAGTCTTTCAATTCTTGTTTGGGGGATTTTTGCCCATTCTTCCTTGCAAAAGGCTTTTAGTTCTGTGAGATTCTTGGGCCATCTTGCATGCACTGCTCTTTTGAGGTAAATCCACAGATTTTTGATGATGTTTAGGTCAGGGGACTGTGAGGGCCATGGCAAAACCTTCATCTTGAGCCTCTTGAGGTAGTCCTTTGTAGATTTTGAGGTGTGTTTAGGATCATTATCCTGTTATAGAAGCCATCCTCTTTTCATCTTCAGCTTTTTTACAGACGGTGTGATATTTGCTTCCAGAATTTGCTGGTATTTAATTGAATTCATTCTTCCCTCTACCAGTGAAATGTTCCCCATGCCACTGGCTGCAACACAAGCCCAAAGCATGATCGATCCACCCCCATACTTAACAGTCAGAGAGGTGTTCTTTTCATGAAATTCTGCACCCATTTTTCTCCAAATATACCTTTGCTCATTGCAGCCAAAAAGTTCTATTTTAACTTCATCAGTCCACAGGACTGGTTTCTAAAATGCATCAGGCTTGTTTAGATGTTTCTTTGCAAACATCTGACGCTGAATTTTGTGGTGAGGATGCAGGAAACGTTTCCTTCTGATGACTCTTTCATGAAGGTCATATTTGTGCAGGTGTCACTGCACAGTAGAACAATGCTCCACCACGCCAGAGTCTGCTAAATCTTCCTGAAGGTCTTTTGCAGTCAAACAGGGGTTTTGATTTGCCTTTCTAGTGGTCCTACAAGCAGTTCTCTTGGAAAGTTTTCTTGGTCTTCCAGACTTCAACTTGACCTCCACCGTTCCTGTTAACTGCCATTTCTTAATTACGTTACGAACTGAGGAAACGGCTACCTGAAAACTCTTTGCTATCTTCTTATAGCCTTTTCCTGCTTTGTGGGCATCATTTGTTTTGATTTTCAGAGTGCTAGGCAGCTGCTTAGAGGAGCCCATGGCTGCTGATTGTTGGGACAAGGTTTGAGGAGTCAGGGTATTTTTAAAGCTTTGAAATTTGCATCTCCTGGCCTTTCCTAATGATGATTGTGAACGAGCCATAGCCCTAACAAGCTACTTAAGGTCTGAGACCTTGGTAAAAGTTATCTGAGAGCTCAAAGCTCTTGGGGTGCCCAAACTTTTGCATGGTGCTCCTCTTTTTTTCACTCTACAATTGTACAAAACGAAAATAATATACTAATCTTGCTTAAAGTGTTGAAAAGAATGTTTCATCTTTAACTTTATGACTTTTGGAGATCAGTTCATCTTCTACTCACTTACTATTCACAGTAACAGAAATTTTGACCAGGGTGCCCAAACTTTTGCATGCCACTGTACTTTCATGGAAGTTTAGATGTTGCACAGCTGGTAAAGCAGGCTTCTGTCTTATTGAATAGGTAAAGCACAGTTTCTGCAGGCAAGGCAGTACAGCTTGTCTGCTGCTTCTAAAGCTTTGAGCTTTGACCAGCGACCAATCCAGACACTGGAAGTTTTGAGAGGAGAGGATTTCACTCAGGTCCATTGCCCAAGTTGAAAAGGGAGCAGTGGGTTGCTGCAGCATAGTAGAGCTTTGACCAGTGACCAGTCACATTTGAGATTGATGAGCGAGAGCAAATTAAAGGAAGGCAGGGGCAAGCGCAGTGGCCAATGTCTAAGTGGACAGAGTCAGAGTGGTGATCTTGAGGCATTAGCTCTTAGAGGCTTCAGTAAGAGAATGTGAAAAAAGAAAAGCTCAAGGTTAAGTTTTTTTTTTGCTCCTTCCCTTCTTTATATCTCTTCAGCTGGGACAGTAGAGATGCCAAGCAGGATAGTGGAATATTCCTCTTATGAGATGTAGGAAGGCAGGGAGACCTCCAGTGTCCCCGACGACTACAACTGTGAAAAGTGCATCCAGCTTCAGCTTCTAACAATCTGTATTAAGGGATGGAGCTAGAACTGGATGAACTCTGGATCATTCAGGAGAATGAAGGGATGACAGATAGGACATATAGTAAGGTAGTTATACCCAAGTTATAGGACACAGGAAGCTGGGTGACAGTCAGGAAGGGGAAAGGGATTAAGGAGCTAGTGAAGAGTACTCCCTGGCCATCCCCCTCAACAACAGGTACTGTTGAGGGAGTTTTCCTAATGTAGGAAAGTCGGGTCTCTGGCACTGAGTCCAGCTGTGTGAGTCAGAAAGGAAGGGACAGGGGGACAGAAGGCACATTGTGGTAATAGGGACGTTGTTAGTTAGAGGAATGGACAGATAGTTCTGTGGGCATGAATGAGATTCCCATATGGTACGTTGACTCCCAGGTGCCAAGGCCTGGGACAACTCAGATCGAAGACTCAACATTCATAAGTGGGAGGGTGAACAGCCAGAGGTCGTGGTCCATGTAGGTAGCAATGACATGGGTAGGATGAGTGCTGAGGGAGTTATGTGCTAAGTTAAAAGGGCAAGACCAGGGTCATGATCTCAGGATTGCTAATATACTAACAGGAAGGTTTGCTAATGCTGCATGGTGGGGTTTCAACTAGAGTTGCAGGGAGATGGGAATCAAAATGCCAGACCAGTCAGTGTGCAGGTTGTGGAGGCAGATGTTGGTAAGACATTAGACAAATTTAAGGAATCAAAAGATAGAGCATGGTACGACTAGTGTCCTGAGCTGTATTTATTTCAATGCAAGGAGTATCGTAGGAAAGATGGGCAATAGTGCTGAAGGTGAGGTAGCTGGTTTACAAATAAGGACAATATGTATTGAGGAGAGGCTGCTGACAGGTCAACAGGATGAGCTGCAGTGTAAAAGGCAAACAAAATCGAAAAGGACTGAAGGCGTTATATTTGAATGTGTGCAGGGTAAAGAATGAGGTAGACGAACCTGTAGCACATTTGCAAATTGGCATGTATGATGTTGTAGGCATCACTGAATCAAGATGCTGTAAGCTGGGAGCTTAATGTCCAAGGATACATATTGTACCCAAAGGACAGGCAGGAAGGCAGAGGGGCGCCATTGCTCTATTGGTAAAAAATGAAATCACATCATCAGGAGATGGTATAGGGTCAGAAGGTGGAAAGATCTAAGCAACTGCAAGGGTAAAAATACCCTAATGGGAGTTGTATACCAACCCTCAAACAGTAGTAAGGATGTGGTCTATAAATTACAACGGGAGATAGAAAATGCATGCCTAAGAGGGCAATGTTACAATAGTCATGTGGACTTCCAATATGCAGGTAGATTAGGAAAATCAGGTCGGTGCTGGGTTCCAAGTGGGGAAATTTCTATAATGCCTACAAGATCACCTTTTAGAGCAGTTCGTGGTTGAGCCTACTAGGGAATCAACTATTCTGGATTGAGTGTTCTGCAATGAACCAGAATTGATTCGAGAACTTAAGGTAAAATAAACTATAGCGGCAAGAGATCATGATATGGTTGAATTCACCTTGAAATTTGAGAAGGAGAAGCTAAAGTCAGACATATCAGTATTTCAGCAGAGTAAAGGGAATTGCAGAGGCAAGAGAGAGGAGTTTTCCAGAATTAATTGAAAAAGAAGACTGGCAGGGACTAATTGCAGCGCAGTAGCAATGGCTGGAATTTCTGGAAGCAATTCGGAAGGCACAAGATGTATACGAGGGGTGATTGATATGTTCGTGCCCTAAGGTAGAAGGAGTTAATGTTCAAAAACCTAGCACATTTATTTTTCAACATAGTCCCCTCCTACATTTACACACTTAGTCCAGCGGTCATGCAGCATACGGATCTTGGACCTCCAGGAAGTGTCCTCTCCTTCTACCTTAGGCCACAAACTTATCAATCAACCTTGATGAGTAATTAACTTCAAATTTTCTACATAATCACTCAGAGTTGACCTGCATGTGCATGTACCGAGAGGTGTACAACTCATCTCCTTCTACCTTAGCCCGCAACTTATCAGTCACCCCTGCAGTGGACACTTTCTGGGGGTTCAAGATCCGTATGCTCCACGATTGCTGGACTAAGTGTGTAAACGTAGGAGGGGACTATGTTGGAAAATGAGTGTGCTAGGTTTTCTAACATTGACTCCTTCTACCTTGGGCCACGAACTTATCAATCACCCCTCCTACATCTCCTAAAGGCCAAAGGGGAAAAAGTATTCTAAAGGCAAGATGAGACAACTGTGGCTAAGAACAGGTCAAAGCCAACATAAAAGCCAAAGAGAGGGCATATGATAGAGCAAAAATTTAGTAGGAAGTTAGAGGATTGGGAAGCTTTTAAAAACCAACAGAAAACTAAAAAGATTAAGAAGGTAAAGATGGAACACAAAAGTAAGCTGGCCAATAATATTAAAGAGCATACCAGAAGTTTTTTTCGGATTCATGAAGTGTAAAAGAGAGGTGACAGTGGATATCAGACTGCTGGAGAATGATGCTGGAGAGATCGTATTGGGGGACAAGGAAATGGTGGAGGAACTGAATAAGTATTTTGAATCAGTCTTCACTGTGGAAGACACCAGCAGTATGGTGGAAATTCCAGGTGACAAGGGTCATGAAGTGTGTTAAGTTACCGTTACTAGAGAGCTAGAGAGAAGGTTGTTGGGAAACTGAAAAGCAGAAGGTAGATAAATCACCTGGACCCGATGGTGTGCCCCTAGGGTTCTGAAAGAAATTTCTAAAGAAAATGCAGAAGGATTAGCAATGTTCTTTCACTAGATTCTGGAATGGTTCCAGAAGACTGGAAAATTGCAAATATTTCTCCACTCTTCAAGAATAGAGCGAGGCAGAAGAAAGGGAACTGTAGGCTAGTTTGTCTGTCCTTATAGTTGGGAAGATATTGAAGTCAATTATTAAGGACGAAGTCTCAGGGTACTTGGAGGCACATGATAAAATAGGCCATAGTCAGCATGGTGCCATCACAGAAAAATCTTGACTGCCAAATCTGTTGAAATTCTTTGAAGAATTAACAAACAGGATAGACAAAGGAGAATTGGTTGATGTATCAGTACTTGGATTTTCAGGCCTTTAACAAGGTACCACATGAGGCTGCTTTAACAAGCTACAAGCCATGGTATTACAGGAAAGGTTCTAGCATGGATAAAACAATGGCAAAGAGTGGGAATAAAGGGAGCCTTTTCTGGTTGGCTGCCAGTGACTACTGGTGTTCCATGGGGGTCAGTGTTGGGACCGATTCTTTTGATGTTATATGTCAATGATTTGAATGATAGAATTTATGGCTGTGTTGCAAAGTTTTTCACATGATATGAAGATTGGTGGAGGGGCTGGTAGTTTTGAGGAGGTAGAGAGGCTACAGAGGATTTAGACAGGTTTGGAGAATAAGCAAAGAATTGGCAAATAGAATACAGTGTTGGGAAGTGTATGTCATGTACCTTGATAGAAAAAATAAAACGGTTGACTATTTTCTAAGTGGAGAGAAAACACAAAAAAAAAACTGAGGTGCAAAGGGACTTGGGAGTCCTCGTGCAGGATTCCTTAAAGGTTAGTTTGCAGGTTGAGTCTGAGGTGAGGAAGGCAAATGTAATGTTAGCATTCATTTCAAGAGAACTAAATATAAAAGCAAGGAGATAATGTTGAGACATGATAAAGCACTGGTGAGGCCTCACTTCGAGTATTGTGGTAGTTTTGGGCCCCTCATTATAGAAAAGATGTGCTGAAACTGGATAGAGTTCAAAGGAGGCTCACGAAAATAATTTGAGGATTGAATGGCTTGTTATATGAAGAGCGTTTATTGGGTCTGGGCCTGTATTCACTAGAATTCAGAAGAATAAGGGGAGAACTCATTGAAACCTATCGAATGGTAAAAGGCCTTGATAGAGTGAATGTGGAGAGGATGTTTCTTATGGTGGTAGAGTCTAACACAAGAGCACAGCCTCAGAATAGAGGGGCATCCTTTTACAACAGAGATGAGGAGGAATTTATCTAGCCAGAGTGGTGAAGTAGTGGAAATCTTTGCCATGGGGAGCTGTGGAGGTCAAGTCTTTATGTATATTTTAGGCAGAGGTTGATAGAATCTTAATTTGTCAGAGCATGGGATACAGGGAGATCGCAAGAGATTGGAACTGACAGGAAACTTCGATCAGCCATGATGAAATGGCAGAATAGACTCGATTGGCCTGGTGGCCTAATTCTACTCCTATATCGTAAAGGGAATATTTTATTAGACCAAAGATGAATGAAGATTGTTCCAAAAACAGTTAACTTCTATGAAAATAGGAAAAGCTAACATTAGTTTAAATGAATTTGAGCAAGGTTTTGACCACATCCTGTGTGGTAGGTTGGTACAGGTGGTTAGGCATATGGGATCAAAGTTGTCATGCTATATAACGGTTCTGACTAAGCCACAGGATGCAGAATAGATTCACAAGGATGCTGCTGTGACTAGAGGCTGAATTGTGAGAGACTTAAGAGGTGGAACTGTTTTCTTTACTGCCAACATTGCTGAGGGGTTACCTTGTGGAGGTTTATAAAATCTTAAGGGACATAGATAAGGTCAATGGCCACACTCTTTTTCCCAGGTTAAGGGAGTTCTCAAACTAGTGCAGAAGTTTAAGTTGAAAGGGAAAAGATTTAATGGGGAACCAAGGGGAAGGTTATTCAAACAATGTGTGCTGGACATACGTAATGAGCTGCTCGAGGAAGTGCTCGAAGCAGGGAGAATTATAGCAATGATATTTGAACAGGTCCATGGATAGGAAACACTAAGAGGGATGTGGAACAAATGCAGGAAAATGAGATTAGCCCAGGTAGGCACCTTGGTCAACAAGGACAAATTGGACCAAACTGCTAGTTTCCAATGCTGTGAAACTTTATGAAATCTTAATGTTTACTGATATTGTTAATGACTGCAATAATACTTCCCTATATTTAAACTCCAACCTCTATCCCATGAAAAGTAGCATGTCATTTGCCTTCCTAACTGCTTGCTGTATCAGCATACTAATGACAAACAAAAGAAAATCTGCAGATGCTGAAAATCTAAGCGACACACACAAAATGCTGGAGGAACTCAGCAAGCCTGCATACTAATGTTTTGTGCGTTTTGCTAAAAAAGATGATCCCTCAGAACTCCTCACATCTGCACTCTCACCATTCATAGAGGATATGACCTTGGATCTCTCCTTCCCAACATCACACTTTCACCTTTCAAAGGTTCCACATCATAGCTAACATCTTCCGGTCATACAGCACAGGAAAGGGTCCTTCTATTCTGTTGATCCATGCTAAACAAAATGCTTCATCCAAGCTAGTCCAGTGATCTCCCTCCTGGAATTTAATCCTGCAGACATGGCAAGTGCTACACCTGCCCCTACACCTCCTCACTCACCACCATTTACAGCCTCAAACAATCCTTGTAGGTGAGGCAAAGCTTCACCCATCAATCAAAATCACCTACTGTATAAAGCGTAGTCTTCTCTACATCAGAGATGCAGATTCAGGGACAGCTTTGTTGAGAATCTTTGCCCTATCTGCAGCAAAAGGCAAGATCTCCCAGTGGCTACCCATTTCAATTCAACTTCCCATTCTGGGGCCAAACACAGGATGGCGGAACAATTCATATCTGAGTATTCTCCAACCTGATGGAACACACAAGTTTTCCAATTTCTGGTAATTTCTCCCAACTCCCCCCCCCATTTCCCACTCACCTTTTCTCTTCTCATTGGTCCATTACGGCCCTCTGGTTCCCTCCTCCTCCCCTTTCTCCTATGGTCCACTGGCCTCTCCTATTAGATTCCTTCTTTTTTAGCCCTTTACCTATTCCACCTATCCCCTGCCAGCCTCTTCCTTAATTCCCCCTTCCTCACCCACCCACCTTGCCCCTAACTTGGTCCCACCTATCACCTGCCAACTTGTACTCCTTCCTCTCCCCCTACCTTATTATTTTGGACTTGCTTACCACACCCCCACCCCTATTCCCACTTTCCCTTTCAGCCCTGATTAAGGGTCTCGGACAGAGAAGTCAACTCCCTGCATAATTACTGCCTGATTTGCTGAGTTCTTCCACTATTTTGTGTATGTTGCCCACTTTTAATTTCACCGATCATTTTTTTCTCCATACTTTTCCGAGCTTTCTGTAGCACAACACTCTTGTCAGCTGACGTAAATTCCCATTCCCTGTCCTCTGCACCCAGCCGTCCGAGGGGGCTCTCACTTCTCGTAGTTTTCTTTGTGGATGTATGCTTAGCGTGATCTTTTGAGTCTCTTTAAATAGTCCCCGATATTTAGTTGTTACTTTCTCTCGCATCTGCGTTAAGAAGCAATATTTTGTGTCGCAACAACTTAACAAAAACTCTCCTCTCCGGCGCTGGACACCGTTCCACCACAACGAAGGGCAAACCCTAACCCGCTCGAACAACCCAAGCCACCAGAACGGCGGCTCGAGACCCACGCCCGCCCTCACACCCGATTGGTGCAGAAGGCAGGGGCCGCTGGGTCGGCTGATGCCATGCGAGCTCCCTATTGGTTCTCGCCTGAGTGACATCGGGCGGCGGCGCGCAGGCCCGAGACGGTTGACGGTTCGCTGGCGGAGTGGGCTCCCTCCGTTTCCGGTCGGTGGCCCAGAGCAGCAAGGAGCCGGAGGGGGGCGGGGGCGATCGCAGGGCGGGGCTAGGCGCAGACGTGGGGCGCGGTCCGCTGTCGGAAGTCAGCGTTGGACGCTAGTGGACAAAGAAAGCTGTGCTGTGGGACCGCCACCGAACAGGTAACGAGGATCTGCGGGCATGTCCGAACTGTCTGGCCGTTATCCGTATAGTCTGCGAGGTTTCGGATTCGTAGCCGGCTGTAGGCGATGGCGGCTGGTAGGTGGTTTGGGATGTAGGAACAGACGGGTTCTGGGGGATGGGGGCAACTTAGTCGCCATGTTTGAGCAGGACGGGCGGCAAGCAGCACGGGGCATGCGCATCGCCATCTTACTCCGGTCACAATGAGAGGCGGGACGCTGAAATCCCGCCTCCCTCACAACTTTCTCCTGTTTACTGGGCAATGAGAGCAACTAACTCGAGGATCATCCAGAGATCACAAGAGCAGACTGCTCTGCCTTAACTAAGAAACTGGAGAGGGTTGCGGGCACACTCAGCATATCCATGCAGTCTGGCTACAGTTCTCATTGCCTCAGCAATAAAGATCACGCGCAAAGATCTGGAGCAACTCAACTGATCAGGCAGCATCTATTGGAGGGAAATGAGTAGTCGAAGTTTCAGGCAGAGAGCCTTCAGCATGAACAGCCAACTGCAATCTCTCTTCTGTCAACATAAATAAAAGACCCCAGAATATTTTCCCCCTCTCATTGGGCACAAGATCCATAAGCCTAGAAGTATGTACCACTGTACTGCAGGACATTTCACTGTTGTAAAGCTATTGATAGGTCCCTTAGTATGTTAAGTATTTTTGACCTCACAATCTACCTCATTGTGACCTTGTCTGCTTTGCTCAGCACTTTATCTGTAACTGCAATACTTCATTCTGCATTCTATTTTTGATTTCTGTTGTATCATCTAAATGGATGGCATGTGACAATAATAAACCAATTTACCAATTGGCCCCTGGCCTGCCCCAGCATTTAGTGTGATCATGGCTGGTCTCTGCTGTCCTCAATTCTTGGTTCTTGATCCTCCAAAATATTCCACATGGAATTTAAACTGGAGGTGTCAGAGGGTGGAGTTAAGAAGGAGATTTTTGAAGAAGAAAAGCTACCTAAAATTTAATTGGGTTTGGTTGTGTGACTATGGTAGGATGAAGATTATTCCATGCTTTAATTGTGCGGGGGAAAAATGAATTGCTGTACACATCTGATTTGGTAGTATTTCAAATTGAATTGAGTGCCCTTGTCTGCACCTAATAGGTTTGGGTTTGAGCAACACACATCAAAGTTGCTGGTGAACGCAGCAGGCCAGGCAGCATCTCTAGGAAGAGGTACAGTCGACGTTTCAGGCCGAGACCCTTTGTCAGGGCTAACTGAAGGAAGAGTTAGTAAGAGATTTGAAAGTGTGAGGATGTGGGATTGGTAGTCTATGTCGAGCTGACCATTTAACACTTTGTAAAAACAGGTCAGGCGGTGTGCTTCATGTCTGTCTTGGAGAGAGTTCCAGTTTAATGAACTTAAAAGTTGAATAACACTCGCTTCTTTCTCATAGGTATTTGTGACAAATCGGGCTGCCTGTCTTTGGACTCGCTCGATGGAAGTAGTGTTTTTGTTTGTGTATGGGACCCATGCAGCAACTGCATATTCCAAATGTGACCTAACAAGGGTGAGGTACAACTTCTCCTTGACTGAAGTTGAACAGTGATGAAAATTGTGTCTCAAGAGATGTAGGATTCCTGTTGCATTCACTGTTGCATGATGCGCCTGACTATTCCAGCGTAGATCATTCTGGATTTTGATACCAAGGTACTTGATCTGTTTGGTTTCTTCAAAGGTGACACCCAGGATTTTGTATGTTACTGCTAAGTTCAAAGTAAATTTATTGTCAAACTGCATATATGTCACCATACACAACCCTGAGATTCATTTTCTTGCAGGTATACTCAATAAATCCATAATGAAAGAATAACCATAATCGAATCAGTGTAAGACCACACCAACTCAGGCGTTCAATGTGTGCAAAAGGCAACAATCTGTGCAAAGACAAAAAGAAAGAAATAGTAATAAATGTCGAGAACATGACATGAAGAATGCTTTAAAGTGATTGTGGGATATTTCAATGATGGGGCAGTGATGATGATGTGATGAAAGCTGAGTGAACTTGATGTCCTCTGGTTCAAAAGGCTGATGGCTGATGGTTGAGGGGTAATAACTGTTGTTGAACCTGATGCTCCTGTACCACCTAATGGCAGTTGCGAGAAGAGAGCATGTCCTGGGTGGTGGGGGTCCCTGATGATGGATGCCGCTTTCCTGTGACAACGTTTTGTAAGGATGTGCTCAATGGTGGGGAGGCCTTTACCCATGATGGATTGGGCTGCTTTTTGTAGGATTTTCTGTCAATAACTGTTGACAGAAACTATTTAAATATATCTGGTTATCTGGCCTCCACGACCCTCGGGTATACTGCTCTCACAGGGACGGAATTTCTGCAACCTGCAGTTTTAAATTACTAATCTCTTCTCCAGGGCCCTGAACAGCCTTCTTGGTGAGACAAGCATACACATGCATCTCCTAGGTCTTGTTTATTGTGTCTGGTGTTCCTGGTGTGGCCTCCTCTATTGACTAAGTGATTACCTTGCTGAGCACTTGTGCTCCATGCACCGTGGCCACCTCGGTCTCCCACTTGCTAGCCAATTTAATTTTCCTCATTCTGACATTGACATGTCTGTCCTTGGCCAGTTCCACTGCCAGGGTGAAGCTATATACAAACTAGAGGAACAACACGTCATATTCTGCCTGGGTAGTCTGCAACACAATGGCATAAACATTGAATTCTCCAATTTCAAGTAATTGGCTCCCCCTCTCCCTTGTCTCTTTCCTCCTGATCTACCCGATTTTACCTATGCTTACCCCATTCATCCAGCACCCTGTTCTCTTCCCCCTCCTCCACCACTCCATCGGCCCATCACCCATATGCATCAGGTTTTCAGCATCTGCAGGTTAATTTTGTCTCTTTATTACTATTTGGATACTGTTTCGTGCCTAGTTGAATGGAACTGATTTCACTGGGAGGTTGATAGTCAGTTGTTGTAGGTAGGCTGCCTTTCCAGAGTGCTTAGAGTGAGATGCTTAATGTTTCTTGATCGGTAACTGCCAAAGTGACCTGTGAATTGAAGTGTTTCAGTTTTACTGTCATTCCACACTGTCTAATTTTACTCTTTTGAAGAATTCTTCTAACATTTTTTGTTTGCTGATCTCAAAGTCACATTAAGTGTTTTTGCATTGATAACATTTGCTACTTGTGTTCGTTTTCTTACCTTACAAGTATATATATGCACGGATGCAATGAAAATCTCATTTGCATCAGCATCACAAACACATAGCATCAAATAAGTAGCATTTCCAAGAAAAACAGATGTAAATTATAGAGGATTTTTTCAAGGAAGAACACAATTAGAACAAAATCATCCATTTGAAAGTGATCGAAGTGGTCATAGTGCTGCTGTACTGAGATGGTAATTGGATTTGTATAGGTTGGTTCAAGATGGCCTTCTTCTATCATCATGTTCAAGTGTTTTTTATTGCCATAAGGTGCTGCTGATAGGGTTTGGATATGGGTCCATGTATGATGGCTTGGTGAGTGGCCCTTTACCCACTGGATCTGTGCCATTGTTTTGAAAGAACTTTTACACTCGCCTTACTTGTGTGCTCTTTCCTACAGTGCTTCAATACCACTTTAGAGAGTTATTCTCCTCTTGCACTGTTAAAACCACCTTTTTCATCCAATGCATTTCAGTTTGACTTATATTTTTACCTGAGGTGTGTGCTTTCAGCTTTAACCTGCCTCTTTAGCCTTATTAATTTGCAGATGTGCTTTCTCATCCTTGTTGTTTTGGTAGTTTACAGGTCTAAAGTACTGACCAGTTTTCAAAACTATAGACAATAGGTGCAGGAGTAGGCCATTCGGCCCTTTGAGCCAGCACCACCATTCACTGTGATCATGGCTGATCATCCACTATCAGTATCCAGTTCCTGCCTTATCCCCATAACCTTTGATTCCACTATCTTTAAGAGCTCTATCCATCTCTTTTTTGAAAGCATCCAGAGACTTGGCCTCCACAGCCTTCTGGGGCAGAGCATTCCATATATCCACCACTCTCTGTGTGAAAAAGTTTTCCCTCAACTCCGTTCTAAATGGCCTACCCCTAATTCTTAAACTGTGGCCTCTGGTTCTGGACTCACCCATCAGTGGGAACATGCTTCTTGCCTGCAGCGTGTCCAATCCCTTAATAATTTTATATGTTTCAATAAGTTCCCCTCTCAGCCTTCTAAATTCCAGAGTATACAAGCCCAGTCGCTCCAATCTTTCGACATATGACAGTCCCGCCATCCCGGGAATTAACTACATTCAGACTTGGACTTAATATTCCAGTTATAGCAAAGATTTATAAAGATGTTGTATAAGTTACATCTTTACAGTTTGTGCCTCCGTTTTATAAAGTCAAAGATTCCACGCAAACATTACCATTTTGTGTTTCTGGTGTTAGTGTATGAAAATCAACAGGTTTCTGACATCCCGTCTTTGGAATGACTTCAGACTTGTACAGAGATTGGATTTAGGACTTAGTGCTGCAAACGTGATTCTATGATGCTTCGCTGTCTCCATGTTCAATATTACAAGATGCAAAACATTCCGGAGGGCGAAGGTAAACAACCACACTCCATGTTATATATAGAAAAGAGGTTGGGTTCTGCAGGTAGATTTTAGAACACTGATTAAGAAGCAAAGCCTGATCTGTGAATACCTGCCAATACTTGCCAAAGATTAAAGATATCGAATAAATATTCTGATAATCCACCACAGTTGTTTCAAAATCATGGTAGTTCCTTCTCTCCACTTCATGCTCCACACCCTGAGCTCTTATGGTTGAGTTAGTGTATAATTTGGAATAACCTCCAGCAGTCCAGAATGTCTTCCAATCCAGCATCTCCATAATCCTGACTGTGCCAGATAAGTGAGTTTTTACTGATGCATAAATGTACGGGTGACTGGAGAGAGGTACTAGGATAGAAAGCTTTAGATTCCTGCCATTGGGACCTGTACTGGGGAAGGTGGGATATGTACAGGCAGGTGCATGACACTTCAAAAGAACTGGAACCAAGATCCTTCTAAGCAAGTTTAACAGTTTGTTAATGCTTTGAGAAGAGCTTCAACTTGATTTATGGAGATGCTGAGCAAAGACTCTGGGGAAATTGAAGTGGAAAGCAACAAAAAGGTTAATGACAGCATTGCGTGGCACAGTAACGTAGCGAGTTGAGTGTGGCCTCGCAGCTCTGGTGACCTGAGCTTCACTGCTACCAGTGTCAAAATTTTCTCATTCTCCCTTTGACTGAATGAGTTTCCTCAGGGTTCTATGATTTCCTCCCACATCCCAAAGACAGTGATTGTACTTTAATTGACCATTTGAAAATGCCCTGTTATATGGGGGAGTTGATGGGAATATGGTGAGAATAAAATGGGATTAGTGCTGATTGATGCTTATCATTCTGTGTGAACACAGTTGGCCTTGTGGCCTTGTTCCACAATGTATAATTCAGGTAATTTAAAGACTTGGTAGTTAAAGGAGTTTGCGAGCAATATAGCGAACAGGTAGAGAAATTGAGGATACTGGTGGAATTTAAAACCCCTGATGGCAGGATTTTTGGTTGAGAATAGAGAGGGATATAAACAGAGGTGGTGGTGGCATCGTAGATTGAAGAAGCAAACATGCACAACGTGGAAACAGGCCCTTTGACTTCACTCATTCGTACAGACTGATTTACCAAACTAAGCCAGTCTTATTTGCCTCCATTTTGCTAAAATTCCTCTTGATCCTTCATATCCACATTCCTGACCAAATTCCTTTTTGAATTATACCTGTCACTACAACTTTCTCGGATAGCTAATTCGATATACTCAGCAGCCTCTGTGTGAAAAATGTAGCCCCTTATGCTCCTTTTAAATATTTCCCCTCTCACTTTAAACCTTGTCCCTCTAGTTTTGGATTCCATGGGGAGTAGGGTTTGGTTGTGAGAAGGAATGATAGTTTAGTAGGATCATCCCGAAGAAGAGTCTTGGTCCAAAACGTTGACTGTTTGTTCATTTCCATGGATACTGCCTGACCTGCTAAGTTCCTTCAGCATTTTGTCTATGTTGCTTTGGATTTCCAGTATCTGCAGAATTTCTGTGTTTATCAAATATCTGTGTTGACTGGATTGGAAAACAGCAAACTGGCAATCATAGTGGAAGGTGTTTACTATAAACTTCTGAATAGTCCAACAGTGATTGAAGAACCAAACTGTAAGCAAATGTGTGGCATGTAAAAAAACATGAGTCGAAACATTACTATGTATCAGGCTCAACATGGTTGGGGATGCAGAATATAGTTTTATGAATATGTAATAGATATAGTTTAATGAATATGTCATAGCTGACAATTGCTCTTTGTTATTGAAGGCTGTTTCCACAGGATTCCAAAAAGCTTAAAACTTGGTCCCATACTTAATGTAGCATATACTAAATGAATATAGGAGGAATGATAAAAGTTTACAAATGACAGCATTGTCTTGATAAAAAAAAACAATTACAATAATTGATCTGGATATAAAGTGCTGACATTGTAGTTGATTTCTAGAACTGTTTATATTGCATTTTAGTGATTTGTTCAGCAATGCTTTTTGGCTCTGATGTAGGTCAGGATCCAGATCTGGACCTTGATTGAGCACAGATCCTTAAACTATGCCATGATTTGTTGGTCAGGTTTTATAGTTTTATGATGTGTAAATAATCGAAAGTTCTCAACTGTCGTTTCCTGCAAGATATCTGAATAGATTTCGTATGTGAGACATAAACATATAAATCAGATATTCTAGATAAAGGAAGCCCTTATTACATCTTTGCTACTTTCCCAAAGTGTGACATAGGAGAGGAGTCAATGAGTGCTAGAGGGGTGAAGGGAGGGAGCTGCTATTCCTTCTGACAATATCAGTTATTAACACTCCTGAGAGGAGTACAAAACACAGCTAATGTAACTGTTTCCTTTTTCTTCCTATGGGCCTTTGATCGAGGCAGAGCGAAACAATGGATCCTGAGAGGCCACCGGAAACTGTCGGTTTGAACACCAGAGAGAGTGAAGAAGATCCAAAGAAGCTTGCAGGTTCTGAGGAGTTACCGCCAGCACCAGCAGAGCCCGAGTCAGAGTCTGTGGATATCAAAGAAGATAAGGAGGGACAGAACAGTACAAAGGAAGATGAAAGACAACCATCGCAGCCGCAGACCAGGTAAGCAGCTGCTGTAAGTTTTTATCAGTACTTTGAATGTTATGATTCTACAAGTGGTTAGATGGGGAAGCGGTATGTATTCAAGTTTAAGTTTAATTTTAATTCAACCACATATGAATGTAGCCAAGCAAAACAGCGTTCCTCTGGGGCCAAAGTGCGAAACACATTACGAACAGCACGTAGCACAATGCAAATAGCACATTTGTCTTTTGGATTTTAGAAAAATACACAGTCATTTAAAAAAAAACAAATATAGCCCAAGCCCCTAAGTGGCATAACTATAAATTAATGGTTTCAGTGTGGGCCATATGGTCCACTCGGGATCATGCCAGATTTTGTAGGGGCCACAAATATAAAAATAAACAAGAAACTGGGGAGTTTCTGAATGTGCCATAAGTTGACTGTTTTAATAATAAAATATTACTAAATATATAAATCAAAAAGAAATGAATAAATGTAATTTAATTAGAACTCTGAATAAAATGAATGGGAAAGCATGCTAGATAATGCAAATGAGGCAGCAATACAGCTTAGCCTGTGTGGGGGGTGTGCAGCACATCAATCATCATCCCTGCTTCTGCTTGACCACGCACAGTTCACCGTTCATACCTACAGGGTGACCCGTGAGCCCTGCTCCACATCCACTCCCCAGTTACGATTATACAGTGAGCAGGTGGGCGTGACCTACCAGGCTGTTCTTCACCAGCGAGTGATTATAATTACTTTCTGGTAGCTAATTACGTGTTAATAGGGAACTATCCACATCTAATTCCAATTGAAAGACTGTCAGAAGCTGCCAGGTTTTACATATCAAAACCCTTATCAGAGGGAGATCAGTATGGAAAGTCTGGTATGGGCAGTCTTCTGGTAATCTAATTATAACGGTTATAAGTATTATAAACGAATTGAATATTGGGTGGACTGTCGGCAGCAAGGCCAATCAGCAAATATGCAGCAGGAGGCTGATTCTGCCTTCCACTAACCTGTGCGTGTTATAATACTTACAAAACGTGACATGAAGGCTGCAGTTACTTCTAGAAGCAGCAAAACTCCAGAGAGGTGAGAACACAGAGTCTATCACTACATCACTATCTACCACTACAACTTTCATTAAATCCCTGATATTTTGAAAGGAAGTTCAATTCACTTTTCTTGGTGAGTACACGCTCTTTATTGCCACACAGAATTTCCATTATAATTACATTTAAAAAAATATGACATGTATCTAAGAACTGCCTAAAGAGCTTGTTTCACTTTTACATGTATATTCAATCAATTTGGGGGACAAACTTCTTACCTTGTTGTTGTGCAGCTAGTTGTTTTTCCATATCATCTGACATTTCATCAATACTCATTAATACAATTATTTGCTCATGGAGATGGCTTGAATAGTTTTATATGCGCTCTGATTCATAACGGTAGAAATTATAGCAGAAACTGCAGGCAGAAAGTATTGTGCAACTGATGGTTCCACTTTGATGGTAGGAAAATCCAGAGTATTCATCGCTCATTTAAAAAAATGCTATACCTGACGTTTTTTTGCATACGCTGTGTCATCGACGGTCAGCATTTGTTTGCAAAAAAAATTGGGAGGACGTTTGCATAACGCCCTGCTGCTCTAATAATGGCTGTCAACTTTGTTGAATCAATTGCATTTCAAGATTGCCTTTTTTCAACAACTTTGTGAAGAAATCGAAGAAGATTTTGAACAGCTACTAATGCATACAGATTCGGTCGTTGTCAAAAGGTAATTGTCTTTGTTGCTTTCTTTCACTTTGGGATAGTAAGTGATAAACAGCTTGGAGAACAAATTGTCACTGACATATTTTACCTATCACATATATTTGAAAAAACTGATGTTATTAAACAGCTACAAGGAAAAAAACTGCGAAGACAGAGGATTGAGAAGTTTTGAAAAGCTTACAAAAGGAAACTAAGAAGGTCAGTAAAAGGAAAAAGATTAACTATGAAAGGAAGCTAGTAAATAATATCAAAGAGGATACTAAAAGCTTTTTCAAGTATATAAAGAGTAAAAGATAGGTGAGAGTAGATATAGGACCGATAGAAAATGATGCTGGAGAAATTGTAATGGGAGATAAGGAGATGGCGGAGGAACTGAACGAGTATTTTGCACCAGCCTTCACTGAGGAAGACATCAGCAGTACACCGGACTCTCAAAGGTGGCAGGGAAGGGAAGTGTGCGCAGTCACAATTACGACAGAGAAAGTACTCAGGAAGCTGAATAGTCTAAAGATAGATAAATCTCCTGGACCAGATGGAATGCACCCTTGTGTTCTGAAGGAAGTAGCTGTGGAGATTGCGGAGGCATTAGCGATGATCTTTCAGAAGTTGATAGATTCTGACATGGTTCCAGAGGACTAGAAGATTGCAAATGTCACTCCGCTATTTAAGAAGCGGCAAGGAAGCAAAAAGGAAATTATAGACCTGTTAGCTTGACATCGGTGGTTGGGAAGTTGTTGGAGTCGATTGTCAAGGCTGAGGTTACAGAGTACCTGGAGGCATATGACAAGATAGGCAGAACTCAGCATGGATTCCTGAAAGGAAAATCCTGCCTGACAAACCTATTACAATTTTTTGAGGAAATTACAGGTAGGCTGGACAAGGGAGATGCAGTGGATGTTGTATATTTGGATTTTCGGAAGGCCTTTGACAAGGTGCCACACATGATGCTACTTAACAAGATAAGGGCCCATGGAATTATAGGAAAGTTACATATGTGGATACAGCGTTGGCTGATTGGCAGGAAACAGAAAGTGGGAATAAAGGGATCCTATTCTGGTTGGCTGCCGGTTACCAGTGGTGTTCCACAGGGGTCCGTGTTGGGGCCGCTTCTTTTTACATTGTACATCAACGATTTGGATTATGGAATAGATGGCTTTGTGGCTAAAGTTTGCTGATGATACGAAGGTAGGTGGAGGGGCTGGTAGTGCTGAGGAAACAGAGAGTCTGCCGAGAGACTTGGATAGATTGGAAGAATGGGCAAAGAAGTGGCAAATGAAATACAATGTTGGAAAGTGTATGGTTATGCACTTTGGCAGAAGAAATAAACAGGCAGACTATTATTTAAAAGGGGAAAAAATTCAAAGTTCTGAGATGCAACGGGACTTGGGAGTCCTCATACAGGTCCTCTTAAGGTTAACCTCCAGGTTGAGTCGGTGGTGAAGAAGGCGAATGCAATGTTGGCATTCATTTCTAGAGGAATGGAGTATCGGAGCAGGGATGTGATGCTGAGGCTCTATAAGGCGCTGGTGAGACCTCACTTGGAGTACTGTGGGCAGTTTTGGTCTCCTTATTTAAGAAAGGATGTGCTGATGTTGGAGAGGGTACAGAGAAGATTCACTAGAATGATTCGGGGAATGAGAGGGTTAACATATGAGGAACATTTGTCCACTCTTGGACTGTATTCCTTGGAGCTTAGAAGAATGAGGGGAGACCTCATAGAAACATTTAGAATGTTGAAAGGCATGGACAGAGTTGATGTGGCAAAGTTGTTTCCCATGATGGGGGAGTCTAGTACGAGAGGGCATGACTTAAGGATTGAAGGGCGCCCATTCAGAACAGAAATGCGAAGAAATTTTAGTCAGAGGGTGGTGAATCTATGGAATTTATTGCCACAGGCAGCAGTGGAGGCCAAGTCATTGGGTATAGGGTTAAGGCAGTGATTGATAGGTATCTGAGTAGCCAGGGCATCAAAGGTTATGGTGAGAAGGTGGGGGAGTGGGACTAAATGGGAGAATGGATCAGCTCATGATAAAATGGCAGAGCAGACTCAATGGGCCGAATGGCCAACTTCTGCTCCTTTGTCTTATGGTCTTATCATGCAAAGAGGCTGTTACCACTTTCCTTGGGAAAACTCAAACTTTTCAGCAGCAATGTTGGACATCGTGAATTTCAGACCATGAGATGTAGAAGCAGAATGAGACCATTTGGCCCATTGAGTCTTCTCCGCCACTTCATCATGTCTGATTCATTTCCCCCTCTCAACCCCAATCTCCTACCTCCTCCCCGTATCCCTTCATGACCTGACTAATCAAGAATCTATCAACCTCTGCCTTAAATATACTCAAAGCTTCCATAGCTGCTGTGGCAACAAATTCCGCAGATTCACCAGTCTCTGCCTAAAGAACTTCCTCCTCATCTCTGTTCTAAGAAGATGACCCTCTATTCTGAGGCTGTATCCTCTGATCTTAGACTCACCCGCCACAGGAAACATCCTTTTCACATCTACTCTGTTGAGGCCTTTCAACATTTGATAGGTATCAATGAGGTCACCCCTTATTCTTCTGAATTCCAGTGAGTAGAGCCCCAGAGCTCTCATATGTCAAGCCTTTTGAATCCCGGAATCATTGTCATGAATCTCCTTTGAACCCTCTCCACTGTCAGCACATACTTTATGAGACCAGGGGCCCAAAGCTGCTCACAATGCTCCATGTGAGGCCTCACCAGTGCTTTATAAAGCCTCAATCCTTGCTTTTTCATTCTAGATCTCTTGAAATGAATGTAAACATCACATTTGTCTTCCTTGCCACTCCCTCAACCTGTAAATGAAACTTCAAGGACTCCTGCACAAGGACTTCCAAGTCCCTTTGCTTCTCAGTTTTTTGACATTTCGCTCCATTTTGAAAAGAGTCTAATACAATTTTCTTCTCTGGCCACTCTTAGAATAGAATTGCAAGGTGATGATCTGAAAGTATACCTTTATCATTTGAAACAACTGCACACTGATATGGAATTTCGGTTCCGAGAGTTTCTGGAGATTCCTTTTCCAGATTGGGTGGTTGTTCCATTTGGAGTGGATGTGAATGATGGTAACAGCACATTGCAGGAATGTCTTACTGAGTGGTATAACAGCTCAAGTAAAATCAAATGCAGCAATCAATGTTTCTGGATACTAGTGATATTCAAAATAAGTTTTCACAGCTCTGGGAGAAAGCAAAGTTGTTTTTAATTGGATTTTCCACCTCTTATCAGAATTAGACTTAATATCACTGGCATATGTTGTAAAACTACGGCAGAGGTACAGTGAAATAGATGATAAATATGGAGAAAAACGGCAGCATTAAATGTATATTCGTGTGTGTGTGTGTGTGTGTGTGTGTGTGTGTGTGTGTGTGTGTGTGTTTGTATGTATGTGTGCGTGTAGAAGTTTAGAAGTGTTTTAGTTGACAAATCAAATCTCCTCAAACTCCAAATAAAAGATAGCCGCTGTGTTGCCACGTTTATTGCTGCATCAATATTTTGCATCCAGGTTGGAATCTAGAGAATATTGATACCCAGGAGCTTGAAATTGCTCACTCTCTCCTCTTCTCTCATCTCTCATCTCAATTGCTCATCTCTCTCTGAGGATTGGTTTGTGTTCCCTTGTCTTACCCTTTCTGATGTCCACACTCAGCTCTTTGGTCTTGCTGACATTGAGTGTAAGGCTCCTTCACACTCAACTAATTGGTATTCCTCACTCCAGTATGCCCTTTCATCACCTTCTAAGATTTTGCTAACAATGGTTGTATCATCAGCAAATTTATACAGTGTAATATTTCAAAGTTGGCCAACAACACTAAAGTGGGTGGGGTTGTGCATTGTGACGAGGTTTAGGAGGTGCTTCAAGGCTGCTTAAACATTATGAGTTGGGGCAAAACTCGTTAAATGCAGTATAATTTTATTTTCATTTTTCTACTTATTTAGAAATGCAGCACAGATCAGGCGTTTCCAGTCCAATGAGCAATACTGCCCGGCAACCCACTTATTTAACCCTAGTATAATCACAGAACAGTTTACAATGACCAATTAACCTACAAACCAGTTCTTTTGGACTGTGGGAGGAAGCTGGAGCACCCTAAGGAGACATAAATATTCATGGGGAATATGCAAATGTCTTACAGACAGCAGCTGGAATTGAAGCTGGGTCACTGGTTCTGAAAGGTTTATGCTAACTGTTGCCGCCCATGCTGTCCTATTGTGTTTATGTCGTTAAATACGAAGTTACCCACTTCAGTAAGGAAAGAAACAAAATGGCAAAATAATATTTAAATGGTGTTTAATTGGGAATTGTGGATGTACAAAGAGATTTAAGGATTCTTGTACATCAGTGAAACAAAGGGGAATGTGCATCAAGGCAAATAGTGTACTGACTTTCATAGAAAGAGAATTTAAGTGTGTGAAAAGGTGCATTGCTGCGATTATTGAGAACCATGACAGAGTATTGTGTACAGTTTAGTCTTGCCTGAGAAGGGATATACTTGTGGAGAGGAATGCTACAAAAGTTGGTAAATTAGTTTATTATTGTCAGATGTACCAACTTACAGTGAAAAACATGTTTTGCATGCCATTAATACAGGTCATTCCATTACAACATGAGGTAGTACAAGGGAAACAATAACAGAATGCAGAATAAAGAGTTACAGTTACAGAGAACATGCAGGGAAAGTAGACAATAAGATGCAAGTCCACAATGAGGTAGGTTGTGAGTTCAAGAGTCCTTACTATACGAGGGAACTGTTCAATTGTCTTATAATAGCGTGATGACATCGGCAATTAACATTTTTATTTACAACCTGTAAGTAATTATTTAAATAAAGAATAATGGTTAATTAAACAATGTAAATACTCAATATGGATTATTCAAACATAATTGAAATATTAAGTACACAACATTCCTCCCTGCTTAGCTGTAAACTCCGACACAATATAGAATGCAACTCAACTATATATACAATATACCATTCAATACAATTACTATATACATAAATCCACAGCATAGTAAATTTTAAATTGTTCCATTCAGGCTTAAAGATTTAATTGTTGTGGAGGATTTCTTACTCTTGTGGGATAATTTCTTTCCTGACAAGGGAGGATAATCTGCTTGGCAGGTGAAACTTGTGACTGTGAAACAATCTCAGGTTCTGGGGCCTCGTCCGTGGTGATTGTAGGAGATGACTCTGAGACTGCAGTAAGTGGTTCTGATAGTGGTAGCCACCTTACTACCACTTCCTTTTTCTTCTTCGAGTTTGTGTGTCTTGATCTTGGAAAGATATATTTAGGTCACTGGAGTATTCTCTTATTAATCCTTCTATTGCTCCTTTTATGGTCTGATCTCTCCTCTTGGTTTTGTCATCTACATCATCATCTGACAAATCCGGTTTTCGTATCTCCATCGACTCCTTTTTCGCCTTCCTGCTGCTCAGCTGAGCATCAACTGTTACAAACAGCTTGAAGTTCATGCAATAACCTTAAAGCACATAGAGTAGATTCTACAAACGCTGAATGCTTGCAACTTTCTTGAAGCTCCTTGAACTCTCTTCCAGCTTAAAACCAAGCCATGTTTCGCAAGTAGCTGCTTGATCCAAATGACTGTTTTCATCACTTTCATGATTCCCTTGAGCAGCATGGTCCTTCCTTGGTTCAATAAGCTTTCCAACCAGAGGCACAGAGGCGGGCACCAACACCTGTTTGTCCTCTTTTATGCAACGTTCATGGTGTTTGACATAGAGATAGTTGTTGCATCGTCCAGTACCTTTATTAATTCCGTTTTGTATGGCTTCATGGCAGGGGATGTGGCATACAAATAGTGGATGGATCTCTAATTAAGTTGTAGTTGTCCCAGCCAGTCATGCCCCCCACAATACTGGTCCTTCTGTTTTACCACCTGCAAGCTCAGTGTGGCTTGCTGGTTGTTGTATTTCATGGATGATATTCCCACAGGAGTTATCTTTTCTCCAGAATAAGTTATTAGTTGGATATCAGCTGGGTTCAGTTTGGCATGTTTGCAATGCTGTTTAAACTCGTTTTGTGGAATGACTAAAAAAGCTGAACCAGTATCCAGTTCCATTTTAATTAATTTGCCGTTCATTTCTGGTGTAAGCCATATTTGCTCATCTGTTGTTAATTTTCACACTGTTATTTCAAGGCTACACAATCCTGTGTCACTCATCATTAACAGATTGGTGCTCTTTTTGAAAGTGCAATTTGACTTTTTAGTTTTTTCTCTTCCCTGAGCAGTGCATTTATTTTTGTCTGCCTGACCTGTCTTTGTATGTGTCCTACTTTGTTGTATTTTCTACAAGGTTCACCTTTGAATCTGCATTTGTTTGGTGTATGTGAGCCCCTGCCACAACAGTAACACAATTTGTTCAGCCAGGCCAGTTTCTGCTTAGATGGTGCAATTTTGTTCACGCCACTTTCTTTCCTGACTGCGACACCATTGCGTTTCTGTCTGCGGTTTCTATTGAAACAGCATTTCCACTGCTCTTTTAAATGTAAGCTGTGCTTCAGTTGTGAGCCATTTTTCAATGCTTTCTTGTAGGATTCCACAAACTAAGCAGTCTCTTAGTGTATCATTCGGACAACTACTGAACTGACAATGCTCAGACAATTCCTTCAATTCAACCACGTATGCTGAAATGGACAGTCCTTCCTTTTGATTCTGCTTATGGAACCTAAAGCGTTCTGCAGTTAACAGTGGCTTTGGTACAAAATGTCCTCGCATCACTTTGACAATATCAGGAAAGCTGATTTTTGCGGGTTTGCCTGGAGCAGTCAAGTTTCGAAGCAAACTGTATGACTTTAAACCCAATAAACTCAACAAAGTTGGCACTTGTTTCTCACTGGCTATTTCATTTGCTTCAGAGTACTATTCCAGTAGCTCAGTATGCATGATCCAATTACTCAAGGTTCTATATAGCTGCAACATTACCTCTCGGCTCGTAAACTCAATCCCACGATTGATTGATGCACTGTATGCCTTCTTAACCACAGAGTCAACCTGTGCAGCAGCTTTGAGTGTCCTATGGACTGGGACCCCAAGATCCCTCTGATCCTCCATACTGCCGAGAGTCTTAACATTAATACTATATTCTGCCATCATATTTGACTGTAAGCTCTCTTTGTTATAATCTTTAATGCCACATGAATTCTCCCAGCACCCAGCTATAGTGGAAGCAATTTACAGTAGCTAATCTACTTACTGGGTCAGCTGGTGGTGTGGTGGCATCAGCACTGGACTTCAAGGCAGATGGTCCTGAGTTCAAACATAGCCGGGTCCCAACTTGGACAGCAGCAGTATCTGCATGGAAGAAAGTTCTGGCAATCTACTTCTGTATCTTGCCATGAAAACCCTATGGAGCCTATGGTCCATGAGGTCAAGAAGAGTCGAACTTGACTAAATGATTGAACAACAACAACAGTCTACCTACTACAAATGTTTGGGATGTGGATGAAACAGGTTAATTGAGTTATAGTGTGGAAACCGGTCCTTTGACTCACTATGTCCATGCCAACCGTCAAACACTTTTACACTAATCCTATACCAAACTAATTTATTCTCCCCCATGTTCCCACCAATAACTCCAGATAAATCAATAAATTATATCACTCGTCTACACAGTAGAGACAACTGATAATGTTAACGCTGTAAATCAGTAAATGGTAATGCCGTAAATCAGTAATTTATTGGCGTGGCCGAAGATTCTGTAGTGTGCTGTACTGTTCCATGTAATTTAACTAAATACTCACAATGTTCTTGAAAATTTATCTAGAGTAAGATCAGAAAACACAGAGTTACTGGACACGTAGGAAAATTAATTGCTAGATGACTTCAAGAAAACAGAAAATGGAGCAAGACTAAACGACAGATTTTTTTTTATTGTGGAGGTAGGTTGGAAATGGTGTTTCACCACAATCTATGCTGGGATCACTCATTTTTAGAATTTAAAATGCCAATTAAGATTTCGGAATTAAAAACACCATTTCTAAGGTTGTGGATGTGACCAAATTGGGGTGATAACCAATTCTGAGAGGACTGCAATAAATTGAAAAACTACATTAATGAACATGGAGTATAGGAGAAAAAGGAAAATGAAGTTCAACAGAAATAAATGCAAGGTAATGTTAACAACAGGAATTCTGCAGATGCTGGAAATTCAAGCAACACACATCAAAGTTGCTGGTGAACGCAGCAGGCCAAGCAGCATCTATAGGAAGAGGCGCAGTCGACGTTTCAGGCCGAGACCCTTCGTCAGGACTAACTGAAGGAAGAGTGAGTAAGGGATTTGAAAGCTGGAGGGGGAGGGGGAGATGCAAAATGATAGGAGAAGACAGGAGGGGGAGGGATAGAGCCGAGAGCTGGACATGTGATAGGCAAAAGGGGATACGAGAGGATCATGGGACAGGAGGTCCGGGAAGAAAGACGGGGGGGGGGTGACCCAGAGGATGGGCAAGAGGTATATTCAGAGGGACAGAGGGAGAAAAAGGAGAGTGAGAGAAAGAATGTGTGCATAAAAAAGAGTAACAGATGGGGTACGAGGGGGAGGTGGGGCCTAGCGGAAGTTAGAGAAGTCAATGTTCATGCCATCAGGTTGGAGGCTACCCATACGGAATATAAGGTGTTGTTCCTCCAACCTGAGTGTGGCTTCATCTTTACAGTAGAGGAGGCCGTGGATAGACATGTCAGAATGGGAATGGGATGTGGAATTAAAATGTGTGGCCACTGGGAGATCCTGCTTTCTCTGGCGGACAGAGCGTAGATGTTGAGCAAAGCGGTCTCCCAGTCTGCGTCGGGTCTACTATAAGCCTACTGACTCTCACAGCTATCTGGACTATTCCTCTTCTCACCCTGTCTCTTGCAAAAACGCCATCCCCTTCTCGCAATTCCTCCGTCTCCGCCGCATCTGCTCTCAGGATGAGGCTTTTCATTCTAGGACGAGGGAGATGTCTTCATTTTTTAAAGAAAGGGGCTTCCCTTCCTCCACTATCAACTCTGCTCTTAAACGCATCTCCCCCATTTCACGTACATCTGCTCTCACTCCATCCTCCCACCACCCCACTAGGAATAGGGTTCCCCTGGTCCTCACCTACCACCCCACCAGCCTCCGGGTCCAACATATTATTCTCCGTAACTTCCGCCACCTCCAACGGGATCCCACCACTAAGCACATCTTTCCCTCCCCCCCTCTCTCTGCATTCCACAAGGATCGCTCCCTACACAACTCCCTTGTCCATTCGTCCCCCCCCATCCCTCCCCACTGATCTCCCTCCTGGCACTTATCCGTGTAAGCGGAACAAGTGCTACACATGCCCTTACACTTCCTCCCTTACCACCATTCAGGGCCCCAAACAGTCCTTCCAGGTGAGGCATCACTTCACCTGTGAGTCGACTGGGGTGATATACTGCGTCCGGTGCTCCCGATGTGGCCTTTTATATATTGGTGAGACCCGACGCAGACTGGGAGACCGCTTTGCTGAACATCTACGCTCTGTCCGCCAGAGAAAGCAGGATCTCCCAGTGGCCACACATTTTAATTCCACATCCCATTCCCATTCTGACATGTCTATCCACGGCCTCCTCTACTGTAAAGATGAAGCCACACTCAGGTTGGAGGAACAACACCTTATATTCCGTATGGGTAGCCTCCAACCTGATGGCATGAACATTGACTTCTCTAACTTCCGCTAGGCCCCACCTCCCCCTCGTACCCCATCCGTTACTCTTTTTTATGCACACATTCTTTCTCTCACTCTCCTTTTTCTCCCTCTGTCCCTCTGAATATACCTCTTGCCCATCCTCTGGGTCACCCCCCCCCCGTCTTTCTTCCCGGACCTCCTGTCCCATGATCCTCTCGTATCCCCTTTTGCCTATCACATGTCCAGCTCTCGGCTCTATCCCTCCCCCTCCTGTCTTCTCCTATCATTTTGCATCTCCCCCTCCCCCTCCAGCTTTCAAATCCCTTACTCACTCTTCCTTCAGTTAGTCCTGACGAAGGGTCTCGGCCTGAAACGTCGACTGCGCCTCTTCCTATAGATGCTGCTTGGCCTGCTGCGTTCACCAGCAACTTTGATGTGTGTTGCAAGGTAATGTTGTTTGGTGGGAAGAGTAAGGAGGCTATTAATACTTGGAGGATGGGAATCAAATGCGGTAGTTAAAGGAATGAACAAATACACCAATCTCTAAAACTATTTGTACAGTTTAGCAAAGTAAACCAAGGACAAGGATTTATTTCTGGAGGGACAGAATTGAAAAGCAGCACAAACCTGTACTGAACCATGGATATTGCAGCAAGCCATCTTTATTCATATACAGTGGATTCTGGTTAATTGGGACCAGTACCACTTACATGGCTGCCCCAATTAGCCAGAGTTTCACAGAAATAGTTAAAGGTATCAACAAGGAGTAAGGAATTCTGTTATTTTTAAGGTAACTTCCCATTTATATGGATTCAAGTCCCTGTTTATAATGAAAAGGAAAGCTTCTTTCTCACAACAATCCTTTAACCATGTGCAAGGTCTCCTGATCTCTTTCCATTTATGCCAACTTGAACACACCTTGAACAAGAATATTGAGAGCAATAGCCTTAAGGCTCTGGTTTTCTATTGTAACCTGTAGTTTCTGCAGAGTATCTTCTGTGTTATTGGAACTTGCTTTTTTCATTGGTTTTAATCATTCTGTCACTTTGGAAGCTATCAGTTGATTGACAGGGTCTAGAGTAACACAGGGCATTTCTGAGCACAGATGCAGGAGAACCCAGAATGACTTTGGCAGCCAGTGAAACCAAACAGTAGCCATAACCAAGATCAAAGATATCACCTTCAAGCGATCCTTTCCCTCCCCCCATCTTTTTATTCTGTCATTTTCCCCCTTCCTATCCAATCCTGAAGAAGGGTCTGGGTTCACAACATCATCTGTTTATTCATTTCCATAGATGCTGCTGACCTGCTGAGTTCATCCAGCATTTTGTGTTTGAGATTGAATGTTTGAGGTGTTTCTGACATTGATAAACATACAAAAAATAAAAGCACACACATTGTAAACTGTAAAACACATGCTCTCTTTGAACAGATGGGTTTCTTCCTGATGCTCTAGTTTTATTTCATATCTTAAAGGTGCACAGAAGAGTAGAGGTTAATTGAATCTACTGTACATCGTAGATCCTGACAGTGGGTATTGATTGGAATGTGAGAATTAAAACAACAAATAGGGTAAATGTAGATAGTTCCTGAGGCTTGATATGGACTCACTGAGCTATAGCGTCTGTATGATTCCTTGAGTCTAAAATTTGTTCTGCAGGAGATCTGCCTAAACGTGTCCACTGGGGTAGAAAATTATCCCTCACCTAATTGTATCCAAATACCATCTTGTGTATGCAATGAAAGTGATAAACTTTTAAATGTTGTGATTATTTCTACCTTTACCATCCTTTCAAGCAGCAAGTTACTGACTCCCACCAATCATCTGGGTGAAAATATTCTTGCTCATTTTCACTCCAGTTCTTTCACCAATTAAATCTGTGCCCATTGCATTTGCTAAGCAAATGGCACATTCCTACTTGCTCTATATAGTTCGTTCATAATTTTTTATATATACCAAAACAACCGTAGCTTGTCAAATATTTCCTCGTAGCTGAAATTATAAAGTCTTGGCAACATCCTTGTGAATACCTCTGTGCTCTCTCTGTACGATAATGTGAACTTGTGCTGTAATTCTGCCTCCCCTAATGCAGTTTTACACCTATCGTACTATATATTGGAGGATTTGCGGGTATTGCATATCATTCTCTTTCTCCTCTCATTCACTTTGCATTCACTTTTTGACACCCCCTCCTCCCAGTGCTTTGTCTGGGTTGGACTTTCATTTGCCATGTTTCCTCTTGCAATCTACAGTATTTCATTTCACAATCAAACTCAGCTGATTTTGTATCAAGGCTCTGTCTAATCTGGCCCATTGGACTCTCTTATGATTTCAACCAGCATAGTTGGCCTCCACCTCACCTGCACTCAAGAGTCCTGAGTTTCAGCCCGGTTTTATTTATTCATTTTTGGATATAAATGTTGTCACTGTTTATTGCCCATTCATGAAGAAAATAAAGATCTCATAAAAAAAGATAATGGGACACTATTGAAGCATTATGGCCTTTCTTGTGAAGGTAACCCAGCAACCTTTTGTCGGATCACAAGAGGGGGGGACTTTGTCGAATGCCTATGAGATGGCTTCTCTTAGATTGGGTGTTGTGTAACCCAAATCTTATAACGGAGCTTAAGATAAAGGAATCCTGAGGAGGCAGTGATCGTAATAATATTGAATCCATTCCGCTTGAGGAGGAGGAGTTTAGGTCACATGTATCAGTAACACATGGAATAAAGGGAATTACAGAGGCATAGAAACATAGAAAACCTACAGCATAATACAGCCCCTTCAGCCCACAAAGTTGTGCCGAACATGTCCCTACCTTAGAAATTACTAGGCTTACCTATAGCCCTCTATTTTTCTAAGCTCCATGTACCTTTCCAAAAGTCTCTTAAAAGACCCTATTGTATCCGCCTCCACCACTGTTGCCGGCAGCCCATTCCACGCACTCACCACTCTCCGAGTAAAAAAGTTACCCCTGACATCTCCTCTGTACCTACTCCCCAGCACCTTAAACCTGTGTCCTCTTGTGGCAACCATTTCAGCCCTGGGAAGAAGCCTCTGACTATCCACACGATCAATGCCTCTCATCATCTTATACACCTCTATCAGGTCACCTCTCATTCTCCGTCGCTGCAAGGAGAAAAGGCCGAGTTCACTTAACCTATTCTCATAAGGCATGCTCTCCAATCCAGGCAACATCCTTGTAAATCTCCTCTGAACCCTTTCTATGGCTTCCACATCCTTCCTGTAGTGAGGTGACCAGAACTGAGCACAGTACTCCAAGTGGCGTCTGATTGGAGTCCTATATAGCATGAGAGAGGTGCTTGCCCAGGATTGGAGGAGGGTACTAGCGGGAATGACGGCAGAGCAGAAATGGCTGAGTTTCTGGGCATGGTTCACAAGATGCAAGATAAATATGTCCCACAGAAGAAGTTGTTCTCAAATGGCAGGGGTAGGCAACCGTGGCTGACAAGGGAAGCCAAGGAAAGGGCATATAGGGTAGCAAAACTGTTTGGGAAGTTGGACGATGGGGGAAGCTTTTAAAATCCATCAAAAGGCAACTAAAAAGTTGTACAAAGGGAAAAGATGAAATATGAAATAGCCCATAATATAAAGCAGAATGCTATAAGTTTTTTTCAGTATTAGAGTAAAAGGATGGTGGAAGTTGATATTAGACCACTGGAAAATGATGTTGGCGAGGTAGTAATTGGGGACAAAGAAATAGTAGATGAACTTAATGAGTACTTTGCATCAGTCTTCACTGTGGAAGACAATAGCAGTGTGCCAGAGGACCATGAGTGTCAGGGAGCAGGAGTGAATGTCATTGCTATTACAAAGGAAAGAGTGTTAGGCAAACTCAAAGGTCTTGAGGTGGATGTTACCTGGACCAGATGGACTACATCCCAGAATCCTGAGAGAGGTTGCTGAAGAGATAATGGATGCATTGGTTATGATCTTTCAAGAATCACTTGATTCTGGCATGGTCCCGGAGGACTGGAAAATTGCAAAGGTCACTCTACTTTAAGAAAGGAGGAAGGCAAAAGAAAGAAAATTATGGGCTAGTTAGCCTACTTTTCACATTGTTTGTCCATGATTTGGATAATGGAATTGATGGCTTTGTGAAAAGTTTTCAGCTGAAACAAAGGTAGGTGAGGGGCTAGGTAATGCTGAGGAAGCAATGCGATTGTAGTTTAAGACTTAGACAAATTGGAAGAATGGGCAAAAAATGGCAGATGGAATACAGTGTTGGGAAATATATGTTAATGAATTTTGACAAAAGGAACAATAGTGCAGACTATTATCTAAAAGGGAAGAAAATTCAAACATCAGAAGTGCAGAGGGGCTTCGGACTTTGGACTCCCAGAAGGTTAATTCACAAGCTGGGTCTGCAATGTTAGTATTTATTTCAAGGAGAATAGAATATAAAAACAAGGAGATAATGCTGAGGTTTTATAAGACACCAGTCAGGGCGCGCTTGGAGTATTGTCAACTCAGAAAGGATGTGTTGTCATTGGAGAGAGAGTCCGGAGGAGGTTCACGAAGATTATTCCAGGAATGAAGGGGTTAACATATGAGTTTTGGCCACTTTGAGTCTATACTCACTGGAATTTGGAAAAATGTGGGGGAGATCTCATTGAATCCTGCCGAATGTTGAAAGGACTAGATAAGGTGGATGTGGAGAGGATGTTTCCTGTGGTTGTGGTATTCAGAACTTAGCCTCAAAATTGAGGGATGAGCTTTCAGAACAGGTAAGGAGATGCTTTTTCAGCCTGAGAGCAGTGAATCTGTGGAATGCTTTGCTTCAGACTGTGGTGGAGGCCAAGTCTATGGGTATATTTAAAGCAGAAGTTGATAGTTTCCTGATTGATCAGGGCATCAAAGGATACGATGAGAAGGCAGGTATATAGAAACATAGAAAATAGGTGCAGGAGTAGGCCATTTGGCCCTTCGAGCCTGCACCGCCATTCAGTATGATCATGGCTGATCATCCAACTCAGAACCCTGTACCAGCCTTCCCTCCATACCCCCTGATCCCTTTAGCCACAAGAGCCATATCTAACTCCATCTTAAATATAGCCAATGAACTGGCCTCAACTGTTTCCTGTGGCAGAGAATTCCACAGATTCACCACTCTCTGTGTGAAGTTTTTCCTAATCTCGGTCCTAAAAGGCTTCCCCTTTATCCTCAAACTGTGACCCCTCGTTCTGGACTTCTCCAACATCGGGAACAATCTTCCTGCATCTAGCCTGTCCAATCTCTTTAGGATTTTATACGTTTCAATCAGATTCCAACGAGTATAAGCCTAGTTGATCCAGTCTTTCATCATATGAAAGTCCTGCCATCCCAGGAATCAATCTGGTGAACCTTCATTGTACTCCCTCTATGGCAAGGATGTCTTTCCTCAGATTAGGGGACCAAAACTGCACACAATACTCCAGGTGTGGTCTCACCAAGGCCTTGTACAACTGCAGTAGTACTTCCCTGCTCCTGTACTCGAATCCTCTCGCTATAAATGCCAGCATACCATTCGCCTTTTTCACCGCCTGCTGTACCTGCATGCTCACTTTCAATGACTGGTGTATAATGACACCCAGATCTCGTTGCACCTCCCCTTTTCCTAATCGGCCACCATTCAGATAATAATCTGTTTTCCTGTTTTTGCCACCAAAGTGGATAACTTCACATTTATCCACATTAAATTGCATCTGCCATGAATTTGCCCACTCACCTAACCTATCCAAGTCACCCTGCATCCTCTTAGCATCCTCCTCACAGCTAACACTGCCACCCAGCTTCATGTCATCCGCAAACTTGGAGATGCTGCATTTAATTCCCTCATCCAAGTCATTAATATATTTTGTAAACAACTGGGTTAGTGGAATCTGGAATCAGCCATGATGGAGTGGCCGAGCAGATTTGATGTGCTGAATGGCCTGGTTCTTCTAGGTCTTATAGTCTTACGGTCAATGCTGTTGGCCAGAGATTACTATGATTTATGCCAGTAGCACTGAAAGAATGCCAATGTGCACTTAGTAGCCACATTTTTAGTTACAGGAGGTAGCTAATAAAGTGACCACTGACTGTATTTCCAAGTTGGGATGGTCCATGGTGTGGAGTATGGGTATGACTTGTGGTCAGTGGCATTTCCATGTGCCCTACCTCATTCCTCTTGTGACTGATCAAGAAGGAGAGCGCCTCTGGCCCCGGCGTTCTCAGTAAGAAAAATATTACTGACATCATAGAAGAAAATGGGGGCGTCCTTGCAAAACTATCCTCAGTCCTGCCAAAGGGTCTGGGCCCGAAATGCCGTCTGTACTTTTTTCCGTAGATGTGGCCTGGCCTGTTGAGTTCCTCTAGCATTTTGTGTGTGTTGATTGGATTTCCAGCATCTGCAGATTTTCTCTTGTTTGTGATATGAAAATAGGATTAGCTTACATGGGCACTCTGGCTTGGCTTGGATGGGTTGGACCAAAGGGCTTGCTTCCATTACTCTGATTCCATGAGGGGTTGTTAGTTTGCGGTTATCCAGCAAACTATTTTGTTGCCCCTTTCATTAGTAGACCCAAGGGAATTCTGGATTATTAGGAGGTGGTTGATGTACCTGTAGAATACCATGCCTCTGACCTACTCTTGCAGCCTCATCTTTATTATATTGTTCCTAAGAGTTTCTGATTAGGGGTGACTGTCATATTGAAATGTTCAGGGCACTGCAATAGCAATGACAATGACTATCAAAAAGAGCATCTTAAGACTTTCTCATGTTGGAAGTGTTCATTGTTTGATGCCTGTGTTAAGCACTCCACTTGTTTTTACATTGATTCACTGCTAGTTTTATTTTGAAGGACTTCATTAAATTTGTTAAACAGTAAACTATTAATAAAATCCAGTTGACTCTGAATTATTTTTCTAACTGTCCAGTTACTGCTCTCTTATTCTGTACACAATTGAGATAATAACCCAGAAATGATTACTCATTTTGATTTTGCTTGTTAACTTAGTCTCTAGTTCTCACAGAAACTTTTTCAGTGTTTCATGGTCTGTGATGCTCAGATCCTTCTCCTCTTTAGAGTCATAGAATAGTAGAAAAATAAAGCTCAGGAACAGTCCCTTCAGCCCATCTAGTCTATGCCTAACTGCCTACTCTCATCGATCTGCACTGGGACCATAGCCCTCAATACTCCTATCATCCATATACCTATTCGAACTTCTCTTAAGTGTTGAAATCAAGCTTGCATTCTCCACCTGTGCTGGAAACCCATTTCACAATCTCACAACCGTCCGAGTGAAGAAGTTTCCCCTCATGTTCGTCTTAAACTTTTCACCTTTTACCCTTAACCCATGACCTCTGGTTGTAGTCCTACTCAACCTTAGTGGTAAAAGCCTGCTTGCATTAACCCTATCTATACCCCTCATAATTTTGTATACCTTTATCAAATCTCCTTTTCTTCTACGTTCCAAGGAGTAAAGTCCTAACCTATTCAGTCTTTCCTTATAACTCAGGTCCTCTAGTCCTAGCAACATCCTTGTAAATTTTCTCTGTACTCTTTCAACCTTATTTACATCTTTCCTGTAGTTAGATGACTGAAACTGCACATAATAGTCCAATATTCCAAATTGGTGAGGCCTAATGTCTTAAACAATGTCAACATAACATCCTATCTCCCCTACTCAGTACTTTGATTTATGAAGTCCAATGTGCCCAAAGCTTTCTTTCTGACCTTATCTACCAGTGATGCCACTTCCAACAAATTATAGACCTGTATTCCCAGATCCCTTTGTTCTACCACAATCCTTGGTGCCTTACTGTTCACTGTATGAGATCTACCATGGTTGATCCTATTACAATGCAACACCTCACACTTGTCTGCCTTTAAATTCCGTCTACCATTTCTCAGCCCATTTTACCAGCAGGTCCAGATCCCACTGCAAGCATGATGGCCTTCTTAGTGTCCATTACACCCTAAATCTTGGTATCACCTGCAAATTTGCTGATCCAGTTAACCAAATTTATCATCCAGATCGTTGATAGAGGTGACAAACAACAATGGACACGGCACTGATCCCTGCGGCACTCCACCCGTCACAGGCCTCCAGTCAAAGAGGCAACCATCTACTACCACTCAGATTTCTGTGGCAAAGCCCATGTCTAATCCAATTTACTACCTTATCTTGAATGCAGAGTTACTGAAGCTTCTTGACCAACCTCCCATGCTGTTGTCTTTGTCAAATGCCTTACTAGAGTCCAGATAGACAATATCCATAGTCTTGCCTTCATCAACTTTCCTGATAACTTTCTCAAAAAACTCTTAAGATTGGGTAAGACATGACCTACCACGCACGAAACCATACTGCCTGTCCTTAATCAGTCGATGTCTATTCAAATAGTCATTATTTTGGCCCCTCAGGTACATGACCCCAGGCGTTACGCAGACAACACTAACTTTGTGGTTTATGATCTCAGCTGCAAATGGAAATAGCTGTTTCCCTAACTAACAGCAGCAACCAATCTACTGGAGGAATTCAGTGGGTTGAGCAGGATCTGTGGGTGGAAAGGAATTGTTGACATTTTGATTAGTATCCTTGCATTGGGACTTCTTACTCCTGGGCAATGAGATGAAAGGAAGATGGAGTGAGGGGAATAAGAAGGTTGGAGAAACTGCCCCTAACTATACTGTTAAATACACTATTTCCCCTCCTTTGCTCAGTTAAATGTCCCCTTACTACGGTGCTTAAGTTAACCTCCCTGCAAACCGCACTCTTATCCACAGTCGCTATAGTATCCTAGTGCTGTTTGGAGAACAGCATGTTCCAAAACTAATGGGTGGGGGGGAAATGTGACCAGTAACTTTTTTCCTCCAGAATATCATGAAACCTGCAATACAGACTCTGCTTCAACAATTTACTTTGGAAGTTAGTCAAGTTCCAGACACCTGTTACAGAAGATAAAAGCAAGGAGATAATGCTGTGCTCCTACTCACCAAATGCTTAGTTTTGTACTATGTAGAAGCTGCTAACTACAAATACTCTTGTTAATGTGTTGTCATAGTGACGTCATACAGATTATTTATGTCTAATCAATACTCTTGGAAATACTGCATCTTATTATGCTTATTGAATCTCAGGTCCTTATTCTAAGATTAACAGTCCCCACATCTCGCATATTGCTTATGCGCAGAATATAAAAATCTGTGTCTCTTGGCTTTTGAATTGCTGCTCAAGGGATTAGTATCTTTTTGGGTAACAAGTGTACATCTATATCATCAGCATCAAATCCCCTCCTTAACTAACTTTTTTCCTCAGAGAGTGAGCCCTTTTTCCAGTGTAACCATGTTGCAGGAGTTCCTCACTCCTATTGATTTCCTGCATCCTTGGGTAGAGCCTTCATATTGTTCTTAAAGTGTGCCAACCAGATTTAGGCACAATGCTTTATAGAGGTTCAGCATAACTTCCCTGCTTTTATACCCTTTGCCTCTATTTATGAATCCTGTAATCCAACATAATTTACTGGCTACTCCTTTCATATGTCTAACAACTTTTAAGGATACTTGTACATGTGCAGAAAGAGAAGGCCTGAGAGTGCACACTATTGACATATACAATTTATTCCCTCTAGCATCTCTTTATTCTTTCGTCCAAAGTACATCTCTCTTTATGAAATCTAGTCTGCCCACTCATCACACATTTTTGGAATTCCCTGCTATCTCATTTGCGACCTCTAAACTTCGTGTCATTTAATGAATTTTTACTCCGTACACCCATGTCTAATGTATTTGCATGTATTAACACAACAAGAAGTATTAAACTCATTAAGATATAACACAGAAACAGACCCTTGGCTGCACAAATCTATGATGACAATGAGCCACTTGTTTGCACTAATCCTACAGTAATAGTTCATTTTATTCTCCCCGCTGTTTCATCAATTTCCCCAGTTCTACCAGTCACTTGCACACCAAAGGAAATTTACCATGGCCAATATATCTACTAACCTCTGTGTGTTTGTGATGTAGATGGAAACTAGAGCAGCCCACAGAGTTACAGGAGAAACATTCAATCTAGGCAGGCAGTGCTTGGATCACAGTGTTACCAGCGTATTGGTCATTCATGACTGGTATGAAAAGAAATTTCTTCACCAAGAGCTCTCCACCCAAGAGGGCTTTGCAGACTCAGTCACTTAAGTATGTTCAAGACAGATTGATAGATCTTTAGGTATGAAGGGAATTAAGAGATATGTGGGACTAAGCTTAAAAATCTGTCATGATTTGTCACATGGCAAAGCACACAAAAAGGAACAATTGGCTTACAACTGCTATTTGTTATGTTCTTGGTGACTAGGACCTCACTTGCTCCATGAACCTGATACAATAATTTGCGCTTTCTTAGTTAACTTACTGCCCATTACACCGCTTGTGTTTAGGACAGCAATGAAAGTCTGTAATACCCTTCATCTTTTCTTCTTATAGCTAGCTTAATCAACTTTAATACCAGGATCATTCGGATGTATGTGAACTATGCCTCCTCCAAAGCCAGAATACCCTAAATGAATTGCATAATACATTTCTCCAGATAGGGTCCAACTATATCTTTGCATGGCAAGAACCCAATACATTCTCATTGGGTCTATTTGCTCAGCAGAGGACAAAATATTGAGCAATTCTGCCACTTCCTGTGGGAGGGAAACAAGAGAGTGGAATGGAACTCAGCTAAAGTTAGAACTACAAGGAAAGGAAAAGCCAGGCGAAAACTCATTGGTATCTCAGCAATAAATAATAATTTCCTTGTTCATTTGTGGAGGGTGGAATAGGTCTCAGAACAAAAATAGATAGACTGTTTTGAATTTTTGTCCTATGCTTATTGACGTGATTTGGAAAATCTTTTCATAGGACGTTGGAACAGAATTTCCAGACAGGAGACTCCAATGAATCATCACATCAAGATCCATCTGAGTCGCTTGATTCTTCAGGACAAGAATATCATCGTCCATTGAACACAGAAGGAGAAATGTTTGTCTGCTCTGTATGTGGGAAGCGATTTAAAACATTAGTATGGATGGAAAAGCACCGAGACACACACACAAGAGGAAGAGTGTTCCAGTGCTCTGACTGTGGAAAGAGTTTTAATCAGTTACATAGCCTGAGAAATCACTGCAACATTCACAGCCACGAGAAACCATACACGTGTTCTATATGTGACCGGACCTTCAGTGGATCAGACAGCTTGATGATGCACAAATGCAATGATACAGGAGAGCAACCCTATAAGTGTGGCGTCTGTGGGAAGGGGTTCAGTTACCCATCCAAGCTGGAAACTCACTGGCGCAGTCACACAGGGGAAAGGCCCTTCAGTTGCTCAGTGTGTGGAAAGAGGTTCACTCAGACTTCCAACCTTCTGACTCACCAGCGCATTCACTCTGGGGAAAGACCATTCACCTGTTCAGTGTGTGGAAAAGGATTCACTGGTTCGTCCAACCTGCAGATACACCAGCGCACTCACACAGGGGAGAGGCCATTCAATTGCTCTCTGTGTGGGAAGGAATTCACTCAAGCATCCAGTTTACTTACCCACCAGCGTATTCACACTGGGGAGAGGCCATTCACCTGCTCCATGTGTGGGAAGGGATTCACTCGGTCCTCACATCTACTGACTCACCAGCGCATTCACACTGGGGAGAGGCCTTTCACCTGCTCTGTGTGTGGGAAGGGATTCACTCGGTCCTCGCACCTGGTGACACACAGACGGGTTCACACTGATGACCGACCCTTTAAATGCTCTGAGTGTGGAAAGACATTTAAGGGCTCTGAAGAACTTATGAAACATCAACGTATTCACACTGACGAAAGGCCATGTGGTTGTACCCTCTGTGGGAAGAGGTTCAGGCAGTTGTCTCATTTGCTTACTCACCAGCGAGTTCACACTGGGGAGAGACCATTCAGCTGTTCTGTATGTGGGAAAGAATTTACTCAGTCCTCCCATCTTCTAAGGCACCAACGACTTCACAGTGGGGAGAGGCCTTTTATCTGCTCCACATGTGGCAAGGACTTCAGCCAGTGGGCTGATTTGCTGACGCATCAGTGTACAGCGAACAATCAGGCGCAGGCAAACACAGAACCACTGGTCTTCCTTCAGTTCCAGGTATAACTTCATTAGTTATCAGAATGCAGTCAACATTTTCTAACAATCCAGAGGTGCTGAAAGTCGCCATATGAATGCAACTTTCTTGTTCAGATTCAACAAGTTGCATTTCTGCAGTGCCTCTGATGTTTAATCAAAGATTCCAAGGTCCTTATAGTTAACAATTAGGAGAAAGAGAGAGTAGAAGGCCTGAATAGAGACACGTGTTTTGAGAAGGGTTTTGTTTAGGAGAGAGAATTCCCAAATGTAGGACCCACACGTGTAAAGAGCAGGCCCCAGTCATGAAGCAAAGGAAGGCGGCAACCATAAGAGGGCAGAATCGGAAATGGGGTATCTGTAGGAAAGTTGGACTGGAGGTGTAGCTAGCACTGAGGACTTGAAATGTTTTGGTTTGGGAAGCCAGTGGAAGTCAATAAAAAATGGGAGGAATGGTTGAGAGGAAATCTTTTCTGTCTGCATAATGTGAGTACAATTGAGACTGAATCTGCACCAAAAAATGTGAATAGAAGGAAAAATGGGAAGAACAGGCAAATGTTATTAAATGGTGAGGCACCTCATGGAATATAAACATCAGCCAGACCGAATGGCCGTTTTGTAATACATTGTGGGTAAAAACAAAAATACCCAGTGATTGAGTTCATATGAGGTTGATCCTATTTTTGTTCTTGCATGCACCTCTTTGAGGCACATCAGGATGGTTTTCCTCCATTATTGGCACAATAGAAATACAAATTGCTTAAGTTCCTGATGCAATTTCTTCAAGGAAGTGTTTCTGATATCTGTACAGTGTACCTTGACTTTCAGGTTTTTGTCAAAGGCATTATGTAAAGAACAAAACTGGAAAATTCAAGGGTGGATAAGAATCTCACTGATTGGAGGAGTTGCCACATTGTGAGAAGTTCTAAATGGATTCTACAGGGGCTTCAAATTGGAACCATTGTTATTGCTAATTTCCATCGATGACTTGGACTCAAAATGTCAGTGCAACAATTTGGAATTACAGATGTGATGATCAGTGAACTCCAAGACGCCAGGTGAGAAATGGCCATAGTTGTAGGCTGCAGAACATAGGTAACTATGTAGGTAGAGTTCTGAGGTGGAGGAATTTGATGAAGACAAGTAATCCAGGAATGTAGATGTTATGGAAGATTGCAGAAAATGATGGTAAAGATGAAAGACTGAAAATTAAACTCAATTTGTCCAGCATATGTAGAACAGATGCCTGTAAGGTATAAGACAAGTGAGTGATCTTGTCATACAATACCTTTAGTGTTGTGATTAGTTTAAAACATGAGCAAGAGTTCACTGCTGCCGTACTGTCAGGTGGCTGAGCTATAAGGAAACCAGTTTGAGACTACAGTGTTTTCAATGTGTCCTTACTGCTGTTTTTCAATTAGGAAGGAATAGAGGATCTAAATTGACTGTTACTTTAAATGGAAACTAGGACATAGATTTACAGGATTTAAAATATTTTTAATAAGGCAGGGTGTAGGATTCTTTCATGTGGAATAACTGACACACTGAACAAACCACCCAAATGAAATAAGAGGTGAAAACATGCAATGTCTTGAGGTAATTGTTGCCTCCATTGCCTGAAACTGTCTCCAACTCCAGCAGCTAGGGTTTACTGTTGAACTAAACAATCTTCATCCTGGAACTTGGGAGTAGTTTTAGGCTGAGGCACAAACCCGTATAACTGGGCTGGAGATTCACATACTGGGTATAAAGCAAATAAGCCAATATTTTTTTTAGAATTGTCTGGTCCTCTGTCTCTGAAGTAAAACAGAGACAACAGCAAGAGAAATAGAGGGTCAGAGACTGCTGGGCAGTGTATAATATATGCAGCTTATCAGGGGTAAAGGGTATTGTGGAGTGGTTACTACTGTAAAGGAGGCAATGCAGAAACTAATATGGGCCAATACTCATGTGAAAGCTGGCCAGTACACATATCAGTACTAACATCTGTGTTATGAATGTATTTGTGTCACAGGGTAACACAATGTAGATTAGGTGAAAGCTCGAGCAGGAGTCATCAATTTAATGCAGTTAAAGAAGGATCAATGTTAACAGTAACAGCCTAGTATGGGAGCAGTATGCCTGGAAAAAGTGTGAATGTTTATTACTGTGCAAGTTTCTTCTTGTCTACTGGTAAGACATGAAATCTATTACTTTTTAGTGATGCTGTCGTTTATGCTGTACCTCGCTGCCACCTGGTGCAGTAACAAAAGGATCACATGACAATAATCTTGGGATTGGCATGTTCAGACTATGCCACCTAATATTGCATTGAAACTATTTGTAAATATGAACTGTTTTCAGTAGTTTTGTATTCAATGCTGACAGTTCACTCGATATTGAAGTTTACATGCTCCTATTTGTAAGTATATAGGCATATAGAATGCTTGTACTTTGTCTATTCAATAAACCAAGTTGATTTAATTTTGGTGTTAAAACTTTTACAATTTGTGTTACTCAGCTCACCTGATTTGTTGGAAGACATGATATGAAGTTGGCGGAGAGCATTGAGACACTGCATGGCGCTGTAAGGATGGGAAAGAAGAAAAAGTTGTTTGGAGTAAGATAGCAAGCTATCCACAGAGGTGTACAGGGAGGGAACACATACTCAGTAGTTTTATTTTGTGTGGAAAAGATCTTCAGTATCATTTTCTTATTAGAAGTTTGTATCCAAACTCAATGGTGGAAGTGAGTGGTTTACAATTCCAGGTACTACTTTGAACAAAACAGATGAATAATCAGAGCAATGTAGATAGAGGAATATGTGATATTGTCATCAATTTGACTGTAAAAATTCCAGCCTGTTCAATGCAAGAAGCCCTGCATGATCTAGAGTTTTTTCAAAACTTATGAAGAGTTTGGTATCAGTGAGCATGAAGAAAAATCTTGTGCGATGCACTGTCACGGTACAGACCAAGACACCAAGGAGAAGGCAACAGTTTAAGATGAGGAGCTGAAGTAGGTTAAGAACATGGCTAATGCATCTCAGCACAATTTCATGTGCTATCCAGGGTATGTAAGGAAAGTTGAAAACTATTGCCCAAAGCTTGGCTCCCTGCGCATGTATTTGAAAAATAGAAACCAAGCAAATTAGACCATAGATTAAGCTCAGGACACAATATAATAAGTGTAACAGGATGAACATAATTCTTATCAAGTATCATAAGATATAGGAGAAGAATTAGGCCATTTACCCCATCGAGTGTGTTCCGCCATTCAATCATGGCCGATCCTCTTTTCCCCTCCTCAGCCCCACTCCCTGGCCTTCTCCCCGTAACCTTTGATGCTGTGACCAATCAAGCATCTGTCAAACTCTGCCTTAAATACACCTAATGACCTGGCCTCCAAAAGTGCCTGTGTTAATAAATTCCACAAATTCCCCATCCTTTTGCTGAAGAAATTTCTCCACATCTCTGTTTTAAATGCCTCACCAGTGCCTTATAAAGCCTCAGCATCACATCTCTGACTTATGTTCTGGACTTCTTGAAATGAATGCTAACATTGCATTTGCCATCCTCACCACTGACTCTACCTGCAAGTTAACCTTTAGGGTGTTCTGCCCAAGGACTCCCAAGTCCCTTTGCATCTCAGATATTTGTATTTCCTCCTCATCTAGAAAGTAGTCTGCACATTTATTTCTACTGCCAAAATGCATGACTGCATTTTCCAACATTGTATTTCATTTGACACTTCCTTGCCCATTCTCCTAATCTGTGTAAGTCCTTCTGCAGCTGACCTGTTTCCTCAACACTATCTGACCCTCCACCAGTCTTCGTATCATCTGCAAATTTGGCAACAAAGTCATCTATTCCAACATCTAAATCATTGATATACAACATAAAAAGAAGCCACCCCAATCAGCCCCTGCGGAACACCACTAGTCACTGCAAGCCATAAAGAAAAGGATCCTTTTATTTCCACTCACTGCCTCCTACCAGACAGCCAATGCTCTAACCATGGCAGTGACATTGCTGTAATACCATGGGCTCTTGGTAAGCGGCCTCACGTATGGAATCTTGTCAAAGGGCTTCAGAAAGTCCAAATATACAACATGCACTGCATCCCTTTTATCTATCCTACTTATAATCTCCTCAAATAATTCCAACAGGTTCGTCAGGCAGGATTTTCTTTTAAGGAGACCATGCGGACTTTGTACTATTTTGTCTTGTGTCACCGGTTGCTCCAGAACCTCATCCTTAACAATTAACTCCAAAATCTTCCCAAACACTGAGGTCAGGCTAACTGATCTATAATTCCTTTCTGCTGTCTTCCTCCTTTCTTAAAGAGTGGAGTGACACTTGCAATTTTCCTGTCCTCTGGCATCATGCCAGCGTCCAGTGATTTTTTTTTTGAAAGATCATTAGTAATGCCTCCACAATCTCTACCGCTACCTCTTTCAGAACCCAAGGGTGCAGTTCATCTGGTCCAGGTGACTTAAGTACCCTTGGGTTTTTCTGCTTTTTGAGTACCTTCTCCCTTGTAATAGTAACTGCACTCATTTCTCTTCCCTCACAACCTTCAACATCTGGCACACTGCTAGTGTCTTCCACAGTCAAGGCTGATGCTAAATATTCATTTAGCTTGTATGCCATCTCCTTGTCCCCTGCTATATTTCTCCAGCCTCATTTTGTAGCAGTCATATATCCACTCTCTCTTTTATTTTTTACAAACTTAAAAAAGCTTTTATAAAGGATAAAGAGGAGATTTTGATGTAGGGGACGGATGAAGGGGGATCAGATTGGGATGTTGAGGAACAGATTAAGGGGCATCTGATTGAGACATTGGGCAATGGGTTAAGGGGTGCTCAGATTGGGATGCAAGAGATGGGTGAAAGGGGATCAGATCGGGACGTCGAGGAATGGATTAAGGAGGATCTTTGGGGAGGGGATTAAGGGGAAATCAGGCTGGCACATTGATTAATGCATTAAGGAGGATCAGACTGATACCTTGGAGAATGGGTGAGGGGAGATCTGATCAGGATGTTGGGGAACAGGTTAAGGGGGAGATCAGATGAGGACGTTGTGGAACGGATTAAGAAGGATCAGATGGATGTGTTTGGGAATGGTTTAAGGGGGATCACATCAGGATGTTGGGGAATGGGTTAAGGGGAGATCAGATTGGGATGTAGGGGACGAGTGAAGGGGGATCGGATTGGGATGTTGAGGAATGAGTTAAAGGGAATCTGAGACATTGGGGAGGGGATTAAGGGAGATCAGGCTGGCACATTGGGTAATGCTTTAAGGAGGATCAGATTGGGACTTTGGGGAACGGGTTAAAGGGATTAGATCAGGACATTGGGAACTGATAAGTGGAATCAGATTGGGGTTTTGGGGAAGAGATTCAGGGGAATTGGGATGTTGGGAAACAGGCTAAGGGGGATCAGATCGGGACCTTGGGGAATGGGTTAAGGGGATGTCAGTTTGGGACGTTGGGGAAAAGGATAGGGATCAGAGCGGGATGTTGGTGAATCGGTTAAGGGAGATCAGATAGGACTGTGGGGAACAGATTAAGTGGGATCTGATCGAGACGGAAACTGGTTAAGAGGGATCAGATTGAGACTTTGGGGAACAGGTTAAAGGGGATCAGATCGGGACCTTGTGGAATGGGTTAAGGGGATATCAGTTTGGGACATTGGGGAACAGGTTAAGGGGATCAGTCCTGTCCGCTGAGGTACAGTTCAAGGGGAGAAAGGATCCAGACATTGCTGAACTAGTTCTTGGAAATCAGAACTCTATGTTGGGTGTTAGGGGTATCAGATCGGGATATTGTAGATCAGGTTACGGGGGATCAAATTGGGACATTGGGGAAGGGGTTAAGGGGACATCAGATTGAGACGTTTGGGAATGGATTCAGAGGAGAACAGATTGGGACGTTGGGTAACGGGTTAAGGGGGATCAGATTGGAATGCTGGGGATCGGGTTAAGGGGGATCAGATCGGCGTGTTGAGAGGAGGGTTAAGGGGGATCAGATTGGAACATTGGGAACAGGTTATGGCTGATCAGATCGGGATGTTGTGAAGGGGTTAAGGGGATTACATCGGGATGTTGGGGAAAGGGTTAAGAAGATCAGTTCGTGATCTTGGGGAATGTGTAAAGGGGACATGGGATAGATCGTTGGTGAACAGGTTAAGGGGATCAGGTCGGGACCTTGGGTAATGTCTTAAGGAGAAAAGAATTGGGACATTGTGAACGGGTTAAGGGGGATCTGATTGGGAAGCTGGGGTATCAGTAAAGGGGATCAAATTGCACCTTGTGAAACTGTTGAAGGGTTCAGATCAGGACATTGGGCAATGGGTTGAGGTGGATCAAATCGGGACTTTGAGGAACCGCTTAAGGAGAATTTGATCAGGACACTTGGCGAATGGGTTAAGGGGGATTTGATCAGGATGTTGGGGAACAGATAAAGGGGAGATCAGATTGGGACATTGGGAAATAGGTTAAGGGTAGATGGGACATTGGGGAACGGATTAAGGAGATTAGATGGGGATATTAGGGGATGGCTTAAAGGGATCGTTGGGGAATGTGTTAAGACCAAAAGACAGGACCAGAATTAGGTAATTTGGCCTATCGAGTCTGCTCCGCCATTCAATCATGGCTGATCCTTTTTTTCTCCTCCTCAGCCACACTCCCCGGCCTTCTCCCCATAATCTTTGATGTGTCCAATCAAGAACCAGTCAAGCTCTGCTTTAAATACACCCAATGACCTAGCCTGTGTTAATAAATTCAACAAATTCCCTATCCTCTTGCAAAAGAAATTTCTTTGCATCTCTGTTTTAAATAGATGCCCCTCTATCCAAAGGCTGTGCTCTTTTGTCCTAGATTCCCCCACCATGGGGAAGCATCCTTTCCATTTCTGCTCTGTCTAGGCCTTTCAAAATTCAAAGGGTTTCAATGAGATCCCCCCTCATTTTAGACATAAAGAAAATTGGGAAAGGTGAATGTGTAGCAACATTGCTAAACTTGAACTAAAAGAACTACTGATCGGTCAGTGTTCTGCTTTAATGAATTAACAAGTGGCACAAAAAAGCAGGAATAACAGGAGATGCAAACCTATTCTAAGTATTTTCTAGAGTGCACTTTGACTGTTCAGTGCAAGTCTCAACTCTTCCCCTCACCTTCTCAACTGTTTCCCTATTTGTTTCACTACACCTTTAACTATCTACCTTAGGGGTTCCTACCTAGGTCTATGGACACCTTGGTTAATGGTAGGGATTGTTGTTGTTCCTTTTTGCGCTTTGTGGTATATCGGCCATTTCCATAGCATTTCACTCTTCGTTAGAAGAGGCCCAGTTGCTAGCTCAATGCTCAACCCAGCATGGTTGGAAAGTGTACAAAGAGCCAGCTGGATTTGAACTCGGGACCATTTACTTCAAAGTCCGGTGCTGATGCCACTATCAGCCGGCTAAGTGATCCATGGCATAAAAAAGGATGGGAACTCCTGATCTGCAACAGCATGTTCTTGAATGTAATTAACTTTGCTTCCATAGCTGTCTTGGATAGAGTATCTTAAAGGTTCACAATTCTCTCAGAAGAAATTTTTCATTTTATTCTTAAATATGTGACTCCTTATTCAGAAACAATGCTCCCTTATTCTACATGTCCCCAATAGAGAAAAATTTGATCACATCTGTCTGAAATTGCCTTCCAGTTGGTTGTTTGTGATTCTAAGTTTTATTCCAAATCTGTGATGCCTATCGACATGGAGAAGCGAAGCAGGTCAGTGGCAGAACCACCGTCTTGAAGTTCTCGTCCAAGTCAAGCACCATTCCATATGAAATGCTTCATTTTAAAAATCATCACATGGTATAAATTTTGGACTGTTGTAACCAAAAGCCTGGTAGGAGAGATAACAAATAGCAACTGATCTAGTGGCTCCGAGGGAGATAAAAGACAGGCAATAAATGTTGATGATACTAGTGATACCCTTATCGTATAAAAAGTGTATGATAAAAATTCACTAGACAAATCTTTTTCTTACTGACCTCCTTCAACCAACTAACCAAACCAGGTCACAAGAATCAGTCTAGTAGAACTGCACTTGAAAGTGTGTATATTCTTTCTCAAATAAAGTCAGATCTGTTCATAATACTTTAGAAGTGATTTCAAAGTTCAGTTGTATCAAGATCTCCATACTTTACCATGAACAGTATCCACCATGGAGTAAAGTTTATGTAGCAGAGTTTATATATTTAGATATACAAAGGTATGAACACTTTTAGTAGTTGCACCCCAGCTGCAACTCTCAGGATCTCTGAGACATTAGGATAAGATCAGGGGAAGGAACAATCTAGACAGGATCTAAACAAAATAATAGCCAATATCCTTGTGGATACAGAACATAGAAGATAACAGCACAGTACAGACCCTTCAGCCCAAACTTTTAAACTACTCTAAGATCTATCTTCGCCTTTCCTCCTGAAAACCCCATGAGATTCTGCAGATACTGGAAATGCAGAGTAACACATACAAAATGCTGAAGGAACACAGGACTAATGAATGCTCTTGGCCCAAAATGTTGACTGTTGTTCCTTTCCATTGATGCTACCTGATCTGCTGAGGTCCTCCAGCACTATGTATGTGTTATTCTGAAATTGCCTTCCTCTTTTTGTCAGTGTGCCAAAGCACTTTATAAATGCCCTCTACCACCATCCCTGGCTGTGTGTTCCACATACTCACAACACTCTGTGTAAAGAGTCAATAATCAGCTCCTTGGTTTTGCTGACATTCAGTAGCTTGTTGTTTTGGCACCACTCAACAGATTTTCAATCTCCCTCCTAAATGCTAATGCATCACCACGTTTGATTTGGCTTACAACTGTGGTGTTGTCAGTAAATTTAAATATGACAATGGAGCTGTGGTTAGCCACAGTCAGAAGTGTAAAGTGGGTAGAGCATGGGGCTAAACACACAGCATTGTGGTGCACCTGTGCTGATGGAGATTGTGGAGATCAACAAGATTTTCAAAAGAGATTGCAGAATATAAAAGGAAATGGGATGGCTCGCAAAGTTGGGTGAAACTACAAAGATAGCTGTGAGAAAAGATGATATGTTAGTATCATCAAATGCAGTTTTACTGGACTGAGAAGTGATTTGACAAAAGGAGACTGGAAACAACTGTATTTGAAGTACAGCTTTCAGAGTAATGAGAGGCAACAAAGGAGAGTCGGGAGATGCAGGGTAAACTTTGCCATCAGAAGAAGGGTTCGGCTAGCAAGTTAACATGGACACCTATCGACGTGGACAAGAAAAAGCAGGTGCATGGCAGTACTGCCATCTTCTGGTCCTCATCCAAATAGCACTATTCCATTTGAAAGTATCCTTTTTTTCGTTATCACATGGTATAAATTTTGGAACATTGTACCCAATAACTGAAAGGAGACCTAACAAATGATAACTGTTCAAGCAGCTCAGTTTTACCACTTCAAGGGCAAAAAACGTAAGTGATAGTAGTGATACCCGCATCCTACAAAAAAGAGTAAACTACAGAAAAATTTTCAACATTTTCTGCATAAGACGACTCAATTTCTTCGCTTCTCCCACTGCAACCAACCAAATTTGGTCACAAGAATCGGTCCGGTGGACCTGTATTGAAGGTATGTATAAAAGGCTCTATCACATTATCCAAACAGTCTGAGGGAGATTGAACTACCAAATTTGTAGGCAAATATCTGGCAAGTTGAAAAGCATAGGGACAGTAATAGCATATTTCAATTATGCAGTATATTATACAGTACATATTATCATTATTATACAGTCATATAAAAATATGAAGGGCAGAGAATTTCTAAAATATATTGAAACTGTTTATAGCTGATAAGTTGAAAGCCCAACCGGAAGATTGGGGCAAGTTTCGATTTAGTTTGAGAGAGGCTGGAAAGAATATTAATGAGGGAGCATTTTGTGGTATTGTTCACTATTTTTGGACAGAACAGTAACAGAAAAAGTATAAAGAAACAAAGCAAAGGTTCAAATCTGAAGGCCAGTTTTACTGGACTGAGAAGTGATTTGACAAAAGTACTTGTATTTCTATTTAAAGTACAACTTTCTTAGAGTAATGAGAGGCAACAAAGGAGACTCAGGGAATGCAAGGTAAAAATACCTCTAATAATTTTATACACCTCAGAAGATCACCCCTTATTATCCTACTCTTTAAAGGAAAATATCCCAACCTACTCAATCTCTTTCCAGAATTCAGGCCTTCAAGTCTTTACAGCATCCTTGTAAATCTCCTCTGCATCCTTCCCAGTTTAATGGCACCTTTTCTTTAGAAATGTGATCAAAACTGAATCTAATATTCTAAGTATGGCCTCACTAGTAGTTTATACATTTGCAACATTACATTCTAATAACTAATCTTAGTGTCCTGACTGATGAAGGCCAGCTTGCAGAAGCATTCTTCAGCACCTGCCTACCTGTGGTACTACTTTCAGGAACCATGACTTTTCTCCCAGGTCCCTCTATGCCACATCATTACCCAGGATCTAACTATTCACTGTGAAAGTCCTCGTCTGATTTGTGTTCCCAAATTGCAATAAATATTAATTACATGAGAGGAGGAGTTCTTGGAAGTGAGATCATAGATTGAGGGAACAGTTAAGTGATGGGGTAAGTGAAATTGAGGAAGTTATCCCCTCTGGTTCAAGAGCCTATTGTCAAGATATAATAACTGTTCCTGAATCTGGTGGTGTAAGTCCTGAGGCACCAGTACCACATTCTTGATGGCAGCAGTGAGAAGAGAACATGACTGGGTGGTTGGGGGTTTAGGGTTCCTGATGATGGATGCTGCTTTTCTGCAACAAGGCTCAGCAAAGATGTGCTCAATGGTGGGGAGGGCTTTACTCATGATAGACTATGCCATATCCTTTACTTATTGTACGATTTTCTGTTCAAGGGCATTGGTGTCTCTATACCAGGCTGTGATGCAGCCAGTCAATATACTCTCCATCGCACATCTATAGAGGCTCATCAGAAAAAGGGTAGGACTACCAAAGCTAGAGCCACTTGCTGGCATTATGTGCAGAGGAAAAGGCAAACGAAATTGAACTGTAAATGACAAAAGCAAAAATCATCAGAGATCCCAGAAAATGCAGGAGAGAAAAATTAATGGGGAAATTGGAAGGCAAAAAGGGTGCGAGAAATATTTGATAGTAAAGTCAAACAATTCAGAGAACACATTTTCAATATGTAAGGAGCAAATGGATGACTGGGGTATGAGTAGACAGGATGGACCAAAATGGTAGGCTGTTTGTGGAGGAGGGCATTTATGGAGTGACGTTCAGACAACACAGCTAGAGGCTTCTTGGCCCACCATGTCCAAGTTGACTATTGTATCCCAAACTATACTAGATCCATTTATCTACATTACCCGGGACCTTACTATTCACTGTGAAAGTCCTGGCCTGATTTGTGTTCCCAAATTGCAACAACTCACACATATTAAAATTAATTCCATTTGCCATTCCTCGGTCCACTTATACAGCTGATCAAGTTACCTCCATTAAATTGTGATAACCATCTTCACTGTCACTGATCCCAATTATTTTAATGTCACCTTTAAACTAACATACCATGTCTAGAATAGTCTCATCTAAATCATTAATCTAGTTGACATGGATGACTAGGACAAATGGGTTAGTAAGTTTGCAAAGCTTGGTGGTGCTTTGGACAGTGTACAAGATTGCCAAAAGATATTGTTGTATATATCAGTTCCAGATATAGATGAAGAAATGACAAATGGAGTTTAAACTAGTAACATGTGAGGTGTGTAAGAGATAAAATGTAAGGCAATGGTACACAGACTTTTAACTGTGTTGACGTACAGAGGGATCTTGGGGTCCAAGTTGTTAGCTCCCTGAAAGTAGCTGCACTAATTGATAGAGTGGTAAAGAAGACATAGCCAAGACACTGACAACTCAAGAATCAGGGGGTTCTGCTGTAGCTTCATCAGATTCTGGTTAGGATGACAGTATTGTATTCAGTTTGGGTTGCCCCATTATAAGAAGGATATAGGAGCTGTGGAGAGGGTGCAGAAGAGTATTAGGAACTTTAGAAGGACACTACCTGAATTGGAGTTCAATTGCTACAAGGAGAGGCTGGCCAGCTTGGGTTGTTTTCTCTGGAGCCACAGAGGCCAAGAGCAGATCTGATGGATGTTTATAAGATTATGAAGGCACAGTGCTGATGGACAGTATCTTTTTCCCAGTGTTGACATGTCAAACACTTGGGCTTGCATTTCAAGTGAGGTGGATCAATTTCAAGAGATGAGCAGGGCATGTTTTAGTTTACATAGAGGGTGGTAGGTATCTGGAACGTGGGTGTTAGTGGAGGCAAATGTAATAGAAGTGTTTAAATGTTCCTTGGTCACATGAATGAGCAGAGAATGGAGGGATATGCACCTTGAGTTGGCTGAAGGGATTAGTTTATTTAGGCATTTAGTTACTGGTTTAATTCGTTCAACACAACATTGAGGGTCAACTTTTTTACAATTGGTCTCCAGTAAAATTGATATAGATTGTAAATGCCAGTCGCCTTCAACTAAACTTATTTTAACTTACTCCCAGTCACACCAATGTACTGCTTACTTTTAGGCCCTACTTTGTTCAGAAACCTATTCTCAGAAATCCAAATCTGAATTTCTATCTGGCTTGCTCGTTGCATCTTTAATAAATTATAATCTACTGAAACATAACTCTTTTTCATATAACTAAGCTAATTGCCTAATTTGGGTCCCGAAAAACAAAGTATACAAACAGTAATATGATTCTGAAATTATGCTACGCTTTCATAAATATTCGACCATTTCATCTATTAATGATTGGCAATATTTTTCCAGCCATTGATGTTCATTTACAATTCCTCGTTTCTGATTCTTTTCTTGAATTTCCTGTTCCGCAATCACTCTGAGTATTTTTCACCTTCACTCTATTGCCCCGTTCCGCTGTTGCTCCCGCCTTTGGCCCCCTTCTTCACTCACTTTTTTTGTCTCCCCCCCTCTCACACTCGTCTTTCTATCCTTTTCTCCCCCTCTTTGACTTTGCGTCACTCCCTCACTTTCTTCACTACCGTCTACTTTTTCCCCACCTTCATCCTTCCTGGTGTTACGACATTCCTCCCTTTGCCAAACCTCGATTCCCTTTCTAAATCATTTCCGTCCAATTCACAGTCTCCACTTACTGATTTTTTTAATCTCTCTTCCACCCCAGCCCACATGATTCGGGCTATTTTACTGAGTGCCCCAAATCTCTCTCTCTCTCTTGCTGTTCATTTCAATCCCCTTGGCACCGTTGTTTTCTCCCATTCTCACGCTTTCCCGCTGTTGATTGACGGATGATTCCACCTTGTGCTATGATTTGATTGGTTAGAATGTACGTGGGCGGACCTAACGTCGGCCAGACGGAGCGCGGCTCTGTGAAACGGATGTCCTGCCTCCGATTGTCCGGCCCGAACGGAGAGGAGGTGAGTTTACGTCGAGGTCCTGTATCTTGTTTTACGGCGGTTGGCATCCAGCTTAATGGTGCATTACCGCCACTCGTCGAGGTCCTTATCACCTCCTCCCGGTTACATCCCAAAGACCCGACCACTCCATCCTATGAACTCCTCCATTAGCATCTGCTCCCGCATCGGTCACTGTTACCCTGTGGACAGCCGCAACCCCAGCTGACCCTCATTCTCATCTTCGCATCCCACCACGCTTCCAAAACCCCACATACCCCCATCAACAACTCTTGCATTATCACAACGACCCCTCCGCAACCACCACCCCAGCATCAGCACCCCGTGTACTATCCCAACGACCTTTACCCCAGGCACATCTCCCATCATCAACTCTCAGTGCAGTGATCCAGTGCTCCCTTAGCGACCCCTTTAATCCATCCTCCAATTTCCACCGATGCCTACCCACCTCTTAATCTCTTCGCTTCACTTTCTCATCACCTTTGCACCTCTTCCCCTTACAATCCCTCAGATCCACGTCCATTTACTCTCATCCTGCCTCCTCTACCACAGAACATAGGAACTGGCTCATTGACCCTCCTCGTCCATGCTGACTAAATTGTCTACATTAGCTGGTCCCATTTGCCTGTATTGAGCCCGTAACCGTTTTCTACAGTACACCTGTCTAAATTTCTTCTCAACTTTGCATATGTACCTGTCTCTACCACTTACATAGCAGCTCGTTCAATATGGCACCACCATCATCACAAATGTGTTACCACACACATCATCACAAGTTTGGAAAACCTGCCTACCAAATCCTCTTTAAATCTTTTTCCTCTCACTTTAAACATTTGTCCTCCAGTTTTAGACTCCCCCACCCTGGGAAAAAGACTGTGACCATCCAACTTACCTATGCTTCATGATTTTATAAACCTCTCAACCTCATTCACCCTAGGGAAGACAGTCTTATAACTTGCCTCATCTTATAACTCAAGCCCTCCAGTCTGACAATGTTCTTGTGAATCTTTCCTGCATTCTCCATAGCTTAAATCACATCAGTTTTTATGGCTAAACTGCCCAGCACTGCTCACAGTATTCAGGGCATAGCTTATCATTGTCTTATAGAGCTGTAAGATGACTGTACTTTTACCCTGAGGTCTCTCTGTTCAACAGCACTCCACAGGGAGCTATCATTTACTCTATTTGTCCTACCCTGCACGAATTTCCCAAAATATTTACTTTGCACTTATCTGGGTTAAATTCTATCCTCCATTCTTTGCCTACATTCTCAGGAGATTGAGATTGTGTTGTCACCACCTTCACTTTTAAAAAACCTCCTGTGTGACTTTCCCAATCATCCTATGTTCCTGTTGAATACCATCAAAATTAACCTTGCACCAAGTTAGGACTTTAAATTATAGAGCAGACCTATCATTTTCCTTAACTATATTAAAACTAATAGTATTATGGCCGCTGCTGCCCCAGTGACAACCTCTTTTCCCATTGAAAAAGCTGTATCTTATCCTCTGTCTTGTAGGGTCATCCATCTACTGCTTGAGAAATCTTTCCTGGCCACACTCTGCTCCATCCAGTTCTTCAGCACAATGGCAGTCCCATCAATTTTAGAAGAGTTCAAGTCACCTGGTATCACAACCCTATTATTTCTACAGCTACCTGCAATGTTCTTGGATATTAACTTTTCTAACTCCCACTTGCTATAATTCCACTTTAGAGGGGTCTATAGTACAATCTCACCTTATTTCTATGCACTTGACTCAACTGGATCTCACCAGTTTTGTGGATTTGGCAACTAATCATGCTCTGAAGGACCGATGCAGGGGACAAGGATTCAGCTTATTGGATCATTGTGATCTCTTCAGGGGTAGTGGTGACGTGCATGGGAGGAGGGAACCAAGATCCTCACGGGGAAACTTGCTTTTGCCACCATGGAGAGTTTAAACTGGATCAGAAGGGAGTGGGACTGGAGATAGCAAAGTTTGTGAGAAGCAGCAAGAATGTAATCCTAGCAGCAAGGATAGTCATAGCAGATAGGACTACCATTCTAAGTTAAAATGCACGTAGCTGAACAAGGAGGGTGGGCAAATTCTACAGAATGGAATACTGTGACCATAACAGGAAATGTGGTTGTGAGAAAGGCAGGACTGGCAGCTCAGTGTTCTGGGATATTGAAGCTTTAGGTCTGAGAGAGGAACAAGTAAGGGTTGCCTTCTGATAAGGGTGGGCAGGAGAACAGTGCTTAAAGAGGCCATTCTTAAGACTGTTGGGGTAGACCTTACAAATAAGAAGGGAGTGTTCCCTTTGGTAGGGTTATATGGACCCCTCAGCAATCAGTGGAAACTGGAATAGTTACTGTGTCTGTGAAATGGCACAGAGTTGTTAGGATAGCAAGGTAGTGTGAGTGCAAGACTTCAATTTTCCCTGAACTGGCTGGGCCACCCAGAGTTCAAAGGGCCTGGATGGGGCAGAATTTGTGGAATACATCCAGGACAGTTTCCTCATACAATAGATATAGGAACCAATTGCTCAGGATGAAAGTACATCAAGTAGAGGGGACCCTAGCTGACAAGAGGTATCGAGGATGCTTAAGGGAAAAAAAGATCAGACATCAAGTATAGGCAGCTGGGGAAAATGAATACTTCAATGAATATAAAGACCTTAAGACCAGATTTAAGAGAGAAACCATGAGGACAAAAATAGGTATGATATGGATATGATGAGATGAAATATTTAGAAATAATCCTAACAGCTTTTTCAATGGTATGAACAGTAAAGGAAAGACTGGGGAGAGATAGTTCCTTATAATGCCAACAGAACTGTCTGTGTGGAACAACAGGAGTTGGCTGAGATTAGTGATGTTGTCTGTCGGTGTTTACCAAAGAGAATATCATGGATGGCAAAGAGATAAGGGGAATAAGCAGTGAGGTCTTGGATCATATGCATTTGATGGGGAAGAGGATGTCCACAGCCATGAAGTATATTAAGGTGAGCAAATGCTTTGCATCTACCGGAGTGCATCCCCAAAACTTATAGACGAGGAATGAAATCACAGTGGACCTTGATCCTTCCAGAGATATTTTCTTTGTCATTACCCAGTGGGGATATTCCAGAAAACTGGAAGCTGACTGATATTGGCTCATTGTTGAAGAGAAAACCCTCTTTCCCCACAGCTCCCCTTACCCGTCCCTTCACCTGTCCCCTCCCCCTCCAATCTCCTCTCTCCTCTTCAACTTCCTCCTCTCCCTCCTTCTTTCTCCATCCTCTCTCCTTGACCCTCCCCTTGACTTCCCACTCCCTTTACCTTCCCCTCTTGTCCCCTCCCCCTGCACTCTCCTCCCTCCTCCCTCTCCCTTCACCCTCCCCTTCCCCCACTGCTCCCCTCCCCTCCTCTCCCCAACCCCACCTCTCCCCTACCCCTTCCTCTTCCCCTCCCCTTTCCCCTACATTCTTCTCTCCACTCCCATCCCCTTCCACTTCCCCTTCCCCCTCACCTTTCCCCACACCCTCCCCTTCCCTTCACACTTCCCCATACCCTCCCCACCCTTTCCACATCCCCTTCCCTTTTCCCTTCCCCCACCCCTTCACCTCCCTCGCACCTTTCCCTTTGCCTTCCCACTCCTCTCCCCTTCCCACTCCTCTCCCCTTCCCTACCCCCTCCTCTCCCTACCCCCTCCTCTCCCTACTCCCTCCCCTTCCCCTTCCTCCTCCCCTTTCCCTTCCTCTTCTCCTCCCCTTTCCTATACACCCTTCTCCCCTCCCATCCCCATCCCCATCCCCTTCCCCCTTCCCCACTCTCACCCCTTCCCGCTCCACTCCCTGACACCCCCTCCCCAACCCCCTTCCCCTTCCTCTTCCTCCATGCTTTGCCCTTCCTCTTCCCCTCCCCTTTCCCCTACACCCTTCTCTCCCCTGCCATCCCCATCCACTTCCCCTCCCCCTCCCCACCCCTTCCTCTTCTCCCTCCCCACCCCTTCCTCTTCTCCCTCCCCACCCCTTCCTCTTCTCCCTCCCATCCCCTTGCCCTCCCCCTCCCCACCCCTTCCTCTTCTCCCTCCCATCCCCTTCCCCTCCTGTTCCCCACCCCACCCCTTCCTCTTCTCCCTCCCATCCCCTTCCCCCTTCCCCCTCTGCACTGCTTCCCCTTCTCCCTCCCATCCCATCCCCTTCCCCTCCCCCTCACCTTCCCCTTCCTCTTCCCCCATTTCCCCTTCCCCTGTCCCTTCCCCCTTCCCTTCCCATCCCCCACCCTCCCCTTCCTCTACCCCCTCCCCTCCCCTTCCCAATTCCATCCCTTTTCACTTTCCCTTCCCCCACCCTCTCCACCTCCCTTTCCCCTCCCCTTACCCTCCTCTACCCCTCCCCTTCTCTTCCCTTTCCCCTCTCTTCTTCCCTCCTGCTCGCTCCTTCCCTCTCCTCTCCTGTTCCCTCTTCCTCTTTCCTTCCCTATTCCTTTCCCTTTTCGTCCCATTCCACTTTGCTTTCCTACTTCCCCTTCCCCCTACTCTCCCCTATTCCCTTTCCCCTTCCCTCTTCCTCTCTCCTCTTCTTCCCTTCCCTTCTCCTTTCCCCTTCCCTTCTCCTTTCCCCTTCCATTCTCCTTTCCCCTTCCATTCCCCTTCCCCTTCCCCTTCCCCTTCCCCTTCCCCTTCCCCTTCCCCTTCCCCTTCCCCTTCCCCTTCCCCTTCCCCTTCCCCCTTCCCCTTCCCCCTTCCCCTTTCCCCTTCCCCTTTCCCCCTCCCCTTTCCCCCTCCCCTTTCCCCCTCCCCTTTCCCCCTCCCCTTTCCCCCTCCCCTTTCCCCCTCCCCTTTCCCCCCCCTTTCCCCCTCCCCTTTCCCCCTCCCCTTTCCCCCTCCCCTTTCCCCCTTCCCCCTTCCCCCTTCCCCCTTCCCCCTTCCCCCTTCCCCCTTCCCCTTTCCCTTCCCCTTTCCCTTCCCCTTTCCCTTCCCCCTTTCCCTTCCCCTTCCCCTTCCCCTTCCCCTTCCCCTTCCCCTTCCCCTTCCCCTTTCCCTTTCCCTTTCCCTTTCCCTTTCCCTTTCCCTTTCCCTTTCCCTTTCCCTTTCCCTTTCCCTTTCCCTTTCCCTTTCCCTTTCCCTTCCCCCCTTCCCTCCCCCTTCCCCCTCCCCCTCCTCCCCTCCCCCTCCTCCCCTCCTCCCTCCTCCCCTCCTCCTCCTCCCTCCTCTCTTCCCCTTCCCCCTTCCCCCTTCCCCCTTCCCCCTTCCCCCTCCCCTTCCCCCTCCCCTTCCCCCTCCCCTTCCCCCTCCCCTTCCCCCTCCCCTTCCCCCTCCCCCTTCCCCCTCCCCCTTCCCCCCTCCCCTTCCCCCCTCCCCTTCCCCCTCCCCCTTCCCCCATTCCCATTCCCCCCTTCCCCCTTCCCCCCTCCTCCCCTTCCCTATTCCTCTTTCCTTACATCTTCCTTTCCCCTTTCCCTTCTATTCTGCTTCCCTTTCCTCTCCTTTTCCTCTCCCTTTCCCCTTCCTCCTTTCTCCCCTTTTCCCTCCACTCCCCTTACCCTTCCCCATCGCCCTCCTTCCATCTTCTCTTCTCTTCCCCTTCCTCCTCCTCTCCTCATTCCCATTCTCCCTCCTCTCCATGACATTACCCCTTCCGTCTCCTTCCTTCTCCGCAACCCTCTACCCTCCCTTTCCCCTTCCATCTCCCCCCACTTTCCTTCCTCCCTCTCTTCCCATCCCCTTCATGTACCCCTTCCCCCTTCCCCCCTTCCCCACTCTCTTCCCTTCCCCCTCCAGTCCCCGACACCCCCTCCCCAACGCCCCCTCTCCCCTTCCTCTTCCTCCACGCTTTGCCCTTCCTCTTTCTCTCCCCTTTCCCCTACAAACTTCTCTCCCCTGCCATCCCCATCCACTTCCCCTCCCCCTCCCCACCCCTTCCTCTTCTCCCTCCCATCCCATCCCCTTCCCCTCCCCCTCACCTTCCCCTTCTCTCTTCCCCTTCCCCCATTTCCCCTTCCCCGTCCCTTCCCCCTCCCCTTCCCATCCCCCACCCTCCCCTTCCTCTATCCCCTCCCCTTCCCAATCCCATCCCTTTTCACTTCCCCTTCCCCCACCCTCTCCACCTCCCCTTGCCCTCCTCTACACCTCCCCTTCTCTTCCCTTTCCCCTCTCTTCTTCCCTCCTGCTCTCTCCTTCCCTCCCCTCTCCTGTTCCCTCTTCCTCTTTCCTTCCCTATTCCTTTCTCTTTTCCCTCCCATTCCACTTTCCTTTCCTACTTCCCCTTCCCCCGACTCTCCCCTGTTCTCTTTCCCTTTCCCTCTTCCTCTCTCCTCTTCTTCCCTTCACTTCCCCTTCACCCTTCACCCTTCACCCTTCCCCTTCCCCTTCCCCTTCCCCTTCCCCTTCCCCTTCCCCTTCCCCTTCCCCTTCCCCCTTCCCCTTCCCCTTCCCCTTCCCCTTCCCCCTTCCCCTTCCCCTTCCCCTTCCCCTTCCCCTTCCCCTTCCCCTTCCCCTTCCCCTTCCCCTTCCCCTTCCCCTTCCCCTTCCCCTTCCCCTTCCCCTTCCCCCTTCCCCCTTCCCCTTCCCCCTTCCCCCTTCCCCTTCCCCTTCCCCCTTCCCCTTCCCCCTTCCCCTTCCCCCTTCCCCTTCCCCCTTCCCCTTCCCCCTTCCCTTTCCCCTTCCCCTTCCCCTTCCCCCTCCTCCCCTTCCCCTTCCCCTTCCCCCTCCTCCCCTTCCCCCTCCTCCCCTTCCCCCTCCTCCCCTTCCCCCTCCTCCCCTTCCCCCTCCTCCCCTTCCCCCTCCTCCCCTTCCCCCTCCTCTCTCGTTCCCTATTCCTCTTTCCTTCCATCTTCCTTTCCCCTTTCCCTTCTATTCCGCTTCCCTTTCCTCTCCTTTTCCTCTCCCTTTCCCCTTCCTCCTTTCTCCCCTTTTCCCTCCACTCCCCTTACCCTTCCCCATCACCCTCCTTCCATCTTCTCTTCTCTTCCCCTTCCTCCTCCTCTCCTCATTCCCATTCTCCCTCCTCTCCATGACATTACCCCTTCCGTCTCCTTCCTTCTCCGCAACCCTCTACCCTCCCTTTCCCCTTCCATCTCCCCCCACTTTCCTTCCTCCCTCTCTTCTCATCCCCTTCCTGTTCCCCTTCACCCTCCCCCTTGTTCCCTTCCACCTTCCCTTCAATTCCCCTTACCTTCCCCATGCCCCTCACTCTTTTGTTCCCACTCCCCCTCTCTTATTTTCCCGCTGCCCCTCACTGTTTCACTCCCGCTGCCTCTCACTCGGCTGTTACCCCCCTTGCTCCACCATTCCCTGCTCCTTTCACTTCCAGTATCCACTGTCTGCTCACTGCAGCTCCCTCTTACATTCTTGCTGTTGCCTCCTCTCACTTTCACATTCCCAGTTGCACCACTCATTTACTTCCCCCTCCCCCTTCCCCCCTCCCCCTTCCCCCCTCCCCTTCCCCCCTCCCCTTCCCCCCTCCCCTTCCCCCCTCCCCTTCCCCCCTCCCCTTCCCCCCTCCCCCTTCCCCCCTCCCCCTTCCCCCTTCCCCCCTCCCCCTTCCCCCCTCCCCCTTCCCCCCTCCCCCCTCCCCCTTCCCCCCTCCCCTTCCCCCTCTCCTTCTCCTCCTCCTCTCTCCCTCTGCTAACCCCTTCTACCTCCCTCCACCTTTTATCCCCCCTTTTGTTGCCTCTCCCTTTGCATACTCTCTCCAGCTCCACTCACTCTTGCTTTCTCACACTCATACCCTCTTGCTTTCTTGATCTCTCTTTTTCTTCCTGATGCACACTTTTTTTTGTATAGTTTTACACATCTGTCTACCCTCTCTTGCTCCCTCAATACTCACGTTGCTCCTCTCTCATGCCTTTTCTCTTGCTCCACATGTTGTCTCACACCAAAGCCTGTTTGCTCCATTGTTTCCAGATCCCCTCAGTACCGCATTCATAGTCCCGCTCGCTCTCCTACTCTTCACATCCTATCATTGCAACACTTTCTCACTTTCAACATTCTTGATTTCTCATGCAATCTGAGCCCCTTTTGCTGTCCTAGTCTGTCGTTCTCACCTCTCTCTCAGTGCCGCTCACTCCCACACTCTTGTGTTGCCTCTTCGTCTCAGATTCTCCCTGTAGCTTCCTCGCGAATTCTTGCTCTAGCTTCCTCTTACTCCCCTTGCCAGATGCACTCACTCTCCAACACTCTTCTCTCACACTCGGGGTTACTCTTTGCTTCTCTCATTGCCCAGTAGTCATGCTGTGCAGGCAGAGCAGCTCACGCTTGCATTTGTGTTCCATCTCCCTCCTTTATTGCCATTCAGTTTCACTCTTGTATCTGCCCCATGCTCTCTTCCACTCCCTCCCCAAAAGTCTCTCTGGAATACAACTTATAATTCCTTAAAATTGGCATCGAAGATAGGTAGATAGCTTATGGTACATTGGTCTTCATGAATCAGAGTATTGAGTATATGAATTGGGATGTTATGTTGAACTTGAATAAGACATTGGTGAGGCCAAATTTGGAGTACTGTGTGTATTTTTGGTCACCTATCTACAGGAAAGATATCAATGAGGTTGAAAAAGTATAGAGAACATTTACAATCTTGCCAAAACTTGAGGCCCTGAGATAGGGAAAGGCTGAATAGGTTAGAAATTTATTCCATGGATTTAGGAGAATGAGGGGAGATTTATTAGAGGTATACAAAATTATGAGTGTTTTTGATGGGGCAAATACCAGCAGGCTTTTTAACTGAGATTGAGTTAAGACTAGAACTAGAGGTCATAGGTTAAGAGTGAAATATGAAATATCTATTAAGAGTGAAATATGAAATATCTATGGGGAACCTGAGGGCAATCTCTGCTCAGATGACAGTGAGACTGTCGAATGAGCTGTTAGAAGTGGTGGATACAGGTTTGATTGTAACACAGACAGACATAGAACAGTACAGCACAGGAACAGGCTATTTGGCCCAGAGTTGTGCCTAACCAGCTAAAAAGTAAATCAGAAACACCCAAACACTAATCCCTCCTGCCTACACCATGCCCATATCCCTCCCTCTTCCTCACATCCATGTACCGATCCAAATATCTCTTGAAAGCCTCTAATGTATTTGCTTCTACCATCATACCAGTCAGTGCATTCCAGGCATCCATGACTCTCTGAGTAAAAAACTTATCCTTCACATCCCCCTTAAACCTATTCCCTCCCACTTTAAATGCATTCCCTCCGGTATTAGACATGTCAACCCTGGGAAACAGATACTATCTGTCCACTCTATTTATGGCTCTCATAATCTTGTAAACCCCTATCAGATCTCCCCTCAGCCTCCAAGACTTCAGATAAAACAACTCAAGTTTATCTAGCCTCTTGTGATTGCACATGCCCTGTAAACCAGGCAGCATCTTGGTAAATCTCTTCTGCACTCTCTTCAAAGCCTCAATATAGCGGGGCAATCAGAAATGTATGCAATACTCCAGATATCAGAACTGTATGCAATACTCCAGACATTTAAGCAACACACGCACAAAATGCTGGAGGAACTCAGCGTGCCAGGCAGCATCTATGGAAAAGAGTAACGTTAACATTTTGGGCTGAGACCCTTCACCAGGAATGGAGACAAAAAGATGAGGAGTTAGAGTTAGAAGGTAAGGGGAGGGGAGGAAGAAACACCAGGTGGTAAGTAAAACCAGGAGGGGAGAGGAGTGAAGTGACGAGCTGGGAAGTTGATTGGTGAAAGAGATACAGGGCTGGAGAAGGAGGAATCCGAAAGGAGAGGTCAGAAGGCCGTGGAAGAAAGAAAAGGGGGCAGAAGCAGAAGAGGGAGGTGATGGGCAGGTCAGGAGATAAGGTGAGAGTGGGTAAAGGGAATGGGCAATAGTGAAGGGGGTGGGGCATTACCGGAAGTTCAAGAAATCGATGTTCATGCCATCATGTTGGAGGCTCCATCAGGTGTTGCTCCTCCAACCTGAGTGTGGCCTCATCGCGACACTAGAGGAGGCCATGGACTGACATCTCAGAATGGGAATGGGAAGTAGAATTAAAATGGGTGGCCATTGGGAGATCCTGCTTTTTCTGGTTGACGAAGCGTAGGGACTCTGAATCTATGTTGGGTTTCATCGATATTCAGGATACCACACCAGGAGCAGCGGATACAGTAGATGACCCCCAACAGACTCCCAGGTGGTGTTGCCTCACCTGGAAGGACTGTTTAAGACCCTGAATCATTATGAGGGAGGTCATGTAGGGGCAGCTGTAGCACATTCCACTTGCAAGAATAGGTGCCAGGAGGGAGATCAGTGGGGAGGGATGAATGGACAAGGGAGTCGCATTGGGAGCGATCTCTGCGGAAAGCAGAAAGTGTGGGGGGTGGGGTACGGAAAGATGTGCTTGGTGGTGGGACCCCTTTGGAAATGGTGGAAATTATGGAGAATTATTATCTCCTTCACCATTCCCCATTACCTTTTACCTCTCTCACCTTATCTCCTTACCTGCCCATCACCTCCCTATAGTGCTCCTCCCACTTTCTTCCATGGACTTCTGTGTGTGTTGCTTGGATTTCCAGCATCTGCAGATTTTCTTTTGTTTGTCTCCAGACATTTAGGGAGAAGTTTGGATAAGTGTGGAGGCCAATGGTCCAGGTTCAGGTCAGTAGGACTAGGCAGAATAATAGTTTGGCATCGACTACGTAGGTTGAACGGCATCTATCTGTGCTGTGGTACTCTATGACTCTATGGTACCACTCTCTATCCCAATCTGTGTCTCCCCCCCCCCCCCATCTTCATAGTCCTACTCTCCCACACTCCCAACAACTCTGTTGTCCCATTCACTTTCCCAACCTGTGATGCTGTTCTCCCTCAGTTATTCCCTCTCCCACATTTGCTGCTGCTCCCTCACGAGTCAGTCGATGTCACTTGCTTAGATTGTTCTTTAATTTGACAAGTAACTTTGACTTGTTAACCAGCCTCTCACAGCTGGTTAACAAGATAAGAGCCCATGTTATTACAGGAAAGATGCTAGCATGCATAGAAGATTGGTTGATTGGCAAGAGGAAAAGAGTCGGAATAAAGGTGACCTGTTCTTGTTGGCTGCTGATACTCCGGGACATCACCAGTGCCTAAGGATGTTTTAAATACCCTTGCAATTTCTGTACTAGCCTCCCACAGGGTTGGAGGGAACACCTTGTCAGGCCCTGGGGATTCATTCACTCTAATTTGCCTCAAGACAGCAAACACCTCCTCCTGTGTAATCTGTATAGGGTTATTGACCTCGCTGCTGTTTGCCTCAATAGATTCTGTGACCATCTCCTGAGCAAATACAGGTGCAAGATACCCAACACACATCAAAGTTGCTGGTGAACGCAGCAGGCCACGCAGCATCTCTAGGAAGAAGAAGCCTGACGAAGGGTCTCGGCCCGATACGTCGACTGTACCTCTTCCTAGAGATGCTGCCTGGCCTGCTGTGTTCACCAGCAACTTTGATGTGTGTTGCTTGAATTTCCAGCATCTGCAGAATTCCTCGTGTTTGCAAAATACCCATCTCTTTTGGCTCCATGTATAGATTGCCACTCTGATCTTTCAGAGGATGAATTTTGTGCTTTGCTCTGGGCCTGTACTCACTAGAACGCAGAAGAATGAGGGGGAAATTGCATTGAAAGGCCTAGATAGAGTGGATGTGGAGAGGATGTTTTCTCTTGTGGGTGAATCTAGAACCAGCAGGCACAGTGTCAGAATAGGGGGACGTCCATTTAGAGCAGAAATAAGGAGGAATTTCTTTAGCCAGAGGGTGGTGAATCTGTGAAATTTATTGCCACTGTTTGCTGTGGACCAAAATCATTCAGTATATTTAAAATGATTGATAGGTTTTTGATTAGTCAGGGCATCAAAGGTTAAAGGGAGAAGACTGGAGAATGGGGTTTAGAGGAATAATAAATCAGTCATGATAGAATGGTGGAGCAGACTTGATGGGCTAAAAGGCCTAATCCTCCTCCTATGTCTGATGGTCTCACGATCTAATTGGTTGTCAGGCGTGACTTGGGCAAAAAAAACATCCATTCTCACAATCAAATTGCATGTCATTATTGTACTCATGGCAATGCTCTCTCGCTCCCTTGTGTGTCTGTCCAATTTGCCCTCAGTCTCTCATTCCCGAACCCACTCATTCTCCCATTGTGTCTCTTATTCCCTCAATTTTATTGTCTCTCTTTTCCCTGCCCCATCTTTGACTGCTCTCTGAATCTTAATGCTTCTTCTTTCTCATTCTCACCTCCTCCCCATCCCACTCCTCTGACACTTCCTTTATCCCACACTTGTTCCCAGTTCCTCTTGTTTTCTCATTGCAGCTTATACTCGCACTTTTAGAATCCACTTTTTTGTCCCACTTTCTGTGGACTCATGTTTGAACTCCCACATGCACTATTTACAGCTCCATAACACTCTCTCATTCCTGGTTTCTCATGTGCTCTCATGGTAACCTCCCTGCACTCTCTCGTCCCATTGTTTGGCCCAATCTGTGGTCCAACACTGTCACATTCCAACAGTCCAGCTTTGCAGATCTTCCCAGTACTGCTGCCATTCGATCATGGGTCCTTCCCACCAGCTCCCTTGGTGTTCTCCTTGCATCTCCTTCATGTGCTCTCCTCACAGCTTCCCTTCCCCTCACTCTTTCATCCCCCTGGTTCAGTCCCTTCCGTCGTGTGCTCTGGATGTTTTCAATGCTTTCAGGTTCCCTGGTCCCCATCATCTTATTTTTACTACGGATGTCCAGTCCCCATACACCTCCATCCCCCACCAGGAAGGCCTCAAAGTTCTTTGTTTCCTTCTAGACACCAGACGCAACCAGTTCCGCTCCACCACTACCCTCCTCCGCCTAGCGGAACTTGTCCTCACTCTTAATAATTTCTCATTTGGTTCCTCCCACTTCCTTCAAACAGAAGGTGTAGCCATGGGCTCTTTGAATGGTCCCAACTATGCCTGCCTGTTTGTCAGCTACGTGGAACAGTCATGGAACGTGCTACACTGGTGACCGTCTCACACTTTTCCTATGTGACATCGTTGACTGCATTGGTACTGCTTGCTGCACCCATGTGCAACTTGTCGACTTCATCCACTTTACCTCCAGTTTCTACCTTGCCCTCAAATTTATCTGGTCCATTTCCAATACCATCCACCCCTTTCTCAATCTTTCTACTCTGTCTCTGGAGACAGCTTATCTACTGATGTCTATTACAAACCCACAGATTCTACAGCTACCTGAACTGTACCTCTTCCCACCCTGTTACTTGTAAGAACACTACTCCTTCTCTCAAATCCTCTGTCTCTGCTGCATCTGCTCTCAGGATGAGGCTTCTCATTTCAGAATGAAGGAGATGTCCTCCTTCTTCAAAGAAAGGGGCTTCCCTTCCTCCACCATCAGCGCTGCCCTCAATTCACGAATTTCCCATTTCACGCACGTCTGCTCTCACCCCATCCTCCAGCCACCCTACCAGGGATAAGGATTCTCTTGTCCTCACCTACCACCTCAATAGCCTCTGCATCCAGCACATAATTCTCCACAACTTCCGCCATCTTCAATGGGATCCCACCACCAAGCACATTTCTGCAGAGATCGCTCCCTACGTGACTCCCTTGTCCATTCGTCCCTCCCCACTGATCTCCCTCCTAGTACTTATCCTTGCAAGCGGAACAAGTACTACACCTGCCTCTACACCTCCTTCCTCAGTGCCATTCAGGGGCCCAAACAGTGCTTCCAGGTGAGACAACACTTCACCTCTGAGTCTGTTGGGGTCATATACTGTGTCCGGTGCTCCCAGTGTGGCCTCCTGTATATCAGTGAGATCCAACATGGAGTGGGAGACCGCCTTACTGAGCACCTGTGCTCTGTCTGCCAGAAAATGTGGAATCTCCCACTGGCCACCCATTTTAATTCTACTTCCCATTCCCATTCTGATATGTCTATCCATGGCCTCCTCCACTGTCATGATGAGGCCATACTTGGTTGGAGGAACAACACCTTATATTCTGTCTGGGTAGCCTCCAACCTGATGGAACAATGATTTCTCGAACTTCTGGTAATGCTCCCACCCCTCTCTTCAACATTCCCGATGCCCTTTTTCCTCTCTCACCTGATCTCCTTGCCTACCATTCACCTCCCTCTGGTGCTCCTCCTCCCCTTTTCTTTCTTCCATGGCCTTCTGTCTTCTCTCAGCCTCCCCGTGCTCCAGCCCTGTAACTTTTTTACCAATCAACTTTCCAGCTCTTTACTACATCCCCTCCCTCTACAGGTTTCACCTATCCCTTGTGTTTTTCTCTCCCCTTCCTTCCCCCACCTACTCCTCAGCATTTTTTTCTCCAGTCCTGCTGAAGGGTCTTAGCCCGAAACATCAACTGTACTCTTTTCCATAGATGCTGCCTGGCCTGCTGAGTTCCTCCAACATTTTGTGAGTGTTGCTTGGATTTCCAGCAACTGCAGATTTTCTCTTGTCTCTCATTCCCAATCCCATTTGCTCTCTGCTCTCACTCCTGCTTTCTTACACTCTCTTTCTTTTAATGAATTCCACGGACTCACCACCCTCTGGCTAAAGAAATTCTTCCTCATTTTTGTTCTGAATAGACATCCCTCTTTCTTTCTTGTTCTGTCTTTTATTCTGTATCCCACCCTTGCACACCCTGTGGTCCCACTCTTGGTCTACTGTCTCACTCCCACACTCGCTGCAGCTCCTTCTCTTACCCTCATCCAAGCTCTCCCTCACTCTCCAATTCACATTCCTATACTCGCTCTCCTACTCCCACTGTTTTCACTCATCAATGTCACTCTTTTCCCACACACGGCCATTCATTCTTGCTCTCCCATGCAGCCTCCTACTATCTTGTGGGTCTTGTTCCGCTGTTCTCTTTTACTTATTGTCCACTGTCTCTCATACCGTGCAGTCCCATCCTCTCTACAATCTGTAATCCCACTCAATCTCAATGAACCCACTCTCTTGCACTCCTATTCCTGCTCCCTCTCACACTCTGATTGCCTGTCCCTCTTGCACTCTCTCTCCAGTTGTCAGAATAAAAGGCAAGAATCACAGGTTAAGGGAAGCTCGGTTTTTGAGAGATATTGAGGTCCTGGTTAAGTAAAAAAAGGCAGTGCATAGCAGGTATAAGCAGGTAGGAACAAATAAGGTACTTCAGGAATATAAGAAATGCAAGAGAACACTTAAAGAAGGAAGGTTAAAGAAGAGATGAGATTGCTGCAGCAGACAAAGTGAAAGAGATTTCTAAGTGCTTCTAAAGATATATTAAGAGCAAAAAGATAGCAAAGGACCAAACAGGTCTTCTGGCAGATCAGAGTGGTATTCTATGCATGGAGCCATAAGAGGTAGGGATATCTTAAATGGATATTTTGCATCTACATTTACTTGAGAGAATGTCACAGAGTCTATAGATGTGAGACAAGGCAGCAGCAAGATCGGGGACCCTGTACAGGTGACAGAGGAGGAGTGGTTTGCTGTCTTGATGCACATTAGGCTGGATAAATCCCCAGGGCCTGACAAGGTGCTCCCTCAGACCCTGTGGGAGGCTGTGCAGAAATTACAGGGGCCTTAGCAGAGGTATTGTAAACATCCTTAGCCATGGTTGAAGTCCTGGAGGATTGGAGGATAGCTGATACTGTTCCACTGTTTAAGACTCTGAAAATAAGCCAGGAAATTATAGGCCAGTAAGTCTGACAACAATAGTGGGAAATTTCTTGGAAGGTATTCTAAGTGGCCAGACATATACTATTTGAATAGACATGGACTGATTAGGGATAATCAAAATGACTTTGTGCTTGGTAGGATGTGTCTAACCAAACTTGTATAGTTATTAAAAGAACTTACCAGGAAAGTTGGTGAAGTAAGACTGTGGATGTTATCCACATAGACTTTAGCAAGCTTTTTGACAAGATTCTGCATGGGTGGTTGGTCAAAGACTTCAGTCACTTGGCACTTCAGCTGAGGTAGTAAATTGGATTAGAGATTGGCTTCATGGGAGAAGCAAGAGAGTGGTATTGGATGGTTGCCTCTCTGACTGGAGGCCTAAGACTAGTGGTGTGCCACAGGGGCTGGTGCTGCGTCGGTTGTTGTTTGTCGTCTTTATCAATAACCTGGATGATAATGAGATAAACTAGATCAGCAAATTTGAAAATAGCACCAAGAATGAGGGTGCAATGGCAGTGAAAAAGACTTTTAGAGTTTGCAGGAGGACCTGGACCAGCTGGAAAAATGGGCAGATTGGATTTAATGCAGACAACTGTGAGATGTTGCACTTTGGGAGGACCAACCAGGGTAGGTCTTACACAGTGAATGGTAGGGCACTGAGGAGTGTGGTGGAACAAAAGAACCTGGAAATACAGGTCCATAATTCATTGAAAGTGTCATCACAGCTGCTTTTGGCACATTGACCTTCATAAATCAATGTATTGAGAATAAGGGTTTGAGTGTTATTTTAAAATTATTTAAAATGTTGGTGAGCCCTAATTTGGAGTATTATGTCCAGTTTTGGCCACTTACCTATTGGGAAGTTGTAAATATGATTAAGGAAATGTAGAAAAAATCTATGAGGATGTTGCCAGTACTTGAGGACCTAAGTTACAAAGAAAGGTTGAATAGGTTAGGACTTGTTCTCTTGAGTTTAGAACATTGAGAGGAAATTTGATAGAGGTACGCAAAATTATCAGGGGTACAGAGAAGGTAAATGCAAGTAGGGTTTTTCCACTGAGGTTGGATGAAGCTACAACTAGGGGTCATGGAATAAGGGTGAAAGGTGAAATGTTTAAGGGAAACATGAGAGGGAAATTTCTTCACAGGGTAATGGGAGTGCTTAACGAGCTGCCAGTGCAGGTGGTGGATGTGGAGTCGATTTCAACATTTAAGACAAAATGGATTGCAAGGGACAACATTGGTCCTCTGAAAGATTAGAATGGTGACCTATCTGTGGAGCCAAAAGAAATGGGGGAGATCTTAAATGGAATTTTTTGCATCTGTTTTTACTCAGAAGGCAGGCACATGGTCAATAGAAATGATGCAGAGCAGCAGCGAGGTTACAGACCTATACAGAGTACAGAGGAGGAGATGTTTGCTGTCTTAAGGCAAATTAGGGTGAATAAATCCCCAGGGCCTGACAAGGTATTCCTCAGATTCTGTGGGAGGCAAGTACAGAAATTGAAGGGACCCTAGCAAAGATATTTAAGTCATTCTTAGTGACCAGATGATTAAAAGATAGCTAATGTCGTTCCGCTGTTTAAGAAAGGCTGTTAGAATAAACAAGGAAATTATAGGCTGATGTGCCTGACATTCATAGTGGGAAAGTTATTGGAAGGTGTTCTAAGGGAGTGGATATATGAGCATTTGGATAGACGGACAATCCAAATAGTCTGCACAGCTTTGTCTATGATAGGACCTCAAGGGTGGCGTTCTCAGGATTGCTGCCAGTGCTACGTGACAGTGATGGTGAGAATTGGAGGAGGTGGCAGTTGAATGTGTGGCTGAGGAGTTGGTGCAGGGAGCAGGGTTTTAGATTTTTAGATCATTGGGATCTCTTCTGGGGCAGGTGGGACCTGTACAGATTGGATGGGTTGCACCTGAACTCGAGGGGGAGCAATATCCTTGCAGGTAGGTTTGCCAGCATGGTTCGGGAGGGTTTAAACTAATTTGGGAGGGGGATAGGACCCAGAGCAATAGAGCAGTGAAAGAAGTGCATGGAGCAAAGCCAGATCTAACATACAGAGAGGCTTTGAGGAAAGAGAAGCAGAATAAACGGTGTAAAGACAGTAAGGTAGAAGGGCTGAAATGTGTGTACCTCAATGCAAGAAGCATCAGGAATGAAGGTGATGAACTGAGAGCTTAGATACATTCATGGAATTATGATGTAGTGGCCATTACAGAGACTTGGCTGGCACCAGGGCAGGAATGGATTCTCAATATTCCTGGATTTCAGTGCTTTAAGAGGGATAGAGAGTGTGGAAAAAGGGGAGGACGGGTGGCATTACTGGTCAGGGATACTATTACAGCTACAGAAAGGGTGGGTAATGTAGCAGGATCCTCTTTTGAGTCAATATGGGCAGAAGTCAGGAACAGGAAGGGAGCAGTTACTCTGTTGGGGGTATTCTATAGGTCCCCTGGTAGCAGCAGGATGTCGAGGAGCAGATTGGGAGGCAGATTTTGGAAAGGTGCAAAAATAACGGGGTTGTTATCATGGGTGACTTTAACTTCCCTGATATTGATGGGCACCTGATTAGTTCCAAGAGTTTAGATGGGGCAGAGTTTGTTAAGTGTGTCCAGGACGGATTCCTGTCACAGTATGTGGACAGGCCGACCGGGGGAATGCCATACTAGATCTAGTACTAGGTAATGAACTGGGTCAGGTCACAGATCTCTCAGTGGGTGAGCATCTGGGGGACAGTGACCACCGCTCCCTGGCCTTTAGCATTATCATGGAAAAGGATAGAATCGGAGAGGACAGGAAAATTTTTAATTGGGGAAGGGCAAATTATGAGGCTATAAGGCTAGAACTTGCGGCTGTGAATTGGGATGATGTTTTTGCAGGGAGATGTACTATGGACGTGGTAGATGTTTAGAGATCTCTTGCGGGATGTTAGGGATAAATCTGTCCCGGTGAGGAAGATAAAGAATGGTAGGGTGAAGGAACCATGGGTGACAAATGAGGTGGAAAATCTAGTCAGGTGGAAGAAGGCAGCATGCATGAGGTTTAGGAAGCAAGTATGAGATGGGTCTATTGAGGAATATAGGTAAGCAAGAAAGGCGCTTAAGAAGGGGCTGAGAAGAGCAAGAGGGGGGCATGAGAAGGCCTTGGCGAGTAGGGTAAAGGAAAACCCCAAGGCATTCTACAATTATGTGAAGAAAAAAAGGATGACAGGAGTGAAGGTAGGATCGATTAGAGATAAATGTGGGAAGATGTGCCTGAAGGCTGTGGAAGTGAGCGAGGTCCTCAATGAATACTTCTCTTCGGTATTCACCAATGAGAGGGAACTTGATGATGGTGAGGACAATATGAGTGAGGTTGATGTTCTGGAGCATGTTGATATTAAGGGAGAGGAGGTGTTGGAGTTGTTAAAATACATTAGGACAGGTAAGTCCCCGGGGCCTGATGGAATATTTCCCAGGCTGCTCCACGAGGTGAGAGAAGAGATTGCTGAGCCTCTGGCTAGGATCTTTATGTCCTCTTTGTCCACGGGAATGGTACCGGAGGATTGGAGGGAGGCGAATGTTGTCCCCTTGTTCAAAAAAGGTAATAGGGATAGTCCGGGTAATTATAGACCAGTGAGCTCTACGTCTGTGGTGGGAAAGCTGTTGGAAAAGATTCTTAGAGATAGGATCTATAGGCATTTAGAGAATCATGGTCTGATCAGGGATAGTCAGCATGGCTTTGTGAAGGGCAGATCGTGTCTAACAAGCCTGATAGAGTTCTTTGAGGAGGTGACCAGGCATATAGATGAGGGTAGTGCAGTGGATGTGATCTATATGGATTTTTGTAAGGCATTTGTCAAGGTTCCACGTGGTAGGCTTATTCAGAAAGTTAGAAGGCATGGGATCCAGGGAAGTTTGGCTGGGTAGATTCAGAATTGGCTTGCCTGCAGAAGGCAGAGGGTGGTGGTGGAGGGAGTACATTCAGATTGGAGGATTGTGACTAGTGGTGTCCCACAAGGATCTGTTCTGGGACCTCTACTTTTCGTGATTTTTATTAATGACCTGGATGTCGGGGTAGAAGGGTGGGTTGGCAAGTTTGCAGATGACACAAAGGTTGGTGGTGTTGTAGATAGTGTAGAGGATTGTCAAAGATCGCAGGGAGACATTGATAGGATGCAGGAGTGGGCTGAGAAGTGGCAGATGGAGTTCAACCCGGAGAAGTGAGGTGGTACACTTTGGAAGGACAAACTCCAAGGCAGAGTATAAAGTAAATGGCAGGATACTTGGTAGTGTGGAGGAGCAGGGGGATCTCGGGGTACATGTCCACAGATCCCTGAAAGTTGCCTCACAGGTGGATAGGGTAGTTAAGAAAGCTTGTGGGGTGTTAGCTTTCATAAGTCAAAGGATAGTGTTTAAGAGTCGCGATGTAATGATGCAGCTCTTTAAAACTCTGGTTAGGCCACACTTGGAGTACTGTGTCCAGTTCTGGTCGCCTCACTATAGGAAGGATGTGGAAGCATTGGAAAGGGTACAGAGGAGATTTACCAGGATGCTGTCTGGTTTAGAAAGTATGCATTATGATCAGAGATTAAGGGAGCTAGGGCTTTACTCTTTGGAGAGAAGGAGGATGAGAGGAGACATGATAAAGGTGTACAAGATAATAAGAGGAATAGATAGAGTGGATAGCCAGCGCTTCTTCCCCAGGGCACCACTGCTCAATACAAGAGGACATGGCTTTAAGGTAAGGGGTGGGAAGTTCAAGGGGGATATTAGAGGAAAGTTTTCGACTCAGAGAGTGGTTGGTGCGTGGAATGCACTGCCTGAGTCAGTGGTGGAGGCAGATACACTAGTGAAGTTTAAGAGACTACTAGATAGGTGTATGGAGGAATTTAAGGTGGGGGCTTATATGGGAGGCAGGGTTTGAGGGTCGGCACAACATTGTGGGCCGAAGGGCCTGTACTGTGCTGTCCTATTCTACGTTCTATGTTTATGTCCTAACTAATCTTAGAGAGTTTTTCGAGGAGGTTACCAGGAAAGTTGCTGAAGAAAAGACAGTGGATGTTGTTTGCATGGACTTCAGCAAGACATTTGACAAAGTCCTTCATGGGAGGGTGGTCAGGAAGGTTCAGTTGTTTGGCATTTAAGATGAGGTAGTAAATTGGATAAGCCAGAGAGTGGGGTAGTAGATGGTTGCCTCTGACTGGAGGTCTGTGACTGAGGGTGTGCTGCAGGGGTCAGTGTTGGAACCATTGTTGTCTGTCATCTTTATAAATGAACAGAATGATTATGTGGTTAACTCAATAAGCAAAGTTTTGGATAGCATCCGAAAATTTGAGGGGTTTGTGGACAGTGAGGAAGGCTATCATGGCCTATAGAGGGATCTGCATCAGCTGGAAAAATGGGATGACAAATTGCAGATGGGATTTAATGCCGACAAGTGTGAGGCGTTGCGATTCGGTTAGATCAACCACGGGATGTTTTACACAGCGAAAGGTAGGGCACCGAGGAGTGTGGTAGAACAAAGGGATCTGGGAATGTAGGTCGATAGTTCATTGAAAATGGCAGCACAGGTAGATAGGGTCGTAAAGAAAGCTTTTGGTGCATTGGCCTTCGTAAATCAAAGTAGTGAGTGCAGGAGATGGGATGTTATGTTGAAGTTGCATAAGGCATTGGTGAGGCGTAATTTGAAGTATTATGTGCAGTTATGGTCACCTACCTGCAGGAAAGATGCAAATAAAGTTGAAAGAGTGCAGAGAAAATTTTCAAGCATGTTGCTAGGACTGGAAGACCTGAGTTATAAGGAAAGATTGAATAGGTTTGTGTTTTATTTCTTGGAACATAGAAGATTAAAAGGAGATTCAATAGAGGTATACAAAATTATGAGAGGTATAGATTGGGTAAATTCAAACAGACTTTTTCAACTGAGGTTGGATGCGACCACAATTGAAGGTCATGGACGGGGGGGGTGAAAGGTGAAATGTTTAAGGGGAACATGAGGGGAAACATCTTCACCTAGATGGCTGTGAGAGTGTGAAATTAGATGCCAGCGCAAGTGATGCTTAAGAGATCAATTTCAATGTTTAAAAGAAGTTTAGATAGATGCATGGATGGGAGGGGTATGGAGGGCGATGGCTGGGGTGCAGGTCGATGGGACTCGCGAGTTTAAATGGCTCAGCATGTACTAGATGGGCTGAATAGCCGGTTTCCGTGCAGTACTTTTCTATGATTATGACTACATGGATGGGAGGGGAATGGAAGGCCACAGTCTAGGTGCAGGTCACTGGTACTAGGCAGATTAATGGTTTGCCATGGTTGAGATGGGCTGTGCCGTAGTGTCCTACATTCCCAGTTCCCCTCACTCTCGGTCACACTCTCTCTCCCTGTTATACCAAACTACTCTCTCACAATCTTATTCCTGCTCCACTCCTTCTGCCTTTTTCTTTGTCTCATTCTGTTTTGCACACATTTGCAGTCTCTGTCTCATTCCCTCTCACACTCTCTCCGGCACCACGCGTCGTCTCACTACCAGGCTCACTCACTCATTGGCCTACTGTCACTCCCCACACTTCCTTGTGACCACACTTTGCTTCTGGTGATGCCCTTCACTCCTGCTCTTTTTTGCTCACTTTTTCCATTCCTGCCCACTCCCTCTATCCCAGTCCCCCGCGCTCCCTCTATCCCAGTCCCGCGCGCTCCCTCTATCCCAGTCCCGCGCGCTCCCTCTATCCCAGTCCCCCGCGCTCCCTCTATCCCAGTCCCCCGCGCTCCCTCTTTCCCAGTCCCCCGCGCTCCCTCTTTCCCAGTCCCCCGCGCTCCCTCTTTCCCAGTCCCCCGCGCTCCCTCTTTCCCAGTCCCCCGCGCTCCCTCTTCCCTAAACCCATTGGCCCTCTTGTGGCCTCTTCCTTCTCAGAATCTCATTTTTGCTTTCTCATGATCAAACTCTCTCACTTTCTCATTCTGCTTCACCTTTTCTCTCTGTCCCATTCTAGTTTGCACTTTCTGCCCTGCTCTTCCTCGCTCTCTCTGTCCCATTCTCTCATGGTTACCTGACAGTCTTGCACACTCCAAATCCAGGCATTGTCTCCCTCTCAGTCCTGCTTACACGTTCATTCTGCCTTTCTCTTCCTCTGTGTCTCACTCTTATTTCACACCCTCTCTTGCATCTTCCATCCTGCTTTCTCACACTTTCTGCCTCACTCTCACACCCATACTCTATTGCAGTCTCTGTGCCATTTCATCTCGTTCTCTCAGTCACACTCATTCTCCTATCCTCTGGGTACCTTTCTCTGCTCCTGTCCCTGGCTCTACTCGCGCTCGCTCTCTTGTTTCCCTCTCTCTCACTTTATCATTTTCCACTCTCTCACGCCTTCATTTCCCACTTTTTCTCTGGTTGTGAAGCATTGCGGGGGTGGGGTGGGGATTCAACAGATTGGAGAAGTATAGATAAAGTAAAAGAGAAAAGTGTGGATAAAGATAAAGTAAAAGCAAAAGTTTAAAAAAAGTAAGGAGGAGTGCAGAAAAGTTAAGTGCATCAGAAACAAAGATTATTAGATTTTAAAGGCACAATGAGTGTAAAGTCACTTTATCTGAATGCCCGTAGTATTCGTAACAAGGTCAATGAACTTGTGGCTCAAATCATTATAAAGGGGTGTGATTTAGTTGCCATTACAGAAATGTGGTTGCAGGATGGAGAGGATTGGGAATTAAATATCCAAGGATATCAGGTAATGTGGAAGGATAGACAGGGAGGTGGGGTAGTGCTCTTAATTAAGGATGAGATCAGGGTGATAGTAAGACACCATATAATATTTAAGGAGCAGAATGTTGAATTCATCTGGGTAGAGATTTGGAATAGTAAAGAGAAAAAGTCACTGAGGGAGTTGTCTATCGGCTACCAAATAATAACACTACAGAGGCACAGGCAATAAACTGAGGAATACCTGAGGCATGTAAGAATGGAACAGCAGTTATTGTGGGGGATTTGAACTTGCACATAGATTGGGTGAATCAAGTTGGTCGAGGCAGTCTTGAGGATGACTTCATAGAGTGCATATGCCACAGCTATCTTGAATGGCATGTTACTGAACCTATAAGGGAGCAGACTCTCTTGGATCTAGTCCTTTGCAATGAGAGAGATAAAATTAGCAATCTTGTAGTTAGGGATCCTCTTGGAAAGAGTGATCACAGTACGATTGAGCTTCTCGTACAAATGAAGGGTGGAAAAGTTTGATCTAAAACCAGTGTATTATGCCTAAACGATGGAGACTACAATGGGATGAGGGAGGAATTGGATAGGGTAGACTGGGAACACAGGCTATATGGTGGGACGGTTGAGGATCAGTGGAGATTCAAAGAGATTTCTCACGGTGCTCAACTAAAGTATATTCTAGTTAAAAGCAAGGACAGTAAGGGTGGGGAGAGCCAGCCTTGGATAACTGAGGAAATAAAGGAAGGCATGAGGCTAAAAGCTCGTGCGTACAAAGTCACCAAGAGTAGTGGTAAACTGAAAGATTAGCAAAACTTTAAAAAGCAACAAAGAGCCACTAAGTGAGCAATAAAGAAAGGAAGATGGATTATAAAAATAAACTAGCACAAAATGGATAGTAAAAGTTTTTATGATTATATAAAGTGGAAAAGCATGGCCAAACTGAACATAGATCCCTTGGAGGATGAGAAAGGGGAATTGATATTGGATAATGAGAAAGTGTCCGAATGACTATTTTGTGTCCATCTTCATGGTGGAGGACACGTCTAACATGCCAAAGAGAGATGATACAGTTGTGATGGGAGGTGAGGACCTCGATACAATAGCTATCATTAAAGAGGTAATTTTGAGCAAACTTGTGGGCCTAAAGACAGACAAGTCCCCTGGTCCTGATGGAATGCATCTCAGGGTACTGAAAGAAATGGCAGAGGTTATAGTAGAGGCTTTGGTGATAATTTACCAAAATTCTCTAGACACTGGGCAGGTCCCAGTGGATTGGAAGAAGGCAAATGTCATGCCACTGTTTCAAAAAGGATGTAGGAAAAAGGCAGTTAACTGTAGGCCAGTTAGTTTAACATCTGTAGTTGGGAAAATGTTTGAAGCTATCATTACAGAAGAAATAGTGAGGCATCTGGAAAGAAATGGATCCATCATGCAGACATAGAACAGATTCCGGAAAGAATCCATTCATTCAAAAGTTTGTTTGACAAACTTACTGGAGCTCTTTGAGTATACAACAAGCGCAGTAGGTAGAGGGGAACAGATGGATATTACTTACTTAAATTACCAGAAGATGTTCGTAAGATGCCATATAAAAAGACTTGCACGTTAGAGTTGGGGGTAATATATTCGCATGGATAGAGGATTGGATAACCAATAGAGGGCAGAGAGTTGGGATATATGAGTGTTTCTCTAGTTGGCAATCAGTGGTGACAGGTATGCTACAGGGGTCAGGCTGGGCCTGCAACTGTTCACGATATAGTGTATCTTAGTTTGTCGATGATACTAAATTGGGTGGAAAAACAAATTGTGGAGAGTCTGCAGAGAGATAGAGATAGGTTAAGTGAGGGGCAAGGATCTGGCAGATAGAGTACGATGTTGGCAAATGCAAGGTCATCCACTTTGGAAGGAAAAATGGAAGATCACATTATTATTTAAATGGTAAGAAATTGCATCATGCTGCTGTGCAGAGGGAATTTGGAGTGCTTGTGCATGAATCACAAAAGGTTGGTTTGTAGGCTATCAAGAAGGCAGATGGAATACAGTATTGGCCTTCATTACTAGAGGGATTGAATTCAAGAGCAGGGAGGTCATGCTGCAACTGTACAGGGCACTGGTGAGGCTGCACCTGGAGTAATGCATGCAGTTTCGGTCTCCTTACTTGAGGAAGGATAGATTGGCTTTGGAGGTGGTGCAGAGGAGGTTCATCAGGTTGATTCCAGAGATGAGGCGATTAGACTATGAGGAAAGATTTAGTCTCCTGGGACTGCACTCACTGTAAATCTGAAGGATGAGAGGAAATCTTATCGAAACATAAAATTATGAAAGGGATAAATAATATAGAGGCAGGAAGGTTGTTTCCACTGATAGGTGAGACCAGAACTAGGAACATAGCCTCAACTTTCAGGGGAGTAAATTTAGGACAGAGATGAGGAGGAACTGCTTTCCCCAAGAGTGGTGAATCTGTGGAATTCTCTGCCCAATGAAGCAGTGGAGGCTACCTCAGTAAATATATTTAAGACAAGTTTGGATAGATTTTTGCATAGTAGGGGATTAAGGGTTATGGGGAAAAGGCGGGTAGGTATAGATGAGTCGATGGTCAGATCAGCCATGATCTTATTAAATGGCGGAGCAGGCTCAACGGCCCAGATGGCCTACTCTTGCTTCTATTTCTTAAGTTCTTATTCATGCTGTTGGGTTTTGCTTTGTATGAAACCCATTCTCACTCTTCCTTTCTCATTCCCACTCAGTCTTTCTCTTTCATTCCCACTCTATCACTTTCTTTTCCTGCTCTCTCACTCTCATTTCTATCTCGCACTTATCTCCCACTCTCTTGCTTTTTCGTTTTCCCTCTCTCTTGCTGTCTCATTTCCCAATCTCTCTCTTAATTCCCATTCTCTTGCTCTTGCATTTCCCAGTCTCTCTCTCTCTCTCTCTCTCATCTCCCACACTCTTTTCCCACTCCCTCTCTCTCATCCCTTGCTCTCATTTCCCACTCCCTCTCACTCTCTTTCTCAACTCTCTTGCTCTCCTATTTCCCTGTCTCTCACTCTCATCTCCCTCTCTCTTTCTTTCATTTCCCTTTCTTTCTCTTATTTCCCATTCTCTCGCTCTTGCATTTCCTGTCTCTCTCTCTCTCTCATCTCCCACACTCTTTTCCCACTCTCTCTCATTTCTCACTCTCTCACTCTCCCCTACTCTCTCCCCCTCATTTCCCTCTCTCTTGCTGTCTCATTTCTCATTTCATCTCACTCTCTTTCTCAAATCTCTCTCTCTTCCCACTCTTCCTCATTTCCTCTCTCATTTCCCATACTCTCACGCACTCATTTCCCACTCTCGCTCACTCATTTTCATCTCTTGCTCTCTCATTTTACACTCCCTCTCTTCCCCCTCTCTATCTTTCATTTCCCACTCTCTGACTCTCTTATTTCTCACTACCCCTCACTCTCTTTCTCAACTCTCTCGCTCTCTTTTCCCACTGTCTCTCCCTAATTTTCCACTCCCTCTCATTTCTCATTCTCACGCTCTCATTTTCCACTACCTCATTTATCTCTTTCTCACTCTCTCATTTCTCTCTTGCTCACTTCCACCTCTTTCTCTCTCATTGTGCACTCTCTTTTCCCTCTCTCTATCTTTCATTTCCACTCTGACACTCTCATTTTCCACTCACTTTCACTCTCCCTTTCTCAACTCTCTCTCGCTCTCTTTTCCCACTCTGTCCCTCATTTTCCACTCTCTCACTTATCTCTCTCTCACTCTCTCATTTTGCACTCTCTTTTCCCTATATCTCTCATTTCCCACACTCTCACTCCTTCATTTCCTATTCACTCTCATTTCCCTGTCCTTCACTCTCTCATTTCCCACTGCCTTACTCACTCATTTTCCACACTCTCTCACTTATTTCCCACTGTCCGTCACTCTTACATTTCCCACTCCCTTGCTTTCTCATTTCTAGTCTCGCTCTCATTTCTCACTCCTTCACTCTCATTTCCCACTCTATCTTTCTCACACTTTGTCTTATTTCCCATTCACTCTTTTCCCAATCTCTCTTATTTCCCGCACTCTGTCGCATTTGCCCCTCTTGCTCTCTCATTTCCCCATCCTTCACTTTCTCTTTTCCTCACTCTCATTTCCTAGTCTTCCTCTCTTTCTGAGTTCCCACTTTTTCTTTCTCATTTCCCTCTTGTATCCCACTCGCTTGCGCTCTCTCATTTCCCACTACCTCTCACTCTCATTTCCCTTTGTCTGTCTGAATTCCCACTCTTTCTTTTCCTACTCTCTCTCACTCTCTCATTTCCCACTGTCCCTTATTTTTATTTCTCACTCTCTCATTTCCCACTCTCTTGCTCCGATTTGCCACTTCCTCTTATATCCTGGTCTTATTTCCCACTCTCTTACTCATTTCCCCCTTCCTCACTCTCTTATTTGCCACTCCCTCAATTCTAGTCTCACATTCTCTCTCATTTCCCACACTTTCCTGCTCTCTTATTTCTCTCTTGCTCTCTTATCTCTTTCTCTGCTCTCTAATTTCTCCCTCTTATTCTCCTATTTCCTCTCGCTCTCTCTCACTCATTTCCCACTGATTTTCCACTTTCTCGCTCTCTCTCACAGTTCCCACTCAATCTTTCTCATTTTCTACAGTCTCTCACTCATTTCCCATTTTCTCTCTCAAAATTCTCATTCTTTCCCACTCTTCTCTCTCATTCCCCACCACTCTTTCTTATTTCCTATTCTCTGTTGCTCTCTCACTTCCCACTATCTCTCACTCTCTCATTTCCCAATCTCCCTCTCTCATTTCTCTCTTGCTCTCTCATTACCCTCTCCTTCACTCTCTCATTTCCCACTCTATCCTTCCCTCTCATTTCCAACACTCCGTCTTAATTCCTATTCTCTCCTCATCTCCTGCTCTCTTTCCCAATCTTTCATTTCCTACACACTCTCTCTCGTTTTTGCTCTCTCATTTCCCTCTCCTTCGCTCTCTGTTTTCCCACTCTCTCTCGCTCTCTCATTTACCACTCCTTGGCTTTCTCATTTGTCACTCTCTCTCACACTTATTTCCTACTCTCTCTCTCACTCTCTCATTTCCCACTTATGCACATGCTCACATTTCCCTTCCTCTCTGTCACAATTTCCACTCTGTCTTTTCCCACTCACTCTTCTTTCCCATTCTCTCTCGTTCTCTTATTCCCATTCTCTCTGTCTCTCTCTTGTTTCCCACTCTCTCTTGCTCTCTTGTTTCCCAATCTCTCTTATTTTGCACTTTCACTTGCTCTCGCACTCTCTCATTTCTCACCATCTCTATCTCTGTCATCTCCCATGCTCTCTTGCAGTCTCTTTTCTCACTCTCTCTCATTTTCTACTCTTTCTCCTCCTACTCTCTCTCTCTCTCTCTCTCTGTCATTTCCCACTTCCCCTCTGACTCTCATTTCCTTTCTCACTCTCTTTCTCACGCTTTCTCTCTCATTTCCCACTATCACTCACTCATTTCTCCCTCTCTCTCTTTCCCCACTCTCTCTTTACAAACTCTCTTGCTCTCTTTTTTTCACCCTCTCTTGCTGTCTTTTCCCACTCTCTCTTCTCTCTCATACACTGTCTCATTTCCCACTCCTTTTTACTGTCTCTTCTCCATTCTCCTTTGCTCTTGTTTCCCACACTCTCTCTCATTTCCAACTCTCACAATCTCATTTCCCATTCTCTCTCATTCTCTCATTTCCCACTGTGTCTCTCGCCCTCCCATTTCCCATTTCCCTTGCTCTCTTATTTTCCTACTCCTTTCCCATTCTCTCTCACTCTCTCATTTCTCACTCACACACTCACTTGAATTCCCCATTCCCTCTCTTTTGCTTATTTTGCATGCTCCCTTGCTCTCTCATTTAGCACTCTGTGTCTTTTCCTGGTCTCCCCCCCACCTCTCTCTCTTTCTACTCTCTGTTTCCTCTCTCACTCCCCCATTTCCCTCTTTCTCACTGTTTTCTTTCCTATACTGTTGGTGTCTCATTTCTGTGTCTCTTGCTCTCTCTATTCCCTCTCCCTCTCTCATTCCCCACTCTCTGTGACTCTCCATCTCTATTTCCCACTCTCTCTCTCTCTCATTTCCCTCTGCCTCATTCATTTCCCTATGCCTCACTCACTCATTTCCCTCTGTCTCACCTCCATATTTCCCTCTCTTTCACTGTCTCTCATTTACTTCTCTCTCGCTCTCATTTCTCTGTCTCACTCTCTCATTTCCCTCTCTTTTGCTCTTTCATTTTTTCACTCATTTCCCATCTGTCACTCTAATTTTTCCACTCTCTCTCACTGTCTTATTTCCCACACTCTCACTCTCATTTCTCACTCTCTGTTTCATCTTTTTCTCCCTCATTTCTCTGTCTTGCTCTAGCATTTTGCTCTCCCTCACTCTCTGATTTCCTTCTCTCACTCTGTCATTTCTCTCCCTTCATCTGTCATTTCCCTCTGTTTCGCTCTCTCATTTCCCATTGTCTCTCATTTTTCACTCTCTTGCTCTCATACTTCCCACTTTCCCTTGCTCTCTTATTTTCCCACCCATTTCCCTTCTCTCTCATTCTATTTCCCACTCTCTCCCTCTCATTTCCCACCCTCTCTCACTCTGATTTCCCTCTCTCTCTGTCTCTCTTATTTCACGCTCTCTCATTTGGCACTCTCTCACCTTTTCCTGTCTGTTTTCCCACTCTATCATTTTCCTCTCTCCCTCCTTCTCATTTCTCCTTCTCTTGTGCTCTCATTTTTTTCCTTTGTCGCTTTGTCAATTCCCTCTCTTTCACTATTTTTATTTCCAACACTCTCATTTCTCTCCCACCCTCTCTCTCTCTCACTCTCTCATTTCCAGCTTTCTCTCATCCTTAGTTCCCACTCTTTGTTTATCTTATTTTCCACTTTCACTCACTCACATTTCCCAGTCTCTCTCTCAATCTCATTTCCCACTCTCTCACACTTTGTCATTACCCACTCTCTCCCTCACTCATTCCCAAATCTGTCTCATTTCTCAATCTCTCTAATTTCCTACTCTCTTGTTCTCTTATTTTCCATTCTCTCTCTCTCTCAGATTCCCTCCTCTCTTTCATTTCCCTGTCTCTCACTCTCTCATTTACCACTCCCTCATTTCCTTTTCTCTCATTTCCCACTCTTTCTTGCTCTCTTTTTCCCAATCTCTCTATCTCTCATTTTCCATTTTTGTTCTCTCATTTCCTATTCTCTCCCATTTTTATTTCCACTCTCACCCTCTCATTTTCCTGCTCTCTCATTTAACTCTCTATCACTTTCTGATTTTTCTCTCTCTCACTCTCATTTCCCACTCTCTCAGTTCCCTCTCTTTCACGCTCTGAGTTCCCACTCTCTCTTTGTCATTTACCTCTCTCTTGCTCTCTCATTTCTGTCTTGATCTCATTCCCACTGTCTCTCTTTTCTCAGTCTTTTGCTATCTCATTGCTGCACTCTCTCTCTCTCAGTTTCCACTCTCTTTCAATTACTCTTTTCCCACTTTCCCTCACTCTCATTTCCCACTCTTCCTATTCTCTATCATTCTCTCATTTCCCACTCTCATTCTCTCTGAGTTCCCACTTTCTCTCTCTTTCATTTCCCACTCACTCACTCTGATTTCCCACACCCTCTCCCTCTTGCTCTCTCTGTCTTATATTTCACACTTCTCATTTGGCACTCTCTCTCTTTTCTGTTTTCTCTCTCTTTTCCCACTCTCAATTTCCTATCTCTCACTCGCCCATTTTCCATTCTCTTGTTCCCTCATTTCCCTCTCTTGCACTCTCGTTTCTCTTTCTCTCACTCTCTCATTTTTCTCTCTGTCACTGTCATTTCCTTCTCCTTCGCTTTTATTTCCTACACTCCCCCTCATTTCTCTGTCTCTCGCTCTCTATTCCCACTCTCACTCATTCTCTCATTTCCCGCTGTCTCTCATTCTATTTTCCACTCTCTTGCTCCCTTATTTCATACTCTAATTTCTCTGTCTCCTGCTCTCACATTTCTCATCTCTCATTTTCCACTTTTTCTCTCCCTCATTTCCCAATCTCTGTCTCATTTCCAACTCTCTTGCTCTCTCATTTTACACTCACTCTCCTTTGGATTTCCTACTCTTTCAATCTCTCATTTCCCTGTTTCTCACTCTCTCATTTACCACTCTATCATTTCCTTCTGTCACTCATTTCCCTGTCACAACTGTCTCATTTCCCACTCTTTTTTATTTCCCACTATCTCTTTTCCCAAACTTTTATTTCCCAGTCTCTAACTTCCCACTCTCTTTTACTGTCTCATTTCTTTCTCTCTTGCTCTCTCATTTGCTCCTCTCTCACTCTCATTTCGGTCTTGCACTCTCATTTCTCTCCCTTTGTCATCTCCCTCTGTTTCACTCTTTCTCTCTCACTCTCATTTCCCACTCTCTCTGGTTCCTCTTTCCCCATTCTCCCTTGCTCTCGTTTCCCACACTCACTCTCATTTCCAACTCTCACAATCACTTATTTCCCACTCCTCTCTCTCTCACACACATATTTCTCACTCTGCCACACTCATTTCCCACTCTTTCTCTCCCACTCTCTATTTCCCACTCTCACTCTCTTATTTCTCCATTCTCTCTCACTTGCTCTTTCATTCCCCACTCATTCTCTAATTTCCCACTCTCTCACTCTCTCATTTCCCCATTTCACTCTCTCGTTCCCACTCTCACTCTCATTTCCCATTCTCCCCCACTCTCTCTCTCCCACTCTTTCTCTATCTCTGACATTTTCCACTCTTTTCCATTCTCTGATTTCCCAATATCTCTCCCTCTCTCTCTCATTTACCTCTCACTCTCTCATTTCTGTCTCACTCTCTCATATCCCTTTGCCTCACACTCAATTCCCTCCCTGTTGCTGTCTCATTTCCCACTGTTGTTCTACTACTCTCTCTCTCTCTCTCTCTCACCCTAATGTCCCATTCGCTAGCCCTCTGATTTTGCACTCTCCCTCTTTTCCCACTTTATCTCACTGTCTCATTTCCCACTTTCTCATTGACCTCTCTCTCGCTCTCTGATTTCTGTTTCGCTCTCTCATTTCGATCTCATATCCCACTCTCTCTCACTTTCCACTCTCTCCATCTATTTCCAAATCTCTTGTCCCATTTGCCACTTCTCTCTCACTCTCATTTCCCACTCTCACGCTTATTTCACACTCAATCTCTCTTTTCCCACTCTCTGTTGCATTACCATTTCTCTTTTTCGCTCTCATTTCCATCACATTTTCCACTCTCTCACTGTTTCATTTCCCACATTCTCTTTTTCTTTTCCCACTCTCCCTCATTCCCCATACTTTGCTCTGTTATTTCTGTCTTGCTCTGTCCTTTCCCTCTCCCTCACTCTCCCATTTCCCTCTGTTTTGCTCTTATTTCCCCCCTCTCTCTCTCTCTCTCTCATTTCCCACTGTCTCATTACCTATTTCCTCTGTCTCTTGTTTTCCACTCTCATTTGCTACTATCCCCCTCTCTGTCTCTTTCATTTTGAACTCACTCTCACTCTCTTATTTTTGACACATTCTCTCTCTCTCTCTCTCTCATTTCCCTGTCACTCGCTGTCTCATTTCCCACTTTCTCCCTTTCTCCCATTTCCCACTCTCCTTTGCTCTCACTTCTGTTTCCCTCACTGTCTCATTTTCCTCTCTCACTGTCATTTCCCACTCACACTCTCATTTCTCCCTCCCTTGCTCTCTTATTTCCAACTCTCTCTCTCTCTCTGATTTCCCTCTCTCTTACTCCCTCATTTCTCTCTCGGTCCCTCATTTCCTTCTCCCTCGCTCTGTCATTTCTCTTACACACACTGTCATTTCTCTCTCACTCTGTCATTTCCCTCTCTTTCACTCTCATTTACTTCTCTCTCTCATTTCACTGTCTGTTGCTCAATTCCTTCTGTCTCACTCTCATTTCCCACTCTTGCCCTCATTTCTCTCTCTCTCACATTTCCCACTCAGCTTTTGAATCTCATTTCTCACTCTTTTGCTCTCTCATTTCCCTCTGTCTTACTCGTTCATTTCTCCCTCAGTCCCTCATTTCCCTCTCCCTCACTCAGTTCCCTCTGTCTCACTCATTTTCTTCTCTCTCATACTTTCTATGCTCTCTTTTAATCTTATTTCCCACTCTCTCACTGACTCCCATTGCCCATTATTTTGCTCTCTCATTTCCCTCTCTCATACTCCCTCATTTCTCTCTCTCGCTCTGTCATTTCCCTATCTCTCACTCTCATTTTTCACTCTCTCTCTCTATTTCCCTCTGTCATTTCCCAGTCTCTTGCTCTCTCATTTCTCTGTCTCTCTCGCTCTCTCATTACCCACTCTCTCACTCCCTCATTTCCCTCTCACTTGCTCTCTCATTTCTCTCTCTCGCTGTGTGATTTCCCTCTTTCGCTCTCTCATTTTCTTCTCTCTCTCATTTCCTACTCTCTCTCTTTCTCTCACTTCCCCCTCTGTCCCTCTCTCATTTCCCTCTCTATTTCCCACTCTCTCTTGCTCTCTTACTCTCCCCTCTCATTTCTCTCGCTCTCTCATTTCCCCCTCTCTCACTGTCTCATTTCCCATTTTCTCTTGCTGTCTCATTACCCAGTCTCGCCCTCTCATTTCTTGATCTCTTACTTCCTCATTTCCCACTCTCTCTCTCACTCTTGCTCTCTCCTTTCCCACTTTCTTGCCCTCTGATTTCTCTCTTACTCTTTCATTTCCCTCTCTTGGTCTCTCCTTTCCCATTCTCTCTCACTTTACATTTCCATTTCTCTCATTTCTCACTTCTCATTTTCTGTCTCTCACAGTTGTTTTTCTTTCTCATGCTCAGTCTTAAATGCACAAAGTTGCTTGCTTGCCATCTCTTACAGTCCGTCTCAATCTCTCATTCACACTCTCCCTCAGTTTCTAGCCCAGACCCTTCGCTTCCTCACACTCCCTCTTGTACACACCTTTGACCAGAGTTCGTGTCACTGTCCCAACCCCTATCACTCAGTCTCTCATTCTCTTTCCCTCATTACCACTCTCTGACTCTCCTATGTCTCACTTTTTTGTGTTGCAGTTTTGAGCACGCAATGTTCTCTTTCTCTTTCGTTTCAGTAACACTCTATAATGCTCATTCTGTCTTACAGCCGACCGTTGTATTCTTGCTATTCTCTTCATTCGTGTTCTCTATGCTACTCTTGTTCCCATTCTCTCTAGCTTTCTCATCACCTGTGTCACTCTACTGCTGGCTCATTCTTCTAACTTCTTGCCACTTTTTTCACATTCTGCCTTTTGCTCCTGCTTTCTCTCACTTGCTCTCTTTCTTTCCATTCTCTCACTATTTTCTCACGGTCGCTCCCTCAGACGGCTCTCATGCCTTTATCTCAGTTCTTCTGTCATACTCGCTGCCTTGGTTACTCTGGCTTTTTCCATCCTGTAGTTTTGCTCACTCACTCCCCCTGTCCTGGCTTTTCCCTCTCTCTGTCTCCTGACTGCTCTAAGATTCTTCTGGGCTCTTTCCCTATCGTCCCATCTCTCCTGTATCTTCGTCCTGTTACCTCCCATTCTCTGGCCCTCCTTACATTGATATGCCCCGACTACTCTGTTCAACCCTTCTCTCTGTCCCTTCTTTCTACACTCTCCTCACCACCCCTCTCCACTTCCCACTGCTGTCCAGTTTTGCTTCTCCCTATAACTTTCCTCTTTAATAACTTTGATGAATCGGACAAAAATCGCCGCTTGTTCTGACACACTAAACATTTGGCAAATAACTTTCCAGCTTGCTTCTATCCCATCAGACATAGGAGCTGAATTAGGCCAGATAGGCCCCTCAAGTCTTCTCAGCAATTCCATCATGGCCGCTTTATTATCCCTCTCAATCCCATTCTCCTACCTTCTCCCTGTAACCTTTGACACCTTAAATCCCCTGGTTTGCAAATAGTATATTTTTTACTTTATTTTTTGGTGCCTCCACCAGAAAACCATGGTTGGCTGTTGAATGGCCTTCCCAATTTGTTCTGTGAACTTGTGTGTACCTAGAGCCTTAGGAACCTCAGATCCTTTCACCTTTTAAAATGAGGCCTCCATTGGGCAGGGTTGACCATGGTTGCTTTGTTCTTGCTGTCTATAAATGCAAGCCTGGGCACTACTATATGGAGAGCAAGCTGTTGCCCATGTAGCAAAGTCCACACATCTGATGAACCCAAAGGAACGGCAGAGAACGATACAGTTTTGCACCAGCAGCATCGCAGGATCTCAATGCAAGACTGCCTTAGGGACTCCAGCTCCAGATTTTCCCCTCGGGGTTTACTCCTGAAGCCTTCCTCGTGAGTGGGTATAGCATCAGGAGGTTTGAGATCAGAGGTTTCCTTCTCCTAGATGAGCTGCCAGCCCCATCTGCCCGATGCACTAGTAACTTGCCTTTGTCCCTTTTCCTGTCAGTAGAAACTGTTCCACCGGGCTTAGTAGCTCAGCCACATGTGAAAGCCAGGAGATGGACTTGGTTGTCAGAGGCTATTTGAGGTGCACACTATTGGGAACATTTAAAAGGCAGTGGGAGCTCATTCCCACTATCACCCCGGGCTGTAACAACCTTAAAATGATATCATTTAAATAATAGTCCTTCTGCTCCATGTCAAAATCAATATACCTCTTATTTCACCTGTCACATTACTCATTTTATTATTATTTTCACTGCTTGCTACCGTTATGTTATCTTCAGACTGTGAAATTCTAACATTTTGGTGTCCAAATGCAGGTCATTTCCTTTGTCAACTGGAACAAACGGCTTCAAACCGGAAACATGAACTTTGTTTCGCAACCTACCATTGCTGTCTGACCTGCTGTGTTTTCCCAGCATTCTGTTTTTATTGAGCTTCCAATACGTGCAGGTGTTTTTTGATGTTCCTTAAAAGAAAGCTTTATTCTTTTTTTACAAGACATTTGCAGATGAGCATCACATCAGGGTCTTCCAGCCTCTTCATTGTCCAGGATCGGTTTTCTATTGACCTTGGAACATGGCAGATAAAACTGCTGCACACAATGGAGAGAAGCCGTATATATGTTCAGTGTGTGACTGTACCTTCAGTCGGTCTTCCAGCCTGGCAATACATATGCGCAGTCACACAGGGCAGCAGCCATACAAATGTGGGGACTGTGGGAAGGGATTCAACTACCCGTCGGAACTGGAAACTCACCGGCGCAGTCACACCGGCGAGAGGCTTTTCAGCTGCTCGGTGTGTGGGAAGGGATTCACCCGCTCATCGCACCTGTTGACTCACCGGCCCGTCCACACCGGGGAGAGGCCGTTCACCTGCTCAGTGTGTGGGAAGGGATTCACTCAGTCCTCCCACCTTCTGACGCACCAGCACATTCACACTGGGGAGCGACCGTTCCGGTGCACCGTTTGTGGCAAGGGATTCACCCAGATGTCCAACCAGCTGCGGCACCAGCGCGTTCACGCAGGGGAGAGGCCATTCTCCTGCTCCGCTTGTGGGAAGCGATTCACTCAGTCGTCCACCCTGCTGAGACACCAGCAGACTCACACAGGGGAGAGGCCCTTCACCTGCTCCGTGTGTGGCAAAGGGTTTACTCGGTCCTCCCATTTACTGGCTCACCAACGCATTCACACTGAAGAGATGCCAATCAGATGCTCGGCATCTTGCACCGAACGGATCTTTGGCTCAGGTAGCACAGGGACCCAGTCAGTTTCCCAGAGTTATATGGCAACTTCTGGAGTCTGGAGCGAGTGGGAGAGGGGTCCTGGGATCTGGGAGCATTGTGGCAAGAGTGTCTTGGAATCTGAGAGGACCGAAGGCTACTCTGGGATGGGATCGCATTGGGAGAGAGACCACTGGATTTGGAACCACTGGGGATGGTCCCAGGATGCGGGAACACTGGAAGGTGATTCTAGATGTTTGTGAGCACTGGAAGGGGATTGTGGAAAACTCGGGGCTGGTGAGTGGAGGAATCAGTTTCTGTTGGCAGCTAGGAGACTTCCAGCAATGTGCCCAAAACCTGCTGTCACTGGGTTGACCAAATCCCACCATCCTGCTATGACTATTCCTTTGCAGGAATGTCAGCTGCCTGTGTCCAGTCCATTCACATTCCCTTCCCTCCCCAGTGTATATTGATTAATGCTTTCCTCTTTCCCGCTGATTTACTCAGTCACAGAATTGTTCAGCACAGAAACAGGACTTTCAGCCCTCACCTTTCCACCTCCTTGACCATTGTCTCATCTGATCATATTATCTGTTTTACTGCCTACCACTACTTTGGAAAGTAGTTTAAATATCCCCAAAGTGATATATAAATATCCACAAAGATTACTTCATGAAGTGAAGTTGTTAGATATTACAAGTACTTCATAATTGCATCATTTGCAGAGCACTGGGGCCAACAAGTTGATGAGATTCATATGCCATATTCGTTATCTATTAGTCCATTGGGGAATACTAACATGGTTTCCAGCTCTCTGAATAATGTTACATTCTCAGGATAAAGCTGAACCACGCTGGTTTCCTTGGCTGCGTAAGTCTAGGGCAGACACTCTCAAGTCCTGCAAAACTTGTGAGATTGAGATGGCTCGTCCCACCCCAAACCCCGCTTTGTATGGACGCTGTGTAATTTGCCACACTGTTGCAAAGTAGTAACAGTGTAACAAATAACAATCAGTACACTGCATACGATTAAAGGAATTATATTTATGAATCTAAACTTAACTAAAGGGTTAGTCAAAAATAACGAAAAGAAAACAGCCCATTCTAATTAAAGAGTCAAATGTGCATAAGGTGGAGCCGATCTTGAACTTCTCTGTCACTCGTGCACTGGACCCTCGGTCAACGTGAAAGCACACACCACCTTCCGAACATCGCTTGCAACCCACCTCGAACAAACGTGTCTCCCACCGGGTTGTATGCTACGACCGGTTCTCCCAGCGTCTTCTCTCTTCATCTCCTCTCGAACAAAAGCCCCAAGCCCAGCTTTATTGTCTCTCACCAAGAAAACCTCCCACTAATTGGCTGGCACACATTCCATACCATGCCTTATCTTTAACAATAACCCAAATAGGCTGAAAGCAGAACAGGCATGCTGTTACAGAGCTGCTAAATGAATTACCTACAGCATAACTGTAAAGATGTGAACCAGGGAAAAACCTTTGTGCACTGTCTATTCTTAGTGATTGTGCTTTAGAAAGTGGAGGTCAGCTAATCTCTTGCCCATATAGTGAAGGAAGACCTGCACTGGCATTGCCAGATCTTAACACAGCAATGCTACAGGTGTCAGAAGGGAAACCCAAGTCGCCATGTACTTACTTGTCATTATCCCTTGTATGTTGTTCAGATGTAGTTTTGGGAGGCAGTTGTAGATAAGTAATGCTGCTCACTTCATTATGGTTTACATTTCAATCTTAGAGTCATGGTGTAATACAGAATGGTAAACATGTCCTTTATCCCATCAAGTACATGCCAACTATCCAACCTAAACCCATTTTGTTATTTTAACATTCTCATCAGTGCCCTCTAGTTCTAGTACTTGACAACTGATAGTGCCAAGGAATCTCTGTCTTTGAGTTATAGGAGGAAACTGAAGCACTGGCAGGAAGCCCACACTATCACAGGTAGTTATGCCATGATGTTGCAGCTAAAAATACCGTGACTATTGTACCTTTTCCCCACTTCGGAGCAGCCTTTTGTCTCCCTGTCCTATCCTTCCAAAATCATAAATACACACAGACTTGCAGTCCTCTTTCTAACTATGAGAAATGTTCAAATTTGTATTTTCATATGATATCTGAAGCTGTCCTATCTTGATAAACTTTAGGACAAAAGAAATCCTTTAGATGCTGGAAATATTGAGAAACACACACAAAATGCTAGAGGAACTCCAAATTATTGTACTTCTCCCACTTCCTGTCAGGCTGGATCAAGGATCTCAGCCTGAAATGTCAACTGTTGATTGCCTCTCCATAAATTTTGCCTGAATTGTTGAGTTCCTCCAGTATTTTCTCTGTGTTGATAAACTTCAGTGTCATTTCCACAAGGCAATGCCCATACTGCTTAGAAAATCTCCAACATTAGAGATCACTTTGGTATTTTATTTAATGTTCTGGACATCTAAACCTCAAGGTTTTTAAATACCTTTGAACTCCAGTTCAGTTAGCTATTGTTTCTTGAAGCTAAATGGATTTATCTTCAATAGGGTCCAAATTAGAAAGTGATGACCACACAGACAGCAGCCAATGAGTAGCTCAATGGTATTTTATTTTCCTGTTTGATTTAAATCATTTGTAAAAATTAATTTTTTGCACAGTTAAAAGCTACCTTAATTCTATTTTGAGATTTCAAGGAAGGAAAGCAGGGATTCTGAAAATGTACAACTTAAATGTACAGCTTAATTAAAATAAAGATTTGAGAATTCAGTCCTCAGTTTGTTTTCAGTTTATTGGATGAATATGGTGAACTCTCCTGGTTTTGAAAAAGGGAAATCGTATTTGACAACTTTGCTGGAATTCTTTGAGGATGGAACAAACAAGGTGCATGAAGGGAACTTGTAGATGTTCATTTGGATTTCCAAGGGTCATTTGATAAGATACCACATAATACTACTCCAGAAGATGAGAATACATGGGATTGGAGGCAAAACATTGGCATGAATGAGGAGTAGCTAATGGAAACCAGGATATCAGGTCATTTTTACGTTGATACCCAGTATCGTGTAGTGTGCCACTTGGATCAATGCTGGGGTCTTACAATCTGTATTAAAAAAAATACCTAGAAGAGTCTGATTGTTGTTGATAAATCTGCTACTGATGGGTGTTTAACAAGTTGTGAGGAGGACACACAGCCTGCAAATTGAGTGGGTAAACACTATCAGATGGAATTTCCTTGAGAAAGTGTCCATGTAGAAGAAAAAAAAGACGAAAAAGCAAATTATTATTTCAAGCTAAGAGAAACTACTGAAGGTTTCCATACAAGGTGATCTGACAATCCAAATGAAACATAAAAGGTTAGCAAACAAGTACAGAAAATAATTTGGAAGACCAGGCTTTCTGACAAGATACAGGTTGATTGCAGCTTTGCAGGACATTGGTAAGATGCACTTGGAGGACTATGTGGAGTTTTGTTTTCTATGTTTGGTACTTTACACGAACTAGAGGTTTCGATATTTTAGGTTATAGAACACTTAGAGAAGAAGGTAAGAGTAGTTGCACTACTAATCTGAACAGTATCACAGCCGCACTCAGAGAACACATAATGAAGGGCTCATCCATTGAGTATAGGTGGGTACAAATCAAACATAAGGAATGTGCAATCACTCTGATGGGCTGATACTATAGACCAGCCCGCCCTCACCATTAGCCAATGGGATAGAAACATAGAAAACATACAGCACAATACAGGTCCTTCGGCCCACAAAGCTGTGCTGAACATGCCCCTAGCTTTACCCATCGCCCTCTATTCTTCTAAGCTCCAGATACAGAGGGTGTGCAGGTAGATTAGAAAATATGTATGGGTGGTTTAGTACACAGATATGATACAGAGATTGGTGCCACTTTAGATAGTGTAGAAGATTGCCAAAAGAGAAATGGCAAGTATGAAGTGTTGCCTTTTGGGAGATGAAATATAAAGGGAAAGTTACACAGTTAATATCAGGACCTTAACAACACTGATGTGCAGAGGAATCTAGGGATCCAAATCATAATCTACCTCAAAATAACCACACAGGTTGACAGGATGGTAAAGTAGGCTTATGTATTCTTGCCTTTATTGGCTGAGACATTGAGTTCAAATGTCAGGAAGTCATGTTGCAGCTTAATAATACTTTGGCTAGGATTATAGGGCACATGCTATAAAGAGAGGATAGGCAAACTAGAGATGTTTTCTCTAGACTGGTGGAATCTGTGGATAGACCTGATAGAAATTTAGAAAAGCACAGACAGAGAAGACAGCTGGTATCTTTACCCCGGAACAAAGTGTTGAACACTACAGTGCATGCATTTAAAGTAGAGGGAAGAAATTTTAAGGAGATGAGAATATAAATACAGGTATGATCAAATGGCAGAACAGATTCAATGGTCAAATATCTTTATTCTGCTCCTACAGCACTGTGTAAAAGTCTGAGGCACATATGTATAGGTAGGGTGCCTAAGACTTTTGCACAGGACTGTATTTGTCAACCTCGAGCAGAAAGTGAGTTTGTAAGTGGCGGGAGCAAGGGATGTTGGAAATAGCTTGGGTGGAGCATCGTGAGATGGGTGTGGGACAGGTGGCAGAGAAGGAATGCAAGGGGTAGGGGGGTGGTTGGTGGTGCAGGTGCAGATGCGTCAGCCCTGAGACACCAGGCAAGGTCACAACCATGATCCCCTCTCCCTGCCCCCTTCCCACTCTCAGTCCACAATGGAGACCCATTATCAGAATTATGTTTGTCATCACTCACATATGTCATGATTTTATTTTTGTGGTAGCTGTACAGTGCAATACATAAAATTTCTACAGCACCGTGCAGTAATCTTTGGTATATATATATATATATATATATATATCTGTGTCGAACATTGTTGCACAGTTTGTATGTCTTCTGGCCTTGTGTGCAAGGATTGCTTTTAGAGAATAATGTGTGTGTGTGGAAGGTGCTGTAAGGGTTAATGCTAGCAGCAGATATGACAAATGTATTTAGGAGGGACATGATAGGTACATGTATAGACTGCATTCAGGTTGAAAGCATTAGCTGTCATTAGCTTACTAGCTTGGCACAGCTTCATGGGTTCCTGTGCTGTTATGTTCTGTTAAAGAAGCATGTGCTGCATTAGAGATAATGTGGCAGAGAAGGTGGATTGCTGGGATGAAGGGATTGATGTTTGGTGAGAGGTTGGGCAGGTTGGTTTAAGATGTGATCTTATTAAAAGGGATGACTAGTTGGAAGCTGAGTGGCACTATCCCTGCGTGGGGATTTCTGGAAATAAATGTTAAAACTTCAGAATAGGGTGTCGCCTATTTATGATGCAGATGAGGATTTTTTTCCCCGATGATCGTCAGTCTTTCGAATTCTGCATTGCAGAAAGCTGTAAAGGTGCACTCCATGTATACATTCAAGGCAGGGATGGACAGATATTTGAACTACAGCAGAATGGAGATGAGGCCAGCACCAGATTAATACATCTAACTGGAAGGCAGAACAGGCTGCAGAAATTTGCCATCTTCCTCCTCCTGATGTTTGTTATGTACTTAAGAACAAAGTTTGGAGGTTCCATGGAACTGAGACTCAGTTCTGTTCCACTCAGAGTCACAGATTGGCACTAGGAAATCTAGTTGATCAACATTTGAGTAAGAGCTGCAGAAATGGCACATTGATAGGTTGTGCCAACCAGAGAAAGGAAAATATCCACTGCACCCACCATTGTAATCAGGACTAGTGCTCAACAGAAAGTCTGTTTTATTTCTTTGACTGTTTGACCACACCATTCCACACCCGAGTAAAATGCAATCTCAGAGCTGACAGCGGGTGGAAAGAAGCAGCTTTGGAGCTTTATCCCTGTCCTTTGTTCTCTGGATAATCATGGAATTCATAATTTGTCAAGCATATCAGACCTTATGCATTTTTGTTTCCAACAGTATTAGTTCCTGTAAAAATTATTATTGAAATAATCCATCTGATACAAAATATGATGGCATCCACGAGCAAAAAAAGTACACACTTTAGCAGAGAAACCCTTTTCAGAAGCATAACAGAGACAATGCTAGGTATACCCAAAGTACATTATTAATAACACCTGTTCTGAAGTAAATTGTGGTAAACTATCACCACAAACAATGAAGAGGTGAATGAAGGTGAAGTAAATTCGAGGGATGAGCTGTGCTGGTGCTTTGCAAAATTGGTGCAGAATGAGCGATTCAGAGAGGAGAAGTCAAGGCAGGGGAGTTTCAATGCCCTTCTGAACTAACCCGGGTGTGAGGTTGGATCGCTATAAGTGCTGAACCAATTTAGAAAGGTCAAGAACAGTTTTGGGCTGGCCGATGAGGCACAGAATGAATTGTTGGGTGAAGTGGTCTAGGCCCAGAGCATTTTGGGTATTAATGTGAGGCACAATCTGCTGTTTGGATAATTTGAATGCAGGCCCAGATATACTGGGAAGGCAGGGTGTTGGGACCGGAAGCGAGAGTTGGAGTGATTTCACTTGCTCTCCTGCAATGTTCACTCCTCTTTCCACAACGCTGAGGCTGTGAGACTGCCCCGGCTGCAGCAATTTGCTCCCCTGATACGATGAGCTGAGACCGGGGCTTGGGCCTACTCTGGAGATTCATATCTGACTCAAATGGTTCAGAGCGCTATTTCTCACTTCTATTGTTTGCATGATTTGTGCACTTTCCTCTTTGTGCATTGGGTGTTGGTCTTTTTTTTTAATTGGGCTCTTTCAGGTTTCTTGCTCTGTGGCTGCCTATAAGCAGACAAATCTCCAGATTGTATAATTTATACATTCAATGATAATAAATGTACTTTGAATCTTTGATCTACGTCTATCTTAAACAGGTAAGGTTTTTCTTTACAGCAAATAAAAATACAACAAATTACAACAAGCTTAAAAAAAAGTATACAGAATCAAGTGATGAGTTATAGCTGCATGATATGGGAGCTGGTGGACCCCATCATGGTTCCCGGTGACCACACTTCCCGCAAGCAATGGCTGCTCAAGGATTTCAGGCTCAAAATTGATGACCTGTAACCTGAACTTCAAACACTGAGGAATAGGAATAGAAGAGTTAACTGGACAATCAATTTCAGGAGACAGTCACACCCATTAGACTAAATACTTACAAGTTGGTGTGTGGCCAGGGACAAGAGGTCGTGACTATGAGTGAGGCAAGTAGGGGTATCGAAGAGGTAGTGCTGGAGCAACCACAGCTCTTGTGCTTGCCCAATATGTCTGAGATTGTTGGTCCCTGTGAGGATAAGAGTAGGGGCTATAGGAAGGTTTAGCAACTGAACCATAGTCCATGGATCCATTCAAGAGGGGGAAGAGAAATATAGTTGGAATTTGATATGGTACAGTCAGGGAGTAGACAGAATTCTATGTCAGAAGGCGAGAGAATCCCAAAGGCTTTGCTGTCTGTCAGGTATCTGGGTTCGGGACATCTGAGCTGTAGAGGAACTTTGTGTGGGAGGAGAAAAATCCAGCTGTCGCACCCCACATGGGCACCAATGACAAAGAAAGAGTAATGAAAGAGACATACATCAAAGTTGCTGGTGAACGCAGCAGGCCAAGCAGCATCTGTAGGAAGAGGTGCAGTCAACGTTTCAGGCCGAGACCCTTCATCAGGACTAACTGAAGGAAGAGTGAGTAAGGGATTTGAAAGTAGCTGGAGATTAGAATAAAATGCAGAGCCAAATCGGTAATAATCCCTGGATTGGTTCTGAGCCACATGCAAATTGATAAAGGGTTACTAAGATCAGAGAGCTAAATGCGTAGCTCAAAGATTGGTGCCGGAGAAGTGGGTTTCAGTTTGTTGGAGATTGACACCAGTATTTGGTAAGGTGGGTGCTGCTATGTTGGGTTCACCTAAACCATGCTTGGGACCAGGACTAAACAGTGAGGAGGGGTGTGGGGGTGGGTTCAACAGCTTGGAAAAGTAAGGATAATTTAAAAGGGAAGGGCAGTACGGGAGAAGTTACCAATGTTTCCAGAATAAATAATTACACAATGTTTGCATAGAAACATAGAAAACCTACAGCACAAATACAGGCCCTTCGGCCCACAATGCTGTGCCGAACATGTACTTACTTCAGAAATTGCCTAGGGTTACCCATAGCCCTCTATTTTCCTAAGCTCCATCTACCTATCCAGGAGTCTCTTAAAAGACCCATCGTATCCACCTCCACCACTGTGGGGGAAAAAAATTAAACTTCAGGCAACATGGAGACAAAATTGAGAAGGGGGGTGATGAATACAAGACTGAAGGTGTTATATTTGAATGCACACCATATATGAAATAAGGTAGATGATCTTGTCACAGAAATAGAAATTGGTAGCTATGATTGCATGGCATCTTTGAGTCATGCTTGAAAGATCACAGCTGGGAGGTTGATATCCAAGGATATACATTGTATTGGAAAGACAGGCAGGTAGGCAGAGGGGGTGTGGTGGGCTTTTCTGGTTTAAAGAAGATCAAATCCTTAAAGTGACATAGGATCAGAAGATGTGGAACCCTTGTGGACAGAATTAAGAAACTGAAAGGGCAAAAAGATCTTGATGGGAGTTATGTACAGTACAAGCCTCCAAACCATAGCCGTGATGTGGGTTACAGGACACTAGGAGGTAGAAAAGGCATGGTCGGGAGATTTCAATATGCAGGTAGATCGGGAAAATCAGGTTGGTGCTGGATGATGGAACTGATGGATTTGTAGCTAAGTTTCCAGATGATACAAAGATAGGTGGAGGGGCAGGTAGTGTTAAGGAATCAAGGAGTCTGCAGAGGATTGAGACAGATTAGAAGAAATGGAAAAATATCAGATATAATCCAGTGCAGGGTCATATACTTTGGTTAAAAGAATGAAAGTGTACACTTTGAGCAAATTCAGAAATCAGAAGTGAAAAGGAACATGGGAACATGCAGATTGAGTCAGTAGTAAGGTAGGTAAATGTAATATTAGCTTTCTTTTCCATAGGACTAGAATATAAAATCAAAGATATAATGCTGAGGCTTAATATGCATTGGTCAGGTGACATTTGGCATATTGTGAGCATTTTTGGACCCCATATCCAAGAAAAGATATAGCATTGGAGAGGGTCCTGATGTTTACAAGAATGATCCCGGGAATGAAAGAGGTAACAAATGAGGAACATTGATGGCTCTGGGCCTGTATTCACTGGAGTTTAGAAGAATGAGGAGGGGAGTGCAAAGGCTGAGATAGAGTGGATGTGGAGGGAATGTTTCCAATGTTAGAAATGTCTGGGAGAGGGTACAGCCTTAAAAGTGAAGGATGTCCCTTTACAACAGAGATGAGGAACTTCTGTAGCCCAGTGGTGGTGAATCTATGGAATTCAAAGTTATGGAGGGCTGTGGAAGCCAAGTTGTTGGGTATATTGAAAATGCAGGTTAATAGTTTCTTGATTAGTCAGAGCCTCAAAAGTTACAAGGAGAAGGCAGGAGATTGGAGTTGAGAGGAAAACATTAATTAGCATTTCCAGTATCTGCAGAATTTCTTGTTTATTAATTAGCCATGATTGAATGGTGGAGCTGATAGGCTGAATGGCCTAAATACTGCTCCTATATCTTATAATCTTATGGTCTTGTATCTTCAGTCAGTTCTTTATTCTTTCCTCAGAGCCGTGCAGATGATCTCTCACATGGGAATGGTTATGAAGTGCTATGGGACTAGGCAGAATAATAGTTCAGCATGGACTAGGTGGGCCAAAGGGCTTGTTTATGAGCTGTACTACTCTATGACAAACTGAGAAAAGGTTTATTCTCATTGTCTCATATGATTTCAAATTTGTTTTGCAGCAGCAGTGCAAAGACACAAAATTGCGATAAAGTACAAAATACATAAATAGTATAAAAAGGAATAATGAGGTAATGTGCATGGGAGCATTTAGAAGTCTGGTGATGGAAGAGAAGAAACTGTTCCTGAATTATTGAGTGTGGATGTTCAGGTGCCTGTACCTCTTCATTGATTTTAGAAATGAAAAGATGGCATGACCCAAATGGGGAGGTTCCTTAAATGATTAAATGCCTTCTTGATGAGCACATGTTGAAGATGTCCTTGAAGATGGGGATGATGGTGTCCATTATGGAACTGGCTGAGTCCACAACCCTCTACAGCCACTTGCCATCCTCTGTACTGGAGCCTCCATGTCAGGCTGTGATCCAGTCAGTCATAATACTGTCCACTGTATATCTATTTAGCAATTTACAGGAGTTGTTGGTGATATACCAAATCTTCTAAAACATCTAATGAAGCATGGCCACTGGTATACCTTCTTCATAAATGCATCACTGTGTTGGGCCCAGGACAGTTCCTTGGAGATGCTAACATCCAATTCAATTCCCTATTGAATAGATCAACCGATTCTGAAGCTAGCTACTCTGAATGAAGAACTTTCTTTTCATCTTCTTGCGTCTTTTAAATCTTTGTCTCCATGCCCTTCAATTATCAACAAAAGCCAAAACCATCTGCTGATTAACACCATCAAACTGAAACATTTACTCTATTTCTCTCTTTCAAATGCTGGTTGGTCTGCTAACTATTACCAATAGTTTGTATTTTTATTTCACATTCCCAGCATCTGTAATATTTGGCAGTTGTCTTACTTGTTAATGCTTAGCAGTAAGGGATTTGTAAATATCATATAAAGTTACAAAAATTTTATGAAACCTTTGCAGTTACCTGGTTTTCTGCATGAATTACTCATAAAATGTGGTCTGATGTGGCTTCTTCCATGGTGGCCTTCTATGAACTCTATTCTTCTTCAGTGTTTTTCTTATAAAGGGCACATGAACAGAGATTTCAGCAAGTTCTAGAGATTTATGCAGGCCTTTTTCTGTTATCTTTGGGTTCATTTTCACCTCCTTCAGCATTGTGATCTCTTGGTGTGATCTCTGAGGGAGAGGAGCAACAGTATTGAATTTCCCACATTTGCAGACAATTTATTTTACTGTGGAATGATGAACACTCAGGTCTTTCAGAATAGTTTTGAAGCTGTTTCCTGCTTCATGCACGTCTGCAATTCTTCTTCTAAGGTCCTCTGAAAGTTGTTTTGATCAAAGCAACGCAGACATAAACATAATCTTGAGAAGAGCGGCTCCAATCTCATCTCATTAATTGGAACACCTGACTCCAAATAGCTTTCATAGAAGGCATTACCCCAGAGGTTCACATACTTCCTTGAATCAGGATTGTCAATGGTTAAATGGTGTAGCCAGTAATGATGAGAAGAATTACAATTGTTTGCATGTTATTAGTGTAGGCAGATTATTTTTAACTATTATTGTGACTTAGATGAAGATCAGACCACATTTTATAAGTAATTAATGCAGAAGCCCAGGTAATTGCAAAGGGTTCACAAATGTTTCTTGCGACTGCATATTGATGTTTCTTTAGCACAAGCACAAACTTACACACACATTTTTCTATCTGATACATATGGCTTAAGGAACTTCTTACAAATCTTCTCAGTACTGAAGCATTAGGCCTTGGTCAAAACAAGAGGAAGATTTTATTGGCTAGGTACAAACCCCATTTCCAGAAAAGTTGGGATAATTTCCAAAATGCAATAAAAACAAAAATCTGTGATATGTTAATTCACATGAACCTTTATTTAACCGACAAAAGTACAAAGAAAAGGTTTTCAATAGTTTTACTGACCAACTTAATTGTATTTTGTAAACATACACAAATTTAGAATTTAGAACCAGAGAAATATCGCATCAACCAGGCATTCAACTAGTTTGCAAAAGGCAACAAACTGTGAAAGTAGAAAAAGAAAGAAATAATAATAATACATAAATATGCAATAAATATCGAGAACATGAGACGAAGAGTCCTTGAAAGTCAGTCCATAGTTTATGGGAACAGTTCAGTGATGGGGCAAGTGAAGTTATCCCCTCTGCTTCAATAGATTGATGACCGAGGGGCAATAACTGTTCCTGAATTGGGTGGTGTGAGTCCTGAGGCTCCTGTACCTTCTTCGTGATGAGGGCAGTGAAAAGAGAGCATGACCATGATGGTGGGTGTCCCTGATGATGGACCCTGCTTTTGTGCTCCGTGTAGATGTGCTCAATAGCGGGAAGGGCTTTACCGGAGATGGACTAGACTATATCCACTACTTTTTGTAGGATTGTCCATTCAAGGGTATTGGAATTTCCATACCAGGCCATGATGCAGCCATTGCAATTAAAAGAGAAGTGAAATAATAGGTGTTTTTCATGGAATTAATTGTGCACCAAACCCCAGGACACCCATGGTGCAATGTATGTAAGGGCAGAGATTATTTGGACCCCTGACAGAAATGTTCTTTGGCTCATAAGTGTCTTAAGGCCAGAAAAAAATGGTACCTTTAATTAAGATGATCATCAGGGAAAAACCAATTAATTATACATCAGTGAGTCCAACATCGATGGCAGGGAAATTACCTGAAATAAATCTGAGGGTCAGGAATAATGTGTTCTTGCATAAGGCATGGATTAAACAAGCTTAATCAGCTTGAGTTTGTTCATGGAGACATAGTTTAAATAAATAGAGGTAACTAACTACATTAATAAGCAATGGGAAATGCAACCCCTCCTCTCCCAACAGAGATATATATGACTAATAGTCACAGGGGATTTGAAGAAGAATTTTTTCATGCACTAGTTGAAATCTGGAAAGCAATGCCTAACAGGGTGGTTGAGATGGAGACTAACAATATTTAATTGGATGGATGAGTTCCTGAACTGTAAAAGACAAAAGTAACTGCAGAATAGATGCTTGTAATTGGATTAAAACAGACAGGTAGTTGATGGTTTACAGGGACACAGGGGAGACAAAGAAACTGTTTCTTGATGGATACTGTTCCATAATGAGTACTCCGATAACAACCCAAGCACTGGGATGTGAAGAAATTTCTTCACGCAAAGGACGATAAACTTTAGAAATTTTATACTCTTGAAGGCTGCTGTCACTGAGTTGACTAAGAACAGAGATTGAGAATTTTCTGTATATTACTGGAATCTGTAAGATCTATCGAAGGGAAAGTAATTGCACGAGTCCTTCTCAAATACCTCCTCCCTGTGGCTGGAAGCTTGCTTCCCGAACTTTGGTGTTGATTCTGTCAACAAGAGAAATGGACATGACTTTCAGCATGCAACACCTCCAAGAAAATGCAACAGTTGATTCACAATTTGAACTACTTGGAATGTAAAACAGAATACCTTGTAGGCACACTGATGTGATTGCTGGAAATAAGAGCCCCGAAGCAGAGACGAGGTAATCATGGAAAATACTGGAAATACTTAGCATGTCATTCTTCAGTGGTGGCAAGAGAAACAAATCTTATGTTTCAGGTTGAGGAACCTTCATGAAAACGAAAACCCCTGCATGCGGTATATTCTAAGCTGCAACACCCTCTAGGTGAAAAAATGTCCTTTCTCAGATTCCCTCTAAAACTCTTACTCCTCACCTTAAACCTTTCCTCTCTGCAATGGGAAAAAGTTTCTTAATAGTTGTACAATCTAGGCTTCTGATAATTTTGCATATTCAGATCAGATACTTCAGCCTCTCCTGACTCAAGGCAAACAATCCTACCAGTTCAGATACTCATCAGTTAGAAAAATTCTATCCCAGGCAACACCCTACTGAATCTCTTCTGCACCCTCTCCCGTGTATATACATACAGTACTTTCTATGCATAACATCCAGAACTACACACAACTTTTCAAATTGCCTAATTTACCAAATGAACAGAATCAAGTTAGTTATCATTGTCCAAAATGATAAGAAATTTGTTATTTTGCAATAGCAGTGCAGTGCAAAGACATAAAACTAATATAAAATGCTAAAGAAATAATGAGGTTGTGTTCATGGACTATTCTAAAATCTGAGCGAAGCTGTTCTGTAGCCTAAGATTACCCCTCTGTACTAACAACTGCTCCCCTAACTTACTAATTTCACCTCCAAAATTCAAGTTGGTACACTGTAGGTAACAATGAGAAAGCAATTCTCTACCCTCTCTCTTCAATTGTCAAGCCAATTCTCCATCCAATTTGCCAACTTGCCTTGTATTCCATGACCCTTACCTTTCGGACCAGTCATCCTTCTGGGATTTTATCAACGGTCTTACCGAATTTAATCAACTACCGCTACCACATCAATATATTTACCTTCCTTTTTAAAAGAAAACTTAATTTCTGACACAGATCTAGGCAACCTAATGCTTCAGAGCAGACTAGATGGGCCACAGGGCCTATTTCTGTGCTGTAGTGTTCTATCTATCTATGAATCTAGGTCTCTCCACTAAAAAAAAACGTGTTGAATATTCCTGATCAATCTCCCCCTTTCCAAGTCTATGTTGAATATAAATCTAAGGATTTATATTCCAGTAAATCCCCTGCCACTGACCTGAGATTTGCTGGATTAAAATTACCTAATTTACTCCTGCTGCCCATTTTGAATAGAGGTCCCACATTTGATTTTTTAGTCATTTGAAAGCTCCCATGTTGGATTTACAAATCTTTGTCATGGTTCTAAGTCTTCTACATTGCCTCCCACAGCAGCCAGGGATACAACTCATCAGGCGCTGGAGGTTTTTATGCCTGCTAAATAATCTAATACATCCTCCTTTCTAATATCATGTGCTGTAGAATTTTACTGCCCCAAAATGAAATCTCCAGCTGCAATGTCTTTTCTCTTGGTGAATACAGATGAGGAGTTTTTATTTAAGACTTTAAGACCTTGCCCATGTTCTCTGACTCCATACACAGACTTCCTCCTTGGTCTTTGATGGACAACACTCTTCCCCTAGCTATCATCTTTCCTTAAATATACAAACATACTATTAAGATTTTCCTTAATCTTTCTACTAGTGATAGCTTGTGTCCCCTTGCTGTCCTGCTGATTTGCGTTTTTTAAGCATCCCTTGATGCTCTCTACATTCCTAAAGGGCCCCTTTAGTTACAGAACTCCATTCTTTCCACCTGCTACTGTTTTTTAAACATATGAAGCAAGCCACCTTTTTGTCACCCACAGATTTAACTATTCTAAAGTGCTCCAGGCTCACCCGAAGATCAAAAACTCAGCTGCCCTAACCTAACTGTTCCCTATCTCCCTTCTTCACCATCATTAGGCCTTCTCTTGCTAATCTGCAATAGCTCCTACACCACCAATGGTTTGATTTTAAATTACTCCCCTTGGTTTCAAGTCACTGCTCTCTATGGAACCTCTTACGTCCCTAAAGTCCTCCAAATGTTGATATTCTTTTAATTGAGAAAAGAAAATTTAGATTTCAAGCTCCTTTAAGTGATTGCAAAGGGGTAGGGTTGGTGAAACAAAGAAAATATCTGTCATAGAGAAAATAAATGATGCAGGTTGATGTTGACTGGGAGATCATTGAGACAATTTAGGAATTACAAATCATATTCCTACAATTGGACCCTATTTATCCTATGTCATTCGATCCATATGTAAACCAACAACTGGACTGTTCCTTCCCAACCCAAGAAACACAGACAGGCATTGCAGCCTTCACAATTTACGTAGGTGGTTACAGACTAATGGAGGTACAGTCACGCACCTCTTGGCCGACTGATTCCATGCCAACCAACAAGCAAACCAATCCAACTGATCCCATGTTATTTTCCACAAGTTCTCATCAAGTACCATGCAGATTCTGGCACATAACTGCATACTAAGAGCAATTTACAATACCCAATTAATCTGCCAACTGGACTTTTTTTTGTAATGCACAAGAAAACCAAAAACACTCAGAGGAAATCCACAAGTTCACAGGAAGAATGTGTAAACTTCACAGACAGGAAACGGGAGGTCAGGATTGAAACACACAGTCACTGGAGCTACAAGGCAGCATTTCTCTGTGGCAGCACAGTGCAGAACAGAACACTATCTATCCTCTTCTTCTGATGTCTGCTATTACAACAACATTCTATTTACTTCCTAGGTCATTTCATGCATTCATCGATTCTGCAGTAAGTACATAGAACAGCACAGCACAGGAATGGACTTATGGCCCACAATATTGAGCCAAACTAATTAAATTAGGAATCATATGCCCAGTAAACTGATACCATAAGACATAGGAGCAGAATTAGGCCATTTAGCCCATTGAGTCTGCTCCGCAATTCCATCATAGCTGATCCTGGATCCCACTCAACCCCATAAACCTGCCTTCTCCTTTTATTTTAGATCAGATTAGATTCAACTTTATTGTCATTGTGCCAAGTACAGATACAAAGCCAATGAAAATGCAGTTAGCATCCAACCAGAAATGCAAAGAATAGTATTATTTACAAAATAACTGCGAATAAAAAGTAACTGCTGCAGCACACAAACATAAAAGTACTGAGACAGTACAATATGGATGCAATACTGCTTAGTGCTGTGATGTGAGATTCAGCAGGGTCACAGGCTCAGGAAAGAAGCTCTTCCTGTGCCTGCTAGTGCTGGAGCGGAGGCTCCTGTAGCGCCTACCGGATGGGAGGAGAGTAAAAAGTCCATAGTTAGGGTGAGATGCATCCTTGATAATGCTTTATGCCCTACCCAGGCAGCGTTTATGGTAAATGTTCTCAATGGTGGCCAATTGGGTGCCGATAATCCTCTGGGCAGTTTTCACCACATGCTGGAATGCTTTGCGGTCCGATACAGGACAATTACCATACCACACTGAGATGCAGTTGGTGAGTATACTTTCAATGGTACAGTGGTAAAAGTCCATCAGTATCCTGGGACAGAGATGAGCTTTCTTGATGCTCCACAGGAAATAAAGGTGCTGTTGCACTTTTTTGATCAGGATGGAGGAGTTCAGGGACCAGGTGAGATCCTCGAAAATGTGGACACCAAGGAATTTGAAGCTAGATTCACGCTCTACTGCAGCTCTGTTGATGTAGATGGGGATGTGAGTGTGGCTCCTAGCATGCCTGAAGTCTATAATGATCTCCTTGGTCTTCTGGGTGTTAAGGGCCAAGATGTTGTCAGCGCACCACGCGGCCAGGTGCTGGACCTCGTTCCTGTAGGCCATCTTGCCATCCCCTCTGATCAGGCAAAAAACCGTGATGTCGTCTGTGAACTTGATCTTTTGATGGCTTAACCAATCAGAAAACAATCAACTTCTGCCTTAAATATACACATGGACTTGGATTCCACTGTAGTTTGTGGCAGAGAATTCCACAGATTTACTACCTCTGGCTAAAAGAGTTCCTCCTTACCTCAGGTTGCCCCTCAGTTTTATGGCTGTGCTCTGTAGTACTGGATGCCCCCACCATAAGAAACATCCCTTCCACATCCACCTTATCTAGTCCTTTCAGCATTTGGTAGATTTCAATGAGATCACCCCACATTCTTGTAATTTCCATTGAGGACAGGCCCAAAGCTGCCAAACACTCCTCATATGTTAATCCCTTCATTCTTGGAATCATCATTGTGAACCTCCTTAAGACTCTCTCCAATGACAACACATCCTTTCTGAGATATGGAGCCCAAAACTGTTGACAATACTCCATGTGGCCTGATTACTGTCTTATAAAGGCTCAGCATTTTCTCCCTGCTTTAATATTCTCTTCTCCTTGAAATAAATGCCAAGATTGCATTTGCCTTCTTTACCATAGACTCAATCTTCTGGGAGTCTTGCATAAGGACTCCTAAGTCCCTCCACACCTCTGATGTTTGAACCTTTTCCCCATTTAGATAATTGTCTATTGGTCCTTTTACCAAAATGCATTACCATACATTTCCCAACATTGTATTCCATCTGCCACTTTTTTGCTCATTCTTCCAATTAGTCTAAGTCCTGCTGCAATCGCATTGCTTCCTCAGCACTACCTACCCCTCCTGTCTACACAAAGTCCATTTCATTCTAGTTCCTGCACATTCATAAGCCTATCTAAGAGCCTCATATTTGAGTTCAGCATCACACCAGACAGTGTTTCCAGGCACCCACCACTGTAGGAAAAATATCTTGCCCCACACATTTCCTTTGAATTTATTCCCTCTTAAGTTCATGCCCTCTGTTATTCGACGGTTCTATGCTTTGGAAAAAAGTATCAGCTGTCTACACTATTTATGCCTTTCATAATCTTATAAAGCACATTCAGATCTTTCCTCAGCCTCCACTGATCCAGAGAAAGAAACCCTTGTTTGTTCAAACTCTCCAAACTCTAAAAACTACAGCGCGTGTTGCACAACTAATGTGAGGAGCCCAGGCTTTGTCTTGGTTGCCTATTCTACACCTGAAGTAGAGCACATAGGCTTTCTTAATAACAGGAGTCATGCTCTGTTTTTGAGATTTAAGCGTATACTTACCACAAATATAAGAGAAAATATTGCAGCTGTTGCAGCATTGGTGAGACATTTTGCTATCACAAATACTCCTGAAGATACAATCACTTTATTATAATGAATACACATTATGCACGTGCACATCAACGTGTTCACAAGCTGATATATCTGTAAATGCAATGCGTAGAACGGTGTATGTATGATACTTACATAGCCTTTCTAAAACCTGTCTTGCCATGCAGCATTTGTCCTGCCTAAGCATGCCCAGGCACATCTGGATAAGATAGAAATCTTTCCATCTTACATGGTAGGCAACATTTTGATTGAGTTGAATTATGAATTGAAATAAAAAATGTACAAACGTTTGTAGATTATTTCAAAAATATGGTGCATGACAGGGAAATTTCATGGTGATTTTCATGATCAGCAGCCCAAAATCCATAAGATACACCCAAGAGTATAAGGAAAACCTTTGTGACCCAGTGTTATTAAAGAAGTCCTCACTATTTCTGCTGGCTATGACAACCATAAGGAACCTGTAGCTCCCTAGTTATTCTCTGTTCTTGATATTTGCATAGAATATCTGGGGATTGCCTTTAATTCTCCTTGCTAAGGATGCTTCATGGACACTCCTGGATTTCCTAATTTCCTTCTCAAGTTCGTTCTGACTTTGTTATAATCATGAAGGGCTCAGTTTGATTTTAGCTTTCTAGACCTTTAAGATGTCGGAAAAGATTTGTAGCTGGGGTTGAGGATGCTGTTGTTGAGAGTCTTGCCAAGTTGACCTGTTAGCTTGCAGACATTTCGTTACCCAGCCAGGCAACATCATTACACTGATGATGTTGCCCAGCTGGGTAGCAAAACATCTGCAAGCTAACAAGCCACCTCGGTGAGCCACTCGACAACAACGTTTTCAAAGGTTTCAAAGGTACATTTAATGTCAGAGAAATGCATACAGTATACATCCTGAAATGCTTTTTCTTCACAACCATCCACGAAAAACAGAGGAGTGCTCCCAAAGAATGAATGACAGTTAAATGTTAGAACCTCAAAGTACCCCCAGTTCCCCTCCTTCCCACGCGTAAGTGGCAGCAAGCAATGATCCCCCTCCCCCCACCAGCAAAAAAAAAGCATTGGTACCACCACTGAGCACTCAAGCATGCAGCAAAGCAACAGCAAAGGCACAGACTTGCAGTACTCTCAAGACTACTCGTTCACCTCGTATTTGACATACCACAGGCTCTCTCTCCCCCTAATAAGGGAGAAAGAGGTTTCTCTGTTTCATAACAAGATTGGAGACATTTCTAGACCTTACATGTTTCCTGTTTCCTCTTGACTACATTCACCACAAAGATTCCCTTGTCATTCTTTTCCTTCCTGATTAATGAAACATACCTATCCTGTACCCTTGCAGTTGGTCTTTAAACACCCTCTGATGAAGGTGTGCTGTTATAGCTCAAGGGGGGGAGATGAAATGAAAAGGGGGAGAGGGGAGAGGGGAGTGGGACTCTGAAATGGGTCAACTTTTAATAGGAACTGTGCACAATTAAAGGACAAAATAATAAATGCTACACCAACAGGGCTGTTAACAACAACTTTGAAACCAAAGCTAACATGGATACAGCGGCCCGGCAGTAGAAGCCTAATACTAAATGAATACTTCTCTTTAACAGTTTCAGTCTAAATGGGTGTCTTCCTTCTCAGAACCAGGACAATTGTAAACAGGGAGTGTTGATGTTGCTGTGCTTTTGGTCAAGTCTCAACAAGACTGAAACGAGAAGGAGTTAAATACCCCCACAATGAAATATTAATTGGATGGGACGTGTATTCTCATGAGCGTGATTGCTGAACCCATTCCTCAGCCCACCTGTGAAGGTGCGCAGACCCCATGGCAAGTTGTGTCAAGGCACTCCTCCCAAGTCACAGCTCCTGAAGCATTAGAGACATGTGCTCGCTGGAAGCCAAGATGTCATGGGCTGGTACACAAGAACATTCCCCAGGACAATACCTCTTCCAATCCTTGAGATACTGGACCCTGTTGCACACCCTGCAAGATGCCAGAATGCACTGCACAGAATAGACTAGGGACCTATCCATCAAGCAGTGAGGAGGGGGAGAGGGGGGACAGGAGCAAGGGGGCAGGTAGTCACCGGAACAGAGAAGACTGAGTGAATTTTCATTGATGATGGTAGGAGCAATCTATATGAGACCCGGTTGATAGCCTTCTCCACTATGTGGGCCCAACTTGCGATTCTTGACTTTCAAGAGAAGATCCCTAGACACTAGCCGGACTTTATCCCCTTGACTGAGAGGTTTCACCTGTTGCCAGAGGCAATCAGCCTGCTATATTTTTGAGCACATAGCAGAGAAGCGGAGAAGCCCTGGCCCGTCTCCACATGTGCTTGTAGTGCTGGACCAACTGAGTAGCAGCAGGAATTCCCACATCAATCTCTTGGTCAGGGTACAGTGGTGGCTGGAATACCTACTGGCATTCAAAGGGGGGCATGGCAGTAGAGGACAACTGGAGGTTATTGTGGGCAATCTCTGCCCGAACTAATTGGAAAGCCCCAGGGCGTAGGATTGGAAGAGGCAAGGCAGTACAGGGTTTTCTCCCGATCGTGATTCACTCTCTCAGTCTGGCCATTAGATTGGGGTGGAAACCAGATGAGAGGCTGGCTGCGGTTGCCACAAGAGAACAGAAAGCCTTCCAGAAATACGACATGAGCTGTGATCTTCAATCAGACACTACATTCCAAGGGAAGCAGTGCAGCCTGAACACGAGGATGCCATGAGGATCCATGAGGATGCCAGTCTCATGAGTTAATGGGAGCTTAGGGAAAGCAATGAAGAGGGCAGCCTTGAGAATCGGTCCACAACCAGCAGAATGGTAGTGATTCTATCAGACCGGCAGTGTGGGGGAAGGTGTGGGCAGGCAGACCACTGATGAAATCCACCAAGAGGTGGGACCAGGGGCAGTGAGACACAGGCAGCAGACATAGCAGGCCTGCACGGTGCTGGCGTGACATGTTGTTCAGGGCACAAGTGGGACAGGCAGAGACAAAGTTGTGGACATCCTGGGACATAGGTGGCCACTATCAAGGTAGCACAAAAAAAAAGCAATAACAGAATACGGGGCTACAATTACAGAAAGTGTAGTGCATGTCAAAAATAAGGTAAAACCATGAGGAGGTAGATTGTAGAGGTTCATCTTTATTGTATAAAAGTTCAATTCAAGAATCTTATAATGCATGATAAAAGCTGCCCTGGATTATATACTTTCAAACTTTTGCATCTTCTGCCTGATGAAAAGGTGGAGAAGAAAGAATGAGTAGGTGGGAGAAGTCCAATCATTTAATTTTTTAAATTTAGACATACAATGTGGAATAGGCCCTTCTGCCTTTTGAGACAAGCTGTCCAGCAACCCCCGATAGCCCTGATTTAACGGTAACTTAATCATGGGACAATTTATAACAACTAACTAACTGACTCGGTACATCTTTGGGCTGTGGGAGGAATCCAGAGCACCTGGGAAAACCCCACCCATTCCACGGGGAGGATTTACAGACTCCTTACAAATGACATGAAAATTGAACCCTGAACTCCGAAGTCCCAAGTTGCAATCACATCGCACTAACCACTTTGCTATTGTGGTACCCATGTTGGCTACTTTCTCTAGACAGCGAGAATTGTGGAGAGACCATAGAGGGAAGGCTGCTTGCTATGATGTGCTGAGCTGAGTCCACAACTCTCCGCTGTTTCCACCACCCTATTTGAGGTTCGTCCATCGTCATCGATGAAGACCGCAACACCATTAGTACTTTTTACGAGGTCGAGTTGCTATCTCAACGCTCAACCCAGCACGGAAGGAGAGTGTGCAAGGGAGCCGGCTGGATTCGAACTCAGGACCTCTCACCCTGAGGTCCAGTGCTGATGCCACTACGCCACCAGCCGGCTGTTTTTGATGGTGTCGAGTCTAACGCTTGATTTGGATTTAAGTGAGGGAGAGTTGCGCAGTGTCACCGTCACTCTCTCTTCCAATTCTCATCTGGATCCAGTGGCAAGGCAAGAGTTGAGACGACTGGAGATAGGACTAGGTGCAGTGGATGACCAGGATGTCTTCTGTGTCCTGTCATGCTGTACACGCACGACGCTTGCAGAGGCCGCCTTCTTGACCGTTGGGCCTTCCATTGGTCTTGTCCACTCAATCCGCCGGAGTCTGTCTTCACATGCTAGGATAGACATCTCCCTATCTCACCGAGGGTTTGAGACCCGTTGGCTACCCCCACGTGGTTTAGACGGCTAGTCGAAGCCGTTGCCTGGGGTGTGGCTGTTGTCGCATGCAAACAGCTACAAGGAGCTACAGGCGAGAGCTGAGTGCCAGGTGGGGACTAAAGGTGGACTAACCGCCTTGAAAAGGATGTGACCCATTCCCCCACCGGAGGTGCTACCCCTCCCTGACACCACATTCACATCTCCCAACCCCAAAGAGATCATGCCCCCATTAGAATCCAACTTAGTATACCATTTGAGAGCATGATGACCATAAGTGTATCCTGCACTATCTGCTGACAGCTACCACTCTCCCTGGTAGTCAGCTAAAGCCTTTTTACCTGTGCAGCCTTGCTTGTAGTATAGATATCTCACTAAACAAGGTAAACGCTAGAGGAACTCAGCAGGTCAGGCAGCATCTGTGGAGGGAAGTGGACTGTTGACACTGCTGCCTGACCCATGGAGCTCCTGCAGCATTTTGTGTATTGCTGCAGATTTCAGCATTTGCAGTCTCTGGACATCCCACCCTGCAAAAACTCATTTCAGGGAGGTAGCACCATCAATTCGCGGGAGACTCCCAGAACATCCGGGAGAGGTGAGATGTCTGCAATAGAGTAGCTCCTTAGCAGATGGCCAGCTAGTTTAAATAATGTCAGCTATGATAATGAATGAATGACACCTGTTAAATTCACCTCAACATGTCTTTTACAGTCTTAACCCACCATGGGCAATAGAAAAGTCACTGTTGCAAACAGTGCAGCGAGCAACACTGTCATTATTTTGACCCCTATTAGGCAGGGGTACACTTTAGTGTAGTCTGGGGTGAAGTACGTTTTATATTTTTTTTGGAACACTAATATGGCGCACTCTCGCTCGTCGCTCGCACACTGTCAAGCGCTCTCACTTGCTTTCTCGCTCGCTCTCGCTTGCTTTTGCTCTCACTTGCTTCATCTCTCGCTCCCTTCGTCTCTCGCTCGCTTGCTTGCTTGCTCTCGCTCTCTCTTGCGCTCACGCTCTCTTGCTTTCTCTCGTTCACTCTCAAAAAAAATTGATTTCCGCGATATGGTATATAATTTGCGGGCATCAGGGAGCCACTATTAATATGCGGGCGACTCCCAGAACTTCCAGGAGAGGTGGGATGTCTGAGTCTCTTTCTGCCTCCACTAAGCTTGCAAACTATAATGTCCTCAGCATTGCAGATGCACCATGACAAATCCATCTGCAGCTCTAGCTCAGTCAAAAGCTACAGTGAACACACTTCCTGCCCACGTGATTGGCGGGACACTGGAAGTCACCCAGAGTATTTACACATTGCAAGAAGAACTTTACATGGGTGTGAGTTCTCCTACCATACTCTTGGCACTGCATTCATTTATTCTCCTTATTGGTTAGAAACAAGGATCTTAACTTTAAACACTAGCTGCTGCAAGCTCCAGACCCTGCAAGTGTTAACGCCAGAAAGTACTCACCTTATTGATACTCATTAGTTAGCTGCCTCTGCCATTGCATATATCTTTACTTTTACTTTAGTGAAGACAGACTGAAAAAAGGTAGAGAGGCTCACCTGTTGTTAATCACAAAATCAACCTCCTCCTCAAAATTCTGTAGCTCACCAAAGACCACCTATTCTTTAATATCGCTGCATTCCTGGATCCACTGGAATCAGGAAATCCATGCCTGAGTTTCTCTGCCTCTCTTATCCAGTCAAATGTCTCCACTCCAGATGCTGCACTTAATTGATTTTGATTGAAAAGGACGGAGTTACAATTACAAAGGGAGGCCCACGTTCAAGGTATCTGTTCACTTAAAACTGCAAACTGCAGCTTAATAAAAAGAGCCTTCATGAATTTAATGGGGAAAAAATATGCAATTAGCTTTGACTATTAATGTAGGCAGAGCTTTCCCTCTATGAACAACAAATCAGCTCAATGTACACTGCCCTCTGAATGGCTCTGATGAGAAAGAAGTGGCCAGCCACCTCTTAGGAAACTAAATTTGCTAAGTGGGTGTGGAGTCAGTTCATCCCCAGCAGCTGCGTAACAAGAGGACTCCCTGATCAATGGGCTGTTGCCAGGGCCACAACAAGACAGATATAAAATGCTGCTGAAAGATCATCAAGTTTGTGAAGGACACTGCTTGTTCTGCCTGAAACTTGCTGGTCTTCTAGCAGAGCAAGATGTCCATAACAGAGTAATGCACATTGCTGAGGGGCAACTTTGAAGCCAGTGCAGCTAATGCTAATGCTCTGTGGAGAAGGATCACACACAGAGACAGGTTGGACAATGAAAGTATATCACCTTAGGGAGCCACATAAGTGGCAATGGTGTTATCTTGTAAACTTCCCCTGAAGTTTACTCAACTGAATATAACAACCATGCACGCCAAGGTTTTTTTTTGCACAGTTTCCTTCTTGCTTTGTATTTTTTAAAATCATGAATAAGGTCATTTTTTTAAAAAAAGAGTGAAAATAATTGTAGACATGTAAGTTAGATTCACTAATGCAAAGGAAATGCAGTCTGAGTCCACTGCACTCATAAGAGATCACAGATGTTGGAATCTAGAACCAAAAAAAAACAAATGCTTGATGGGAGAAACGGTATCTTTGGTGTCATAAGGTATGAGTCGACATTTTGGGTTGTATCCTTGCACTATGCCTGTGAAGGATGAGGAAATGCTGCCAGCCTATTGGTAAACACAAGAGATTCTGCAGATGCTGGAAATCTAGATCAACACACAGAAAATGCTGGAGGAACTCAGAAATTCAAGGCAGCATCTATGTTGTCCGTAGATGTTTTGGGCAGAGTTCTTTTATCTGGACTCAACTTGACCAGGAAGGCTGAAAGAAGGCATGAGGGTTCCCTAGCAGGCAAGGTGAAGGAGAATCCTAAGGAATTCTACAGATAAGCTGAGCAAAATGATTGCAAGGGACAAAATTGGTCCTCAGGAAGATCAGAATGTTAAGCCATGCCTAGAACCAAAAGAGATGGGTGAGATCTTAATTTTTTGCATCTGTATTTATTCAGGAGATGGACACAGAGTCTATAGAAGTGTGGCAAAGCAACATCTACTTTATGGACCCTATACAGATGGGATCCTATACAGATTATAGAGGAGGAGATGCGGGAGCAAGGAGTGCTCGAGGTCGACGGACGACTGGAGATTGGAGGATCAGAGGATCAGCCATTATAGGTAGGCCGAGGAAGATCGGGACTACCTAGGCATTACCTGAGGAGGAAGGTAAAATTGCGCAGGCGCGGGTGATGTCAGTGGCGAGCGCGGAGTTTAAAAAGAGGCCCACTTTCAGGTGCGGGCAGCGGAGTGCGTGGGAGCAGTGTGCTGGGCTTTGGCTCAGTGGGCTTCCGCGTAAGGGGGTCTTCGGTGAGAGGTAATCAGTGAGCCTGAGTACGTGCTTGCTGAGGAAGAAAGGTAAGGTCGGTAGGTACTTTTTCATTTATTCTGATTAATCTGGGATCAGGTAATGGGGGAGATGGCTAGAGCAGTAGTGTGCTCCGTATGCAGTATGTGGGAGGTCAGGGTCAATGCAGTTGTCCCTGATGACCACACCTGCAGAAGGTGCATCCAGCTGCAGCTCCTATCAGAGCGAGTTAGGGAATTGGAGCTGGAGCTGAATGAACTACGGATCATTCGGGAGGCAGAGACAGAGATAGATAAGAGTTATTGGGAGGTAGTCACACCGAAAAGATGGGAGGTAGGCAACTGGGTGACTGTCAGGAGATGGAGGGGGAGCAGGCAGAGAGAGCGGAGCACTCCTGTGGCCATTCCCATCAACAATAAGTATACCATTTTGGATACTGTTGGTGGGGATGACCTACCAGGAACAAGTTGCAGTGGTCCTGTCTCTGGCACTGAGGTTGGACCCTCGACACAGAAGGGGAGGAGGGAAGAGAGGACAGCGGTAGTGATAGGAGATTCTATAGTCGGGGGGCAGATAGAAGATTTTGTTGGGGAGATCGGGAGTCTCGGAATGTATGTTGCCTCCCTGGTGCCGGGGTCCGGGACATCTCAGATCGGGTGCAGGTTATTCTCGAGAGGGAGGGCAAGAATCCAGATGTTGTGGTCCATGTAGGGACCAACGACGTGGGTAGGAAGAGTGAGGGGGTCCTGCGTAGTGAGTTCAGGGAGTTAGGTGCGAAGCAGAAGGGCAGAACCTCCAGGGTAACAATCTCAGGATTGCTACCTGTGCTACGTGCGAGTGAGGCGAGGAACAGAAGGATTATACAGATCAATACGTGGCTGAGAGGATGGTGCAGGAGGGAGGGCTTCAGGTTTTTAGATAATTGGGCTTTGTTCCAGGGAAGGTGGCATCTGTTCCGATGGGACGGTTTATACCTGAACTGGAGGGGTACTAACATTCTTGCAGGAAAGTTTGCTAGTGCTGCTTGGGGGGGGTTTAAACTAAATTTGCAGGGGGCAGGGATCCAGAATGTGAGAGAGGATAGCGAGATGAAGTATAAAGGACAGGTGGGGATTACACGGTTCCGGAATATTAAGTGTGAAGTAGAGAAAGGTGAGGCGGAAAGAGTGATAAGGAGGATACATGAGCAGAGGGATGGTCTGACGGAGCATGGAGTTAAATGTGCAGAAAGCGTAAGTAAATTTAAGAAGGACAATAAAATTCAAGGGGCGTATAGCCCGGTGAGAATTCGGGGAGCTGGGTTATGCACAATAGGCAGCGATTTAAACAGAGAGAGGAGAAATGGATTAAAAATTCTATATCTGAATGCGCGAAGTGTCAGAAATAAGGCGGATGAGCTTGAAGCTCAGGTGCGAATGGGTAACTATGATGTTGTTGGGATAACGGAAACATGGCTGCAGGGGGATCAGACCTGGGAATTGAATGTACAAGGGTATACGTGCTATCGAAGGGACAGAAAGGTGGGCAGAGGGGGTGGGGTGGCCCTGTTGGTGAGGAATGAGATTCAGTCCCTTGCAAGGGGGGACATAGAATCAGGAGAAGTAGAGTCAGTGTGGATAGAACTGAGGAACAGTAAGGGAAAAAAGACCCTAATAGGTGTTATCTACAGGCCCCCAAACAGTAGCATGGATATTGGATGCAAGTTGAATAGGGAGTTAACAATGGCATATGGCAAAGGAAATATCGCAGTAGTTATGGGGGATTTCAACATGCAGGTGAACTTGGAAAACCAGGTTGGTACTGGACCCCAGGATAGGGAGTTTGTTGAGTGCCTACGGGATGCATTTTTGGAGCAGATTGTACGAGAGCCAACCAGTGATAAGGCTATTCTGGATTTAGAGTTGTGCAATGAACAGGATTTGATAAGTGATCTTGAAGTAAAGGAGCCATTAGGAGGTAGTGACCATAATATGATAAGTTTTTATCTGCAAGTTGAGAGGGATAAGGGCAGATCAGAAGTGTCAGTATTGCAGTTGAACAAAGGAGACTATGGAGCCATGAGGGAGGAGCTGGCCAAAGTTGACTGGTCGGATATCCTAGCAGAAAAGACAGTGGAACAGCAATGGCAGGTATTCTTGGGAGTAATGCACAAGGTGCAAAATCAGTTCATCCCCCGGAGAAGGAAGGATTCAAAGGGGGGAAAGTGGCCACAGTGGTTGACAAAGGAAGTCATTGATAGCATAGCATTAATAAAGAAAAAGTATAACAGAGCTAAGGTGAGTGGGAAGACGGATGATTGGGAAATTTTTAAGGAGCAACAGAACTTAACTAAAAGGGCAATATGGGGAGAAAAAATGAGGTATGAACGCAAGCTAGCTAGGAATATAAAGGAGGATAGCAAAAGTTTTTTTTAGGTATGTGAAGAGAAAGAAGATAGTTAAGAACAATGTTGGGCCCTTGAAGAATGAATTGGGAGAAATTGTTATGGGAAACAGAGAAATGGCAGACAAATTTAATAAGTACTTTAGATCTGTCTTCACTAGGGAAGATACAAGCAATCTCCCAGATGTATGGATGGGCCAAGGACATAGGGTAACAGAGGAACTGAAACAGATTGACATTAGGAAGGAAACGGTGATGAGTAGACTGATGGGACTGTAGGCTAACAAATCCCCAGGTCCAGATGGTCTGCATCCTAGGATACTAAAGGAGGTGGCTCTGGAAATTGCGGATGCATTGGTGATCATTTTCCAATATTCCTTAGATTCAGGATCAGTTCCTGAGGATTGGCAAATGGCTAATGTTATCCCACTTTTTAAGAAAGGAGAGAGGGAGAAAACAGAGAACTATCGCCCTGTTAGCCTAACATCAGTAGTGGGGAAGATGCTAGAGTCCATTATTAAAGATGAAATAGCGGCATATCTTGATAGCAGTGATAAGATTGGGCCGAGCCAGCATGGATTTACCAAGGGCAAATCATGCTTGACTAATCTATTGGAATTTTTCGAGGATGTAACCAGGAAAATAGACGTGGGAGATCCAGTGGATGTGGTGTACCTTGACTTTCAGAAGGCATTTGATAAAGTACCACATAGGAGTTGGTGGGTAAAATCAGAGCTCATGGCATTGGGGGGAGGATATTGACATGGATAGAAAACTGGTTAGCAGATAGAAAGCAAAGGGTAGCAGTGAATGGGTGTTTCTCGGAATGGCAGGTGGTGACTAGTGGGGTGCCACAGGGCTCGGTATTGGGACCACAGCTGTTTACGATTTACGTCATTGATTTAGAGGAAGGCATTGTGAATAACATCAGCAAGTTTGCTGATGATACTAAGCTGAGTGGCAGTGTGACGTGATAAGGTTGTTAGGAGAATTCAAGGCGACTTGCATAGGCTGGGTGAGTGGGCAGAAACTTGGCAGATGGTGTTTAATGTGAATAAGTGTGAGGTTATTCACTTTGGGAGCAAGAACAGGAAGGCAGATTATTACCTGAACAGTGTGGAGTTAGGTAAGGGAGAAATACAAAGAGATCTAGGAGTACTTGTTCACCAGTCTCTGAAGGTGAATGAGCAAGTGCAGCAGGCAGTGAAGAAGGCTAATGGAATGTTGGCCTTTACTACAAAGGGAATTGAGTACAAGAGCAAGGAAATCCTTTTGCATTTATACAGGGCTCTGGTGAGACCACACCTGGAGTATTGTGTGCAGTTTTGGTCTCCAGGGTTAAGGAAGGACATCCTAGCTGTGGAGGAGGTGCAGCGTAGGTTCACTAGGTTAATTCCTGGGATGTCCGGACTGTCTTACGCAGAGAGGTTAGAGAGACTGGGCTTGTACATGCTGGAATTAAGGAGATTGAGGGGGGATCTGCTTGAGACATATAAAATTATTAAGGGATTGGACAAGATAGAGGCAGGAAATATGTTCCAGATGCTGTGAGAGTCCAGTACCAGAGGGCATGGTTTAAGAATAAGGGGCAGGTCATTTAGGACAGAGCTGAGGAGGAACTTCTTCTCCCAGAGAGTTGTGGAGGTGTGGAATGCGCTGCCTCAGAAGGCAGTGGAGGCCAATTCTCTGGATGCATTCAAGAAGGAGCTAGATAGGTATCTTATGGATAGGGGAATCAAGGGTTATGGGGACAAGGCAGGAACTGGGTATTGATAGTAGATGATCAGCCATGACCTCAGAATGGCGGTGCAGGCTCGAAGGGCCGAATGGTCTACTTCTGCACCTATTGTCTATTGAGATGTTTGTTGTCTTAAGGCAAATTAGAGTCGATAAATCCCCAGGGCTTGACAAGGTGTTTTCTCGGACCTGTAGGAGTCAAGCATAGAAATTGCCATGACCCAGGCAGAGGTATTTAAATGATCCTTACAACTTCCCCTGTATAAGACAGGTTCAAAAAATAAACATAAATTATAGGATGGGAAGCCTGACACCAGTAGTGGGAAAACTATTGGAAGATATTTCAAGGGACCAGATATATGAGTATTTGGATAGACATGGGCGGATTAAGGATAGTCAGCATGGCTTTGTGAGTGGAAGGTCATTTCAAACCAAACTTAAGAATTTTTGGAGGAAATTACCAGGAAAGTTGATGAAGGCAAGGTAGTGGATATTGTCTACATGGACTTTCGCAAGGCATTTGACAAGGACCCGCATGGGAGGTAGGTTGCTCGGCATTCAAGATGAGGTAATTAACTGGATTAGTTATTGGCCATGTGGCAGAAGGCAGAGAGTGGTAGTAGAGGATTGCCTCTCTGACTGGTAGCCTGTGACTAGTGGTGTGCTGCAGGGATCGGTTCTGAGTCCATTGTTATTTGTCATCTATATCAATGATCTGGGTGACAATGTGGTTAAATGGATTAGCAAATTTGCTGATGCCACCAAGAGTGGGGGTGTAGTGGTTAATTCAGACAAGTGCAAGGCATTGCACTATGGTAGGATCAACCTGGGCAGGTCTTACACAGCAAATGGTAGGACACTGAGATGTGTGGTAGAACAAAGAGATCTGGGAATATAGGTCCATACTTCAGTGAAAGTTGTGTCATCGGTATATAGGGTTGTAAAGAAAACATTTGGCACATTGGCCTTTATAAATCAATGCACTGAGTACAGGAGTTGGGATGTTATGTTAAAGTTGTAGAAGATGTTGGTGAGGCCTAATTTGGAATATTGTATGCAGTTTTGGTCACGTAACTACAGGAAAGATGTAAATAAGGTTGAAAGAGTATAGAGAAAATTTACAAGGATGTTGCTCTGTCTGCAGGAACTGAGTTATCAGGAAAGATTGAATAGGTTAGGACTTTATTCCTTGGAACATGGAAGATTGATAGGAGATTTGGTAGAGATTTTCAAAATAATGAGGAGTAAAGATAGAGTAAAAGGAAGCCAGCATTTTCCACTGTGGTTTGGTGGGACCACTTTGGAAAGTCTGATCACCTGGCTGTACTTCGACTCCCTGAGTATCGGCAAAGTTTGAAGACTGCAGCAACAGTAGAGAGGCCCAAGCAGCTATGGACAAGGGAGGTACAGGAGCACTTACGGGACTGCTTTAAATCAGAGGACTGGGCTGTAATTCTTTGAGTCTGAATGAGTATCCCACAGCTGTCTCTGACCTCATGAAAACCTGTGTGGATGAGTGTGCCAAAAGAACATACTGTACATACTCAATTCAAAAGTTGGGGATGAACCAGGAGGTTCACAGTCTGTTGAGGATTACATTTGTGGCATTCAAGTCTGGTGGCCCAGGTTTGTACAAAAAAAGAACAGGCACAGCTTGCAGAGGGCTATCTCACGAGCAAAGGAACAATTTCGAAAGCGATTGGAATAGAAATCAGTTGCACGTCAGATCTGGGTTTGCAGGCCATTACTTCCTACAAACAGAAACCTATCATTATGAATGCCAGTGATGCTTCACTCCCAGATGAGCTCAATGCCTTTTATGTGCACTTTGAAAGGGACAATAAAACTACAACTATGTAGAATCCTGTGATCTCTGTCTCGGAGGCCAATGTCAGAATCAGACTCAAAATCAGGTTTATTATCACCAGCATGTGATGTGAAATTTGTTAACTTAGCAGCAGCAGTTCAATGCAATACATAATCTAGCAGAGAGAGGGAAACAATAATAATAAAAAATAAACTGAAACATATTAATAAATAAACAAGTAAATCAATTACATATGTTGAATAGATTTTGAAACATGTTCAAAAACAGAAATACTGTAAATTAAAAAAAGTGAGGTGATGTCCAAATTTTCAATGTCCATTTAGGAATTGGATGGCAGAGGAGAAGAAGCTGTTCCTGAATCACTGAGTGTGTGCCTTCAGGCTTCTGTATCTCCTGCCTGATGGTAACAGTGAGAAAAGGGCATGCCCTGGGTGCTGGAGATCCTTAATAATGGATGCCACTTTTCTATGAAGATTGGTATGTGCTCCTTCGGTCTTACCCTTCCTGAAGTCCACAAACAGCTGTTCGTCTTACTGACGTTGAGTGCCAGGTTGTTGCTGTGGCACCATTCCACTAGTTGGCATATCTCACTCTTGTACACCCTCTTGTCACCACCTGAGATTCTACCAATAATGTCAGCAAATTTACAGATGGTATTTGAGCTATGCCTAGCCACACAGTCATGTGTATACAGAGAGCAGAGCAGTGGGCTGAGCACACACCCCTGAAGTGCGCCAGTGTTTATTGTCAGTGAGGAGGAGATGTTATCACCAATCCACACAGACTGTGGTCTTCCAGTTAGGAAGGCGAGGATCCAATTGCAGAGGGAGGTACATAGGTCCAGGTTCTACAACTTCTCAATCAGGATTGTGGAAATGATGGTATTAAATGCTGAGCTCTAGTCGTTGAACAGCATCCTGATGTAGGTGCTTGTGTTGTCTAGGTAGTCTAAAGCTGTGTGGAGAACCATTGAGATTGCATCTGCCATTGACCTATTGTGGCGATAGGCAAATTGCAATGGGTCTAGGTCCTTGCTGAGGCAGGAGTTCAGTCTAGTCATAACCAACCTCTCAAGGCATTTCATCACTGTTGATATGAGTGCTACTGGGTCAGATCGTCTTTCAAGAGGGTGAACCCTCGCAAGCTGACAGGCCCTGATGCAGTACCTGTTAGGGCTCTAAAAAGCCTGTGCTAACCAACTGGCAGGAATGTTAAAAGATATTTTCAATCTCTCTTTGCTATAGTTGGAAGTTCCCACCGGCTTCAAAAGGGCAACAGTGCTCAAGAAGAAGTGCTTTGAGAGGTTGATTATGGCTAAATTTATCTCCTGTCTCAGCAAGGACCTGGACCCACCACAATATGCCTATTGCCGCAATAGGTCTATGGCAGATGTGATCTCATTGGCTTTTCACTTGGTCTTCTTGGTCTTGGATCATCTGGACAATAAAAATACTCATGTCAGAATGCTGTTTATTGACAACAGCTCAGCATTTAACACAATCATTCCTGCAGCCCTGATAGAAGGAAGCTTGAGAATCTGGGCCTTTGGGCCTCTGTACGCCCCTCTGCAACTGGATCCTTGACTTCCTAACCAGAAGACCACAATCTGGGCGGATCAGAAGTAATATCTCCATCTCGCTGATAATCAATGCTGGCACACCTCAGAGATGTGTGCTTAGCCCACTGCTCTGCTCTACACCCATGATTGTGTAGCTAGACACAGGTTAAATGACATCTAAAAATTTGCTGACAATACAACTATTATTGGCAAAATTTCAGATGGTGACAAGAGTGAGATATATCAGGTGGTTGAGTGGTGTCACAGCAACAACCTTGGACTCAACATCAGGAAGGCCAAAGAACTAATTGTGGACTTCTGGAAGAGTAAGATGAGAAAACATACACCGGTCTTCACAGAAGACTCAGAAGTGGAAAGAGTGAGTAATTTCAGTTTCCTGGGTGTCAGTATCTCAGAGGATACATCCTGAACCCAACATATTGATGCAGCTATAAAAAAGGCACAACAACATTATTTCATCAGGAGTTTGCAGGGATTTGGTATGTCAACAAAGATACTCGCAAAGTTCTACAGATGTACTGTGGAGAGCCTTCTAACTGGCTGCATCACCATCTGGTATGGGGAGGTGAAACCACTGCACAGGATCAAAATAAACTGCAGAGAGTTGTAAACTTAGCTCCATCATGGACACTAGCCTCCACAGTATCTAGGACACTTTCAAGGAGTGATGCCTCAAAAATGTAGTATCCATCATTAAGGACCCCCATTACCCAGGTCATGCCTTGTTCTCTTTTCTGCCATCAGGAGGGAGGTACAGAAGCCTGAAGCCACACACTCAACAATTCAGGAACAGCTTCTTCCTCTCTGATATCCAACTTCTGAATGGACATTGAACCCATGTGCACTACCTCACTACTTTTTTTGCCCTACTTACTTAATTTAAATACTTAATATATATAGTTACTGTAATTCTATTATTATGCATTGCATTGTGACACTGCCACAAAGACAGAAAATTTCATGGCATATGCCAGTGATATTAAACCTGATTCTGATTCTGACTACAACTAGGGGTCATAGGTTAAGGATGAGAGGTGAAAAGTTTAAGGAGAACATGAGGGGAAACTTCTTCGCTCAGAGTTTTGTGAGAGTGTGGAACAAGCTGCCAGTGCAAGTGTGCACGTGAGCTTGATTTCAATGTTTAAGGGAAGTTTAGATAAGTATATGGATGGTAGGGGTATGGAGGGCTATGGTCTCAATGGGAGTAGACAGTTTGAATGGTTCAGTGCAAACTAGATGGACCAAAGGGCATGTTTCTATGCTGTACTGTGCTATGACTATGACACTTCCCAAGGCAATATTGGTGAATTGGTTATTTACTGTCACATACTGTGGTACAGTGAAAAACTTTATTTTGCATGTCACAACACAGATCATGTCATCACATCAAAGCACTGACATAGTACAAGGGAAACACTAACAGAATGTAGAGGTTATGAATTCATCTTATTTTGATACGGGATCACTCAAGAGTCTTATAAGATCATAAGACCATAAGATAGCAGAATTAGGCCATTTGGCCCATCGAGTCTTCTCCGCCATATCATTTTGGCTGATCCAATTTTCTCCTGAGCCCCAATTTCTTGCCCTCTCCCTGTATACCTTCATGCCCTGATTAATCAAGGATCTATCAACAGCTGCCTTAAATATACATAAAGACTTGGCTTCCACAGGTGCCTGCGCCAAAGAATTCCACGTACTTACCTCTCTCTGGCTAAAGAAATTCCTCCTTATCTCCATTCTAAAAGGACTCCCCTCTATTCAGAGAATGCGTCCTCTGGTCTTAGATTCAGCTACCTTAGGAAACATCATCTCCACATCTACTCTATGACAGCCTTTCACCATTCAATGGGTTTCAGTAAGGTCACCACTTATTCTACTGAATTCCAGTGAATACAGGCCCAGAACTATCAAATCCTCTTCATATGACAAGCCTTTCAATCCTGGATTCATTTTCATGAACTTCCTTTGAACCCTCTCCAGTTTTAGCACATCCCTTCTAAGATAAAGGGCCCAAAACTGCTCACAACACTCCAAGTGAGGCCTCAACAGTGCTCTATAAAATTTCAACATGACATTCTTGCTTTTATATTATAGTCCTTGTGAAATGAATGCTAACATCTTATTTTCCTTCCTCACCACAGACTCAACCTGCAAATTAACCTTTAGGGAATCCTGCATGAAGACTCAAGTCCCTCTGCGCCTCAGTTTTCTGTATTTTCTCTTCATTTAGAAAATAGTCAACCCTTTCATTTCCTCTGCCAAAGTGCATGGCCATACATTTCCTGACACTGTATTCCATCTGCCATTTCCTTGCCCATTCTCCTAGCCTCCTAGCCTCTTTACTTTCTCATAATTACCTGCCCTTCCACCCACCTTCATATTGTGTGCAAACTTTGAAACAAAGCCATCAATTCCATCATCCAAATCATTGCTATACAATGTAAAAAGAATTGGTTCTGACACAGACCCCTGTGGAGCATCACTAGTCACCAGAAGCCAATAAGAAAAAGCTCTCCCACTCTTTGCCTCCTGTCAATCAGCCACAACTTTATCCATGCTAGAATCTTCCCTGTAATACCATGGCTCAAAGCTTCTTATGAAGCTTCATGTGGCACCCTGTCAAAAGCTTTCTGAAAATCCAGGTACACAACATCAACTTATTCTCTTTTGTCTATCCTGCTTGTTATTTCTTCAAAGAATTCCAATAGATTTGTCAGGCTAGATTTTCCCTTGAGGAAACCATGCTGACGACAGCTGATTTTATTGTGTGCCTCCAAGTACCCTGAGACCTCATTCTTAATAATCAACTCCATTATCTTCCCAACCACTGAGGTCAGATTAATTGGCTTATAATTTCCATTCTTCTGCCTCTCTCCCTTCTTGAAATGTGGATGACATTTTCAATTTTCCTGTCTTCTGGAACCATTCCAGAATCTAGTGATTCTTGAAAGAGCATACTGCCTCCAGAATCTCTTCAGCTGCCTCTTTCAGAACCTTGGGGTGTACACCATTTAGTCCAGGTGACATAACTACCTTCAGCCCTTTCAGTTTCCCAAGAGTCTTCTCTCTAGTAATGATAAGTTCACACGCCTCGTGACCCCTGACACCTGGATCTTCCACCCTACTGCCAGTGTCTTCCACAGTGAAGACTGATGCAAAATACTTATTCAGTTCATCCACCATTTCCTAGTCCCCCATTACTACCTCTCCAGCATAATTTTCCAGCAGGCTGAAATCCATTCTCGGCTCTCTTTTACACTTTATGTATCTGAAGAAATTTTTGGCAAGCTTACTTTGGTATTCCATCTTCACCTTCTTAATGACTTTTTAGTTGCCTTCTGTTGGGTTTTAAAAGCTTCACAATTCTCTAACTTCCCACTAAATTTTGATCTATTATATGCCCTGTTTTTGGCTTTTAGATTGGCTTTGACTTCCCTTGTTAGCCACGGTTGAGTCAGCTTGCCTTCAGAATTCTTCTTCCTCTTTGGGATGGTTATATCCTGTGCTTTCCGAATTGCTTCTAGAAATTCTAGCCATTGCTGCTCTGCTGTCATCCCTACCAGTGTTCTTTTCCAACTCCTCTCTCATGCCCCTGTAATTCCCTTTACTCCACTGTACTGTGACACATCTGACTTTAGCTTCTCCTTCTCAAATTTCAGGGTGAATTCCATCATATTATGATCACTTTCCCTGAGGGTTCTTTTACCTAAGCTCTCTAATCAATTCTGGTTCATTGCACAACACCCAATCCAGCATAGCTGATCCTCCAGTGGGCTCAACCATGAGCTGCTCTAAAAGCCATCTCATAGGCACTCAAGAAACTACCCCTCCTGGAATCCAGCACCAACATGATTTTCCCAATCACCTGCACATCTGAACACCATCCCCACTCCCAGCCCCACATGACTATTGTAACATTGCCCTTTTGGCATGTATTTTCTATCTCCTGTTGTAATTTGTAGACCACATCCTTACTACTGTTTGGGAGGTCTGTATACAACTCCCATCTGGGTCTTTTTACCCATGCATTTCTTTCACTCTATCCACAATGATTCAATGCCTTCTGACACTATGTTACCTCTTTCTAATGATTTGATTGAATTTTTTACCGACAAAGTAATGCTGGCCCTTTGCCTTCCTGCCTGTCGTTTTGATACAATGTGTATCCTTGGACATTAAGCTCCCAGCTATAATCTTCTTTCAGCCATGATTCAGTGAACACTACAATGTCATACATGCCAATCTGCAACAGTGCTACAAGTTCATCTACCATATTCCACATACAGCATGCATTCAAATTAACATCTTCAATCCTGTATTCACCCTTTTCGATTTTGTTCACCTTTTACATTGTAACTCATCCTGTTGATTGTGACCTTGCCCTATCAACAGATTCCCATCACTAAACATTGCCTCTGTTTGTAAACCACCTACCTCATCTTCAGCACTATCATCCACATTTCCTATGATACATCTTGCATCAAAATATATGTGGTTCAGAACACCATGCTTAACCTTTTGAATCCTAACTTTGTCTGAGGTCTTACCAACATCTGCCTCCACAACCTCTCCACCTACTATTCTGGCACTCTGGTTCCCATCTCCCTGCAACTCTAGATTAAACCCCACTGTGCAGCATTAACAAACCTTACCACTAGGATATTAGTCCCCTCTCCAGCTCCAGTGCAAACCGTCCTATCTGTACAGGTCCCACCTTCCCTGGAAGAGAGCCCAATCATCCAAAAATCTGATGTCCTTCCTCCTACACCAACTGCTTAGCCATGTATTAAAGTGCATAATCTTCCTAGTTCTGGCCTCACCAGCATGTGGCATGGGTAGACCACAACCCTGGAGGACTTGCCCTTTAATATCACTTAACTCCCTGAACTCCCCATGTGGAACTTTGTCATTTGTCCTATCAATGTCATTGGTACTTACATGGACGACGACTTCTGGCTGTTCTCCCTCCCACTTAAGAATGCTGAGGACTTGATCCGAGATATCCAGACCCTAGCTCTAGGGCGGCAACGGACCATTCAGGAATCCTCCTTGTTGCCCACAGAACCTCCTGTCCATTCCACCAACTAACAAATACCCCATTACCACAGTGTGCCTCTTCTCCTATCTTCCCTTCAGAGCTGTAGAGCCAGAGACCTGACCACTTTCCTCTGTTAGGTCAATTTGCACCCCTGTGTCACCCCCAACCCACTCACCAACAGTATCCAAAGAAATAAACCTGTTGTTAAGGGGCATGGCCACAGGGGTACATTGGCTCCTTAACCCCTTCCCCTTGCTGACTGTCACCCAGTTTCCTGTGTTCTTCACCTTGGATGTAACTTCCTCTTTATAGGTCCTATCTATCACCCCTTCAGCCTCCCGAATAATCTGGAGTTCATCCAGTTCCAGCTCCATCTCCTTTACATTGATTGTCAGAAGCTGCAGCTGGATGTCCTTCTCACAGGTGTAGTGGTCAAGTACACTGGAGGTCACCCTGCCTTCCACATCCCATAAGAAGAGTATTGCACTATCCTAACTGGCGTCTCTACTGTCCTAGCTGAGCAGATATAAAGGAGGGAAAAAAAAACTTAACCTTGAGATTTTCTTTCCTTTGCCTTCTCTGACTGAAGCCTCGAAGGGCTAAAGCCTCAAGATCTGTCCAGTCAGAGAATGGCTACTGTGCTTGCCCATGCCTTCCTTTGATTTGCTCTTGCTAATCAATCTGAAATGCTGGTCGGTCACTGTTCAAGCTCTTTTTCACTGTGTTGACCCGCTGCTGGCTTTTCTGCTCAGGCATGGGCCTGAGTGAATCCCTTCCTCTCTAAACTTCCAATGTCCGGATTAGTCACTGATCAAAGCTCTTTTTATAATAGGGGATAGAAGCCGTCCTTGAGCCTGGTGGAAAATGCGTTCAGTTTTCTGTATCATTTGTCTGATGGGAAAGAGCATGTCTGAGGTTGGTGGGGTCTTTGAAAATGTTGGCTGCTTTACTAAGGCAGCACCAAGTGTAGACTAAGTCCATGGAGAGGGAGGACGGTTTCTATGATATGCTAATTTGTCTCTACAACTCTGCAGTTTCTTTCCATCTTGGGTAGAGCAGCTGCCATACTGTGGTGCATCTAGGCAAGATGCTTTCTATGGTGCATGAATAAAAAAAAATCAGTGAGGAACACAGGGGAAATGTGAAATTTCGTTAGCCATCTGAGGAAGTACAGGCGCTGTTATGCTTTATTTGCCATGGTGTCTATGTGTTGGAAATGAACAGGCTAGTGTGATGTTCACTCTAGCAGTACAAGGAGAGTAAGAGGTACAGGATAAGTCTGACTGCTGAGATGGAAATAGAGGTCCAGGAACATTAGAGAGCAAGGGTGATGAAATCGACACACCAGGATCCCTTTAAAACAGTTTTATACATTTAAAATATTTCATTTACTATTTCTTTAAATTATCTTTCACATGATCACCCCATCTAAATTTAGTTTCCCTGCTACAGAGTCACTGTAAGAACCTAATGCAGCGTAATAGATCATAAGAAGTGCAAGCAAACTGCTACCTCAAGTGGAAGGAGGATTTGGATTCTTGTCAGACAAAAATAAAATGTCAAAAAATTATATTTCCAACAGTTACATCAGAAGATGCCATGTGAACAGAAGTGTAAGGGGAGACCAAAAAGACTGCAGGTGCTGGAACAAGCAAAACAGAATGCTGAGAAAACCCAGTGCATCCAGCAGCATCTGTGGAGGCAAAACATCTGTCGACGTCCATTCTAATGGCCAGCAGGAACCACTGTAACTAGAAAGTAGCACAGACTCTAATGCCCAGTAATGTCTAGTACATATAATATATGGTAATGACCATTATATGGACACTGAGAAATTACTGCCTTAATCAGGACTTAGACCCTGCATCAGAACTGAGAGAGAAGAAGAAAGTGTGCCTGTATACCAAACAACACACAAAATGCTGAAGGAACTCAGCAGGACAGGCAGCATCTATGGAGGAGAAGAAAGAGTTGATGTTTCAGGCTGAGACCCTTCCCGAAACATCGATTGTTTTTTCCTCTCCATAGATGCTGCCTGAACTGCTGAATTCCTCCAGCATTTTGTGTGTAGCTCTGGATTTACAGCATTTGCAGAATCTCTTGCTTGCCTGTATACAGAAGTGGAAGGGAGAGGCAGGGGGACGTGGAATAAAGTAGGTTACGTGATAGGAAGAAATGAAAGAGCAGGAAGCTGTGGAGTGTTTTCTTTAAAATCCTAAAAGGGAAGCAGGGAAGAGGATCCTATTCTTCCTGTTTCTGATGAAAGAGCTCCATGGATGTTTCCTGACCTACCACATAATCATTGCTCTATTTGTAATGTAAAAAGAGGAAAATCATAATTTGCAAAAAAAAATGCTCCACATAATGATCTTGGTTTCAGCTTCAGTGCTGCAAAATTTTCACTCCCCACTATTGTCACATTATAATTCTGATCTGAACCTCTACTATCTGTTAAAAAAATCCTGATATTGTGTCCTCATTACCTACTTCTTTAAGGGGTGGCAACATTGCCAAGTTCAAAGGTACAATTAACAAATGTCTGCAATGATGTGAACTACAATCTTTTACAAAGCCTCTTCATTGTTAACATACTGCAATTATCAATCCTCATCTGTTGAGGTACAGCTGCATATGGATACCTCTGAACAATACCTGGCAATAAGAAAGGTTTACATCTGTGAATTGTTATTCTGGCAGAAAGCATGCAATAATTTTATTCTCTATACTGTATTGCTCAGTGCCAAAAATTACCTGAAAGAAGCAATATCTATTTTGTAGTCACCTTCTAATGAAACTGCTTCATTATGATGAATACTTTACATATTACTTTATATTTACCATATAGATTAAGAGTAATAGATATGACCCATTAGTGCAATTTGCCTCTGTGACATCCTGTGATAGCTCTCTGAGGTTCCTGCAAGTATTAGTGTAGAATGAACAACCATTTGCTGACGACACAACTAGTATTCGTAGAACGCAAACAGGAGGATTTCTGCAGATGCTGGAAATTCAAGCAACACACATCAAACTTGCTGGTGAATGCAGCAGGCCAAAATGAGCTCCCCCTCCCCCTCCCACTTTCAAATCTCTCACTAGGCCTTCTTTCAGTTAGTCCTGACGAAGGGTCTCAGCCCGAAATGTTGACTGTACCTCTTCCTAGAGATGCTGCCCGGCCTGCTACGTTCACCAGCAACTTTGAGGTGGTGTTGCTATTATTCACAGAATTTCAGATGGTCACGAAGAAGCAGACTGTGGCGAGATAGATCAGCTGGTTGAGTGATGTCACAGCAACAACCTTGCACTCACTCAGTAAGACCAGGGAATTGATTGTGGACTCCAGGAAGGGTTAATTAAGGGAATGCACACTAGTTCTCATTGAGGGATTAGCAATGGAAAGGGTGAGCAGTTTCATGTTCTTGGGTGTCAACAACTCTGAAGATCTATCCTGGGCCCAACATATTGATGCAATTACAAAGAAAGCACAACAGTGGCTATATTTCATTGGGAGTCTGAGGAGGATTGGTATGTCACCAAAGACATTCAGAAATTTCTACAGACATAACATAGAGAACATTCTAACTGGTTGCATCACCATTTGGTATGGAGGGGCCACTGCACAGGAGTGGAAAAAGCTGCACAAAGTTGTAAACTCAGCCAGTTCCATAATGAGTATAACCACTTGAGCATCCAGGACACCTTCAAAAGGCAATTCATCAAAAAGGCGGCATCCAGCATTAAGGGCTCCCAAGACATGCCAGCATCTCATTGCTACCATCAAGGTGGGGGTACAGGAGCCAGAAGACACACATCCATGACCATTTCTCAGCACTTTTTCCCTGTATTTTTGCACTACTTATTTAACTTTTTAATGTATACTTCTTATTGTAATACTGCTACAAAACAGAATTTCACGACATGTGCCAATGATATTAAACCCAATTCTGATTCTGAGTTTGGTAAAGCTGCAACATAATTACTTGGCTCCTGGACGCAATGCCTCAACTATTAAAACAAGCATACCATATGCTATTATTTTTACCTCCCTATCAATCTAAATAGCTACATTCAGAGAGCTAAGGACTTACACCCTGGGAACCATCTGTACATCATTAAGTATCCTCTCATTAACTGTGTGCTGCCCTTTACATTTAATTTCCCAAAGTCCTCCAAGTCACGTTTGACTAGATTACACTCCACCTTCCATTTTTCCATGCATATCGCTAACTGATCTGTATCCTGATGGATCTTTTGGCATCCTCCTAAGCTATTAACTATGCCATTAATCTTTGTATTGTCTACTGTCTTACTAACCTACTTTCCAGGTGTTCATCCATTTATATATCAGAAACAACAAAGGTTCCAGTACAAATACCTACTAAATACCACTAGTCAAGGATCTGCAGCGAGAATAAATCCCATTGATCACTACCCCTTATCTTCTATGAGCCAACCGATACTAAATCCCATCAGACAGGTCATCACAGATCCCATGTTCTTAATCTTCTAGATGTGCTTACCATGACAGACCTTGTCAAATACAGTACTACAATCCATATAGACAACATCCACAGCTTTACTTTCATCAACTACCTTCGTCATCGCCTTGCAAAACTCAGTAAAGTTAACAAGACATAACTGGTGTGGCACAAAGCCATGTTCACTGTCACTAATTCAGCCACAGTTTTCCAAATGTTCATAAACAATATCCCCAAGAAATCACTTCAATTGCTTAGCAGTACCACTCAAACATCTATAATTCCTTTCCCTGCCACAATTGCTGCTTAACATACTGAGATCCCCCATCAATTTGTACAGTTACACAGTAACCAATTCCATTTGCACTGGAAGTAACAAAGCCTAATATATTTTTTCATTGAAGGTTAACAATAATATTGAGAGGGTCTTTGAAAACCTTGATTTTTGAACAGAAGCATACAATCCATCAAAACCATACCAAAACTTTGATCCATCTACATTAATCCCATTTCACCATACTTAACCACACCTTGCTTAAGTGGCTGTCTAACCACCTCTTAAATATATTGACTGTATCCGATTCCATCATCTTTTCTGGTCTTGGAAACTGGACGCATCCTCAACCTCCCACATCTTAATGGTAGAGGCATACCATCTCCTAATTTCCCTATTCATGGTCACCAGTCCCTTTTACTGAGAGAAAATTAAACACAGCCTTACCCATTTACCACACACCTTCTCACTGAAGTCCAATGCTCACCAAAGCCCAGCAAACCCTCATTATCTGATGTCCAATGTCTCTTAAAATTCAAATTAACTGGATCATTTACCAATCTCTGCTCAAGAAGTTAGTGCAAAAACACCCACTGGGCAGACTCTGATGATAGTTGTAGAGTTCTACAGCACAGAAACAGGCCCTTCAGCCCACCATGTTCAAGCCAAACTTTTTTGTCAAGCTATACTAATCTCATTTGCCACATTAGGAAATTGCCTTCTGACTTACATAGTTAAGAATATGTCTAAATTCCTCATAAAATTCTCCCTGGAGAGGCAGGCTCCTCAAATATCCCCATTCTTAACAGTAGCAGAGCCCAGCACATCAGTGCGAAAGGGAAAGCAGAAGCATTTGCAAGAATCTACACCGGAAGTGCCAAGTGGATTATCCATCCAGCTCTTTACTAGTGGTCTCCAGTATGACAGATGCCAGATTTCAGCCAATTCAAATCCATCCTTGTGTTATCCACAAATAGCATACACTGTGGATTCTGACAACATTCTGGCAATAGTACTAAAGATGAGCTCCAGAACTTGCCATAGCCTTTGTTTCAGTACACCTGCAACACTGGCATCAGCCGAACAATGAACAAAATCACCAGTTTTTCACGGTACACTTGAAGCAGGACAAATCCAAACTGGTCAATTATTGCCCCTTCAGTCTTTTGTTGATTTTCAAAGTGATGGAAGGGCTAATTGATCATGTTAACAAATGGCACTTATAGAGCAACAACTATTATTTCCCTTTTTTGTGGTCAGTGTGGGTGACTGGGGCTGAAAACTAAGTTACGCTGCTGATTGACTCTGGTAATTAATCTGTTCATAGAGGCTCAGTTTGGGTTCTGCCAAAGTTATTCAGCTCATGACCTCATTACAGTATTACTCCAAATATGGACAAAAGGATCTAAACTTCAGAGGTGATATGAGGATCGATCCCCTTGGCAACAAGTCAGCATTTGAATATGACACCAAAGAGCTCTGACTAAACTTGTATTAATGGGAACCAGGGCAGAAACCCTCCACAGGTTGGAATTGTACATAGCACAAAGGAAAGTGGCCGTGGTAGCTGAAATTCTACATCTTAGCCACAGGACATCTCTGGAGGTGTTCTTTAAGCTAATGTCATTGGTCGAACCATCTTCAGCTGCTTCATCAATGACCTTTCTTCAATCTGAAGGAACGTTTGGAACCATTTTTGTCTCCTCAGGTAATGAAACAGTCCAAAACTAAATAAAGCAAAAAAAAAAGGATTAAATCCAGGCCTAGGCTGATTGGCAGTAATATTTGCAGCACACAAGTGCCAGGTAACTACGATATCCAACAAGAGAAGGTCCAGCTATCAGCACCTGACATTCAATGGGATTAACATCATTGAATTCCCCACTTGATGGGTACGCCATCCAAAACACCGCCAAAGCACAGATGCAGGAATGATTATCAGAATGCTCTGCAACAATTCACCAAGACTGCTTAGACAGCGCCTTCCAGATGTAGAGTTTCTACCAGCTCGAAGGACAAAGGTAGCAAAAGCATGGGAATTTGACCTTCAAGCCATATACTATCCTGACTTGGAAATAAATCACTGTTCCTTCACCGTCACTGGATCAAAATCGTAAAACTCCCTTTCTGACAGTCTTGTAGGTATGCCAACAACCCAAGGATTGTAGCAGTTCAAGAAGCAGCTTGTCACCATCTTCTCAAGGGCAACTATGGTTAGGCAATTAAATACTGGCCCAGTCTGCAAAAAAGTCCCATTATTAATTCCTCCTGTCTCAATATTTCAAGAACCCACATTTCCTTTTTAAAAATTATATTATTATCTTTTTTAAAATTTTCTTTTTGGATGGCTCACAGATTAGCTTCTACAATTCTAAATTTTAGTCATGCTTTGGTGATTTCCAAAATATAGCCATCTTCTGGTTAACAACTGATATCTGCAACATCGCACAAGCTTTCCTTTGATTTTAATACCATTCTGAATTTCCTGATTTGGCCTTAGATGGTTATCCTTTCATTCAGATTTATTTGTCAAAGAAGTACATCTTTGTTGAGAATAATGAATTCCTTAAATGCTTTAAATCTTAGTTTTTAATCTACCTCTATCACTCATGCCATAAAATTGCCTTTATTTAATTTTAGAACATTTGCTTTTCTCTCTGAAACTAATTAAGCAATTCTATCCTGTATGATTCTTTCTCCTTGGAGGGTAGTTTATTATGGGATCATTAATTTTTCCCATCTCATTCCACATGACTAAAACCAGCTGAGTTCCCTGCTAATTTTCTAATATAAATTATTACTTATTTACTTAATATTGTTGTTATCATCTCATTTTTCTTACTTTTTATTATTTTCCCAATTTGTCATCTTTTGCACATTGGATGTTTATCAGTCTTTATTATATGTGGCTTTACATGGACTCTATTGCATTTCTTATTTTGCTGTGATGCCTGCGTGAAAATGAATCTCAAGGTTATATATGGTATACATACTTCATTAATAATTTACTTTGAACTTTGATAAGGTCACCCCGCAATCTTCTGTGTTCCAGGGAACAAAGTTCGATGCTACACAATCTCTACTTGTAACTCACGCAAGTCCATATTACATCCTGGTGAATAATTCTCCACTCTTTATAGTTTAGTATTATCTTTCCTATAATAGAGTGACTAGAACTATACGCAATACTTCAAGTTTGGCCTCATTGATGTCTTATATAACTGCACCAGAAATTCTCATCTCCAATACTCAGTGCCCAAACTGATGAACGCCAGCATGCCAAACATCTCTTCAGCACACTGATTACTTGTGGTGCTGCTTTCAGCAAACTATACATTTGCACTCCTAAGTTTTCAACTCAAGTATAAAATATATTCCACAATCTCCCCCAGGCTCCATGCCATCAAACCTTACAGATTAGCCAGGACCTTGCTAAAGTCCACATTAACATCAACTACCCTATGCTCATCTAATCTCTTGGTTACCTCCTTGAAGAACGCATATAGGTTTGTCAGCCATGATTTACCATGCACGACACCATGCTGACAGTCTTAATTCAGACCTTGTTCCTTAAAAAAATTTGTAGATCCTGTCCCTCAGAAAAATCCTCCGGCCATCTACCCACAACTGATGTCAGATTCACAGGCCTGTAGTTTCCAGGTTTGTTTGCATGATCATTTTTAAACAATGGAACCACATAATCAATTCCCCAGCACTCTGGAACCTCAATTTAGGTCAGAGACCAGAAACAACTAGATCATCAATGATCAGATTATTGAATTAGGAGTAAACACAGAATTTCATTTGCTTATTCTTTCAGTGAAATGTGCACTTTGCAAAGACATCTTTCCTTGCCCCAATTTAGGATTTTAATTTGCGGGCCAGTCCCAACACTTTTCCATAATTTTAGAACTAATAGAATTATGGTCACTAGTCCCAAAATCCTCCCCCACTGACACTTTTTTCCCAGCCATATTTCCTAATGTTGCACATTCTCTAGTAGGGCCAACAAGGTACTGTTTCAGAAAGTTCCCTGATAGTCCTGATTTGTGCACTACACAAGCCCTCTACACTATTGCAGTCCCAGTCAATGAGGGAAACTAAAATCATCCTCTACCATAACCCTATTATTCCTCTAGCTGTGATATCCTGACTTATTTGTTCCTCTAATTCCTGCTGACGATTCTGGGGCCGATACTTTTTCCTGGCTCTCTATACTTAGTTAGAACTTTAAGGAAATTTGGCATATCATCTACGACTTCGAGAAACTTCCACAGATGTAGAATAGAAAGCATTCTGACTGGTTGCATCACGGTTTAGTATGAGAACTCCAATGCACAGGATTTTTGCAACAATCTTACAATCGTGTTGCAACCAACTAAGTGAACTAACGATGTAGTTATTCGTCCTTTACGCCTTTCTTATGATCGCAAGACACTGCTGTTATTGAGCACCAAGTACTGCAAGTTTATCTCAACCATGAAATGTTGGATAGCAGATAGTTCGACAGGGAGGGTTTATTGCGCGCCGCGTTCTCGCCTGCTACAGCCGCCCGGGGGAGATGGCGTCAGAAGCGGTACGCAAGGAAACAAAAGCGAGGAGAGCGCAGTGGGATTTGCACGAGACTTAAAGACAAAACCCTGCAGGCCAGTTCTCCCGTCGATTCTGCTTTCAAACCCTCGATCGCTTGAAAGTAAACGAGATTACCTGCGTCTGAGACTGAATCAGTATGTGATTAAAGACAGATGCGCGCTCATTCTGAGGAAATCTGGCTCCAGGATACCATCCCTGATGCGGCTAACCATCTCTTTTAGTGCCAACAGAATTCCCGCAATCTCAGGCAAAACCCGTGGTGGATATTATGTAACACGACATAGAACTGGTGCGTGAACACTTCGGCAGTGGATATCACTGCTATTGTGATTGCGGCTGTATACATGGTGGGGGGGGTAGAATACATCCACACCCCCCCCCCCATGCATGGGCCCCCTGCTAATGGGAAGGGGAGAAGAAATGACATCAATGACTTGCAAACCACACACCTGTTGCTGGCGACTTCAACTATACTGACTTAAAAACAGTTTCTGCCTAAATGTAATCGGTATGTTGAAGTAGAACACATTAGGCGGATTATACCAACATCCCGGATTCAAAACTGCCGCCAGTCCTACTTCTCTAATCACTTTATCTGTTGTGCTAATTCCTGCATATGGCCACGGATTAAACGAGTTAAACCAGTGTGGGAGATAAATACCTAGCCAGACGGAGCCACCTTAGCATTGTGAGACTGTTCTGACTACAGCATGTTCTACAGCCGTTGCATTAACATCGATGAATATATAAGATCTGTCACTGGCTATATAGAGAAGTGCATTGAGCCCACCAGAGTTATTAAACAGATCTATGTGAGGGCAAATCAGAAGCCATGGCTGATTGCAGAGGTCTTGGCATGGCTGAGAGATCAGAATGTCGCCTTCAGGTCAGGGATGAGGCAGTTCTCAGGTTAGCAATAGCTAGTTGCACTTTTCCAGAGATAATTCAGAGAATATACAACCAATTCAGAGAATATACAGCCAATTCTGTGACACCAGAGACATGAGGTATGGGAGTGGGACATTCAGACCATAATGGACAAGTCCACCCTATGCATCAATGACAGTGACGCTTCCCTTCCTATTTGTCTGTTTGCCTTTTCAAAGTTCAAAATAGTTTTATTATCAAAATCCATTTATGTCACCATTACAACCCTGAGATTCATTTTCTTGTGGGCATATTCAATAACCATAATAGAATCAATTGAAAGACCACACTAACTGGGTGTACAACTAGTGCACAAAAGACAACAAACTGCAAATACAAAAAGAAAGAAGTAATACTAGTATTAAATAAACAAGCAATAAATGCATCGAGAATATGAGATGAAGAGCCCTTGAAAGTGAGTCCATAGGTTATGGGAACAGTTCAGTAAAGAGGCAAGAGAAGTTGAGTGAAATTATCCTCTCTGGTTCAAAAACCTGATGATTGTGGAGTAATAACTGTTCCTGAATGAGGCGATGTGAGTCCTGAGGCTCCTTCCTGATGGCAGCTGTGAGAAGAGAGCATAAACTAGGTGGTGAGGGTCCTTGATGATACATGCTGCTTTCTTGTGACAACACTCCCTGTTGATGTGCTCAACGCTGGGGAGGGTTATACCCATGATGGACTAGACCATATCCACTATTTTCATAGGCTCTTTCGTATAAGGGCATTGGTGTTTTCGTACCAGGCTGTGATGCAGCCAGTCAGTGTACTTTCCATCACACATCTATTGAAGTTTCTCAAAGTTTTAGATGTTATGCCCAATCTTCATAAACAATGAAGGAAGTAGAGGCGCTGTCGTATTTTCTTTGTAATGTCACTTATGTGTTGGGTCTAAGACAGGTCCTCTGATATAGTATCACTGAGGAATTTAAAGTTGCTGACCCTCTCTACCTCTGATGCCTCAATGATGACTGGTTCATGGACCTCTGTTTTCCTCCTCCTGAGGTCAAAAATCAGCTTCTTGGTCTTGCTGTGCACCACTCAGCCAGATTTTCAATCTCCCTCCTATATGATAATTCATTACCACCTTTGCTTCAGTCTATGATAGTGATGTCATAAGCAAACTTGAATATGGCTTTGGAGCTGTGCCTAGCCATACAGTCATAGTTGCAAAGTGATTAGAGCAGTGGACTAAGCACACAGCCTTGTGGTGCAATTGTGCCGACGGAGATTGTGGAGATGATGTTGCCAATCCAAACTGACAGGGGCCTGCAAGTCAGTTAAGTGAGGAAGTGAGGAAATTGCAAGTGAGAAAATTGAGTGAGGAAATTGAGGATCCAATTGTGTAAGGAGGTATTGAGACCAAGGTAATAGAGCTTATTGATTAGCTTTGAGGGAATGATAGTATTGATGGCCAAGCTGTAGTTAATAAAGGGCATCCTGACATATGCATCTTTACTGTCCAAATGCTTGACGGTTGTGTGAAGAGTCAATAATATGGAATCTGCTGTGGACCTGTTGTGATCCAAGTCACTTCTTAGGCAAGAGTTGATGTGTTTCATCACCAACTTCTCAAAACATTTCATCACTGTGGAAGTAAGTGCTACTCAACGATAATCACGGAGGCTGGATACCACGCTCTTCTTAATCACCAGTATAATTGAGGCCTGCTTGATGCAGGTGGATACCTCAGAGTGCTGAAGCAAGAGGTTAAAGATCTCAGTGAACACTTCAGCCAGTTAACCAGCACAGGTCTTTAGTACTTGGTCAGGTTCCTCATCATGGCTGTATGCTTCACCTTCCTGAAGGATGCTTGCACGTTGGCCTCAGAGACTGAAATCACAGGATCATCAGTGGCTGTGGGACTTTGTTCCTCCAAGGTCAAAGTGAGCATTGAGCTAATCTGGAACTGAAGCCCTGTTGTCGCTTATGTCGCTTGATTTTACTTTATAAGAGGTGACGCACAGAATGGTGTGCTGGTGAGGAAGGTCCCCCTTCCCCCTGAGGAACAGGCTGATGTGAGGGTCAACACAAGCAAAATTGTGGGGCTCAGTAACATATTTGATTGAGTGCTGATCTTCCTATGACACTAGATCCTTTCCAGTTTGCTATCGCTCAAACTGGTCCGTTGGTGGTGTCATAGCCTCTGCACTCCACTTCATCCTGTCCCACCTGGAAAATGGTGCCTCATAGGCCAGGATATTGTTTATTGACTTCAGCTTGGCATTTAATACAATCATCTCTTGAAGCTAGTGGATAAGCTGTTCTCATTGGGTCTCAACACCTCTCTATAACTGGATCTTGGATTTCTTGACAGGAAGGCCACAGTCAGTCCATGTTGGCAGAAACATCTCTCGCTCCATCATGCTGAGCACCAGCATCCCAGGGCTACATGCTCAGCCTGCTGCCGACACGTGACTCCAGTGCTAGATCTAGTTTGAACCAAATCATCAAGTTTGCTGATGACACAACAGTCACTGGCCTCATGAACAATGACAAGAGGGTGTCCAAAGGGGAGGCAGAGTGGCTGGCAAAATGGCACAAGCACAACAGCTTGAGTCTCAACGTGGACAAGACTAAAGAGTTGATTGTGGACTTTAGGAAGGTGTCAGCTGACCACTTCTCACTGCACGTACACTGTGTATGTGGTTCCTCTGTGTAGAGTTAGGAGCACAGTTTCTGGGGATGCACATAATAGACAATCTTACCTGTTTCCTAACACTACCTCTTTGGCCAAGAAAGCACTGCAGCATCTCCATTTCCTGAGGAGTTTGAGGCAAATGAGACCCCTAAACCACACCCCCCATTCGAACCAATTTTTACACAAGCACCACGGAGAGTGTCCTGAGCAGCTGCATCACCATCTGGGATGGGAATTATAAAGCATCTGATTGCAAGTTCATACAATGGTTTGCAACGACTGCTGATATCATCTGGGTCTCTCTTCCATTCATCAGAGTTAATTATCAGGAGATCTTCTTGCACAAGGCCCATAGTACTGTCAATGATCCCAGGCAGGAGGTACTGTAGCATTAGGACAAGAACTCGAACAAATGGAAACAGTTTGTTTCCCCAGACCGTATGACCACTGAATGCCCTGCACCACCCAGGTCTCAACATGCGTGCACCAGTGGTGTTATATTGTTTACTTTTTAACTTCTCTTGCAAGAGCACCTTATTATTTGTTAATTTATTAGTGGTAATATTACCTTATGTGTTATATGTTTTATATATACTGTATTATGCACCTTGGTCCAGAGGAATGCTATTTTGTTTGGTTGTATTCATGTGTACAGTTGAATGACAATAACCTTGAACTTGGAATGGAAGAGAATGCAAGTATCAAGACATCTGTAAGAGACAATGTCTCAGGAAAGCAACGTCCATCATTTAGGATTCCCATCATTCGGGTCTTCTTATTGCTGTCTTATTGCAATGTATGCCGGATCCTGGGGATCAACACTGCAAGGTTCTACAACAGCCTCTTTCCCGCCATCAGGTTCTTGAATTGATCTGAAATTCCCTAATGTTTTCTTGGCTAGTATTTTTCCAAATTACATTAATGTCATTATGTTTACTCTCTATTTTGTCGTGGACATGGTGCATAATTTATTGTAATTTAAGTTTATGTTTATAATGTAGTGTGCTGCTAATGCAAAACATTAATTTTCATGGCAATTTACACCGAGTAGGTACGCCAATGACAATAAACAAAGTCAAACTTAAGTTTATTGTTAAATGGACAGGTGCAATGAACAAACTTACTTTCAGCTGCATCACAGGCACATAGCATCATATAAGCAGCATTTATAAAATAAAACATACATTAAAAACAATTGTTACAAAAAAGAACTAGCAGGAAGGATGTCGTGCTTAGCAAAGACCAGATGGGCAGAAGGGCCTGTTCCTGTGTTGTATTGCTCTATGACTCTATGTTGATGTGGTATTTCAGGCTTCTATACCTCCCGCCCACTGGTAGCTGCAAAAAGATGGCATGGCCTGGAATGCTGGGTCTTCAATGATCGATGCTCCCGCCCCTCCGATGATGGGCTGATGTCGTGCTTGTGATGTATTGGGCAGAGTCCTCTGCTCTTTGCAGCTTCTTATGTTCCTGCTCATTTGAATTGCTACACCAGAACATGTTAGGACACTTTCAACAGTACATCTGTAGAAGTTAAACATAAACCTTTCCTGACCCTAGCCACTGACCATATCAGCAGTACTTAACCAAAGGAGTATGGCTGCTTCTTGAAACAAGTTGTACAGTTAAGTTTTTCCATTCTTTGTAGTGCTCACAATCTGAAGCTCAGACTCTTGTTGGTCAACTGGAAATTCCTTGAACTGCAGAAACTTACTATCGATGTGTCTTCAGTACATTCACTGCCATGTTCACCAACTCCAACATGTCAAAGGAACAAAACAATACCAGCAGTGCAATGTCATAGAGGAATGAAGCAAGGAAATGTGCCCTTTAGCTTACACCATCCATCACCCAGTTACTCTGACCTTATTTTATCAGAAAGTGAAAATGATCAAATTTTATAATTTTCTCATGAATGCCCCCAGATTCTACTACTATTTTACCAGCTCCTACACACCTGGGACAAATTATACTGGCCAATTAATCTATCAAGTGTGTTGGCGCGTAGCCAAATGGTTAAGGCGTTTGTTTACTGATTTAAAGGTCGCTAGTTCGAGCCTTGGCTGAGGCAGCGTGTGTGTCCTTGAGCAATGCACTCAATCACACATTGCTCTGCAATGACACCAGTGCCAAGCTGTATGGGTCCTAATGCCCTTCCCTTGGACAACATCAGTGGCGTGGAGAGGGGAGACTTGCAGCATGGGCATCTGCTGGTCTTCCATACAACCTTGCCCAGGCCTGCACCCTGGCAACTTTCCAAGGCGCAAATCCATGGTCTCATGAGACTAACGGATGCCTATACCTATCAACCTGCATGTCTTTGAGATTCAAGAGGAAACCAGAGCATCTCCAGGAAATCCACACAGTCACAGAGAGAACAGGGAAAGACTACACAGACAACACCAAAGGTCAGGATTGAACCCGGGTTGCTGGATCTGATGCAACAACTCTGCCAGTTGCATCACTACAGCATCACCAATGTCTGTTGTAAATTATTACTACCTACATACTTCTAAATTTTAAATTATAATTTGGTCTAGTTAATCTTAAGGTATTAAAACTTTTACAATGCTGTATTGCTCACCTGTCATTTAGTTTCTTGCCACCCAATAATGTCACTGATTCTTGTCCATTTATCAAGCTCAAGATTTGATTTGCTGCCTCAGGTGTTTTTTATGAATTCAATACCGAGTCATGAAGGTAAACTGCACCACTCACTGTGTCCATGTCAACCATTAAACAGCCAGTTTCATGCTTTTATTTGCAGGATTTATGTATTTGTCCCATGCGCTGCCCACCCCATCATGGTCTACTATTTATATTCCGGGTAATTTATAGTGGTTGGGTAATCAGCACCACTTTGGAATGAGGGAGGAAAGTACAGCGAGATGATTACAGGGATAAAGAAACACCACATAGTCAGCAGTGTACGCAAGTCACTGGCTGTGAGGCAGCCACTTTACTAGCTGTGCTACAGCTCCACAATGACATTTCTTTAAAGTACAAACATGGGACCTCTTTCTTCCATTTTGTTTATATTCCACCCTCTACCCCAAGTCCAAATCCTGAGTTTAATAGGCAGTGAACACAGTATTCTGTGGCTCTGGACTCCATATTATTCATTCCAATGTAATAGTAAAAGCCATCTATGAACATTTCCAAAGATCTGAGTTAGCTGATGCTGACAGTAATTAGAGGTAACCACCAATTTAACTCTGCAATTTTCCACAATAGGCAATATCGTTGTGAAAGAAACTATAAGCAAAGAACATAGAATGTGTTGTGCCACATTTTAACCTACTCTAAGATCAATCTAACCCTTCCCTCCTACATAGCTCTCCATTTTTCTATCATCCATGTGCCTATCTAAGAGTTTCTTATATGCCCCTACTAATTTATGTTAAAGTTAAAAGCCAAAAGCAACATTCAACTAAATCTAGAAAAAATGAACAACCCTTAAAATCCTTAAAATTATTCTAATTACCAAAACATAAAGTTCTCTATTCTGTATAACCAATGCTCCATTACTCTGTGCTACCTACTTCAAAACAAGTCACATCGATGCACCACCATTATTCACATCTGCAGCTCATCAGCAACAGAGTAAACCCTCATCTCGTCATCTACAAGTATTGGGTCTCGATAGATGAAAGTGTATAAATGAACTTTATTCACAATATAGAATTGTAGAGTGCAGCAATGGGTCCTTTTGGCTCACTTCAGCGTGCCAACTGTGATGTTACATATGATAGTCCACTTTGCCATTATTCAGCCCATATTCCGCTATGCTTTCTCACCTGTCAAAACACCTTTTTAAACATTGTAATTGTGTCTGCCTCCATCGCGTCCTCCAAATATTCACCATCTGTCCAAAGGAATTACTCCCCAGTATAAACGCTAAATCTCTAGAATGGATTTAAGCCTGCAACACATCCCCTTATTTTCCATAAAAACCTAATCCATTCAATTTAGATTCCAATCTGCAATTTACTCCCTCATATCTCTTAATATGTATAAGCACACAATCTCTTTGTACTGTTTCAGCCCGGAAGTTGTGCTTGGGCTTCTGCACATCCCTACGATAGCTGTTGAATCCCTCAATTAGACTCCCACCACGTTCCCTGTTTTACTGATGTCAGTACGTTCAATTGCACAAAAAATTAATCCAGAGCAATTGCCAAATACTGCAGTGTTAGACATCTGAAATAAAAACAGAAAATGCAGCAAATAGCTAGACAGGCAGCACTTGTTTTGTATGAATCAATAAGACTTTATTCAGACTAAGATAGCTAATCTTTTATTGGCCGCCTTTGCTCAAAGGAGGTCAAACACAGCTTTTTCAGTCTATCCACATTACCATAATCTATAACCAGAAGCACTGTAATGCCTACACCAAAGCATTCTCAGTCTTCCTAAAATGCACACCTGTATAATCGTACATGAAATTCCTCTTGCGCCAAACTAACATATGTATATTGGATTGCTGACTACATCTTCTTTACAACTAACACCCTCTTCTCCAGCTTTTTATCCATACTTCCCTATATTGTCTACCTATGCTACTACATAGAGCTACCCACTAAAATAAATACTGGTTATCATTTCTGTGTTTTGTCTACATGGAACACTCAATCCTGTCACATCTTCACATCATAATTATAGGAATTCTTTTTATATGAAGCATTCAGGGTAGGTCAATGCTTTAAACCAACCTCCAACATGGCAGCATGTTTTCAGCACTCCCCATTCTTCAGCCTGACTCTGAAATTACAGAGGGTGGCTAGAGGACACCTCTTGCACATCTCAACATTAGCCCAGAGTGTTAGCCCTCAGCTGTTCCACAGCAGCACTACCGGCAGAATCCAACCCGTCCAGTCTCTCATGAACTCGCTGGTGCTTTAGCAGGTGTTGCGATTGAATGAATCCCTTCCCACAAACAGGGCAAACAAATGGTCTCTCACCAGTGTGAACTCGCTGATGTTTCATTAAGTTTGATGACTGGGTGAATCCTTTTCCACACACAGCACAGGTAAAAGGCCTCTCTCCCGTATGAACACGCAAGTGTGTCAGGAGTTGGGACGACCATGGGAATCCCTTCCCACACACAGAGCAGGTGAAAGGCCTCTCCCCTGTATGAATACGTCGGTGTTTTAGCACTTCCTGTTTGCTTTTAAAGCTCCTCCTGCAGTCAGAACATTTATATGGTCTGTATTCAGAGTGAACCTGCTGGTGCTTCAGCAGGTTGGACCTCTGAGTGAATCCCTTTCCACATACAGAGCAGATAAACAGCCTGCCCTCTCTGCGAGCATGAGAAGACTGGGTGAATTCCTTTTCAGGCATGGAGTCGGTGAATTGACTATACCCATTTTGAGTGTATTGCTGTGCCAACAGCTGGGATGACTGAGCATCGTTCTTTTCACACACAGTGACTGCGTGTTGCCTCTTCCCAGTGGGAGTGTACTGCGGTCTCGCAAAGTGGGGTAACTGAGCAACTTCTTTGCCAGATACAGAACAGGTAAGTGTTCCCTCCATAGCCTGAGTATAGTGGTGAGCAATCACCTTAAACGACTGTCTGAACCTCTTCCCAGGGTAACAGCAACTGAATGGTCCCTCATCAGCATGCAAGAGCTGGTGCCTAATTAGTATCTCAGAAGTTCTGAAGCTTTTCCCACAGTCAGGACATATAAATAGACATTCCTCATCATGCGTTAACTGGTGTGCTTGGAGAGCAGATGAGTGAGCGAATGCCTCTTCACACATGAAGCAGGTGAATGGCCTCTCCCCGGCGTGAGTATACTGGTGCCTCAGTAGATGGAACGACAGAGTAAATCCCTTCCCACAGAATGAGCAGGTAAAGGGCTTCTCCCCAGTGTGAGTGTGCTGGTGTGTCAGAAGATGGGATGATTTAGTGAATCTGTCCCCACAGACAGAGCACATGAATGGCCTCTCCCTGGAGTCACTATACTGCTGATTCAGCAAATGATTGGTGCTTTTAAAGTTCTTCTCACAAGCAGGACATTTAAGGGGAATCGGGTTGGCATGAATAAATTGGTGATCATCAAGTTGAGACGAGTGAGTGAATCCCTTTCCACACACAGAGCAGGTGAACGGCCTTTCCCTGGTGTGACTGTGTAAGTGAATATCCAGCTCGGATTGGTAACTGAATCCCTTGTCACAATCCCCACATTTCCACAGCTTCTCCACAGTGCAGGTGTCCATGTCTCTCCCCAGACTGGATGATCGGTAGAAGCTAGAACCACACAGAGCACAGGAATGGTTTGAGGATACAGGTTGACCTTCTTTTGATAGACACCAGTTGGGTATGTATTCCGTGCTTTCCCAGTCAAACTGATGTTTTGAATTCTTTTCTGACAGACAGAACCATTAACATTTCTTTTCTTTCACCTTCAAAGACCAAGATTATTCAAATTCTGATGAACTGTGATCCACTCAGATCTTTAGGTGAGGTCAGGGTTTCCCCATTTGAAACCCCTCCCTTTTTAATGCCCTGTAAAAAGAATTTACAATCATTACAATAATTACTAAACATAATCTCAAGACAAGCTGCTGATGTACATCCCTTCCTCCTTTGTTCTGGAAAGTCATAATCTCCCATCACGCACACTTTCCTTTTTCCCTATACTGATGTTCAAACCAATGCACTACCTCAAAAGATCTTTCCTTTAAGTCAACTTTTCTTCCTCCCATGATGGAACCGAGTCTGGCTAGATTCAGTTCCACACCAACCTGTTAATCAAACTGTCCTCTTTTGACCACAGTGACTATAGCTGTGCTTATATACTTCCAGGATCGCCAGCTACAAGGTATGATCCCTGAGCTCAATATATGTGTGAATCTTTTGTGAACTTAACACCAGGACACTGAGGGATAAGGACTACCAAAAGTTGTTCCAGCCGAGCTGAAAATGGAAAAAAAGCTAAATTTACATCTGAATTACAACTGATTCTAGAACTCGGCCAGCAGATCCAGGGCACTTCTCATCATGGGCAATGAAACCCTTTTCCAGAATACGTGCTCTGGAGAGGTTGCAGAGGAGGTTCACCAAGGAGTTGCCTGGTATGGAACATTTCAGTTATGGGGCAAGATTGGACTGGGTGTTAATTCCCTTGGACTAGAGAAGGCGAATGTAATCCTCATTGAGGGAAACAAAACTGAGTGGCATGCATAGAGAGTGAGTGACATTTCCCCATAGCTAGGGTGCCCATAACTAAATGGCATATACTCGGAGAGTAGGGAACTATAGATGGTTTGAGGATGTGCTTTTCACCAAGAGGGTAGATGGAAACAGTAGCATACTGCCTGATAATGGTGAAGGCAGAACTCTCAAAACATTTAAGAGGTAGTTCGATCATCGTAAGACCATAAGATATGGAAGCAGAAGTAGGCCACTCACCGATTGAGCCTGCTTCGTCATTGAATCATGGGCTGATCCAATTCTTCCAGTCATCCCCACTCCCCTGCCTTCATCCTATACCCTCTGATGCCCTGGCTAATCAAGCCTTAAATACTCATTTCAACATGGCATCAAAGACTACAGGCAGAACACTGTAGAATGTGAGCAGCATGCGTAGGTACACTGGCTGACATGGACACGGTGAACAAAGAACTTATTTTGGTGTTAGAGTCAGAGAATCTTCGAGCTCAGAAACAGGCTCTGTGTCACAGTACTTCATCTGTTGAAGCTACCCCAAATTATTTTGCTGGGTGGTGCTCATCTACCGCCCGTACATTACTGGGAGGAAACAGGAGCACCAGGAGGAACCGACATAGAATGTGCAGCTTCCATAAAAGAGACACAAGGCCAGGATTCAAAAGCGGCTGTGCGGTAATAGCCCTATTAGCTACGGCACTGTTATCGTAAAGCCCCAAATCTCAACTCCACTCCACAGATTCTCCCTGTGTTAAACAAATACAAACTCTGCATCATCTTTGCTCCTACTCCCAACTCTGTAAAGGTTAATTTTGACATCCTCTATTAGCAACGTTAATCAACGAAATCAGCCAATCAGCCAATTGTCCCGCCCATTCTTTGTTCCGCCACAAAGCCTCCCGCGCATGTGCGCTGCTGCTCACCGTTTCTGCAGCAACTGGCCACCGTTTACTGCACCGAGCAGAACGTGGACTTGTTCAGCACGCTGGAAATGGACCGGTGAAATTTCCTTTAGTGCTTCATTCGGCGCCTGCCGTTTAAATGGAGGATTTAAGCTTTTGCAGTCTATCAACCGTCTAGTTCCTGGCTGATGCCCACAATCACCCGAACCTCCCGTCCAACTTCAGACCGCCGTTGACGTTTAAAGTGTGCATGCGTGAAGCGCTCGAGTTACTACGTCTGCGCACTCGGCTCCTCATGTCATGTCAAAGGCAATTCTCTCGCGCGGTGTCTTTCGGGTGATTATTCCGCCATTGAAAGCTTGGATCAATCGTACAATACTAAATGGGTGCTTATGACCCATTTCGTTCATGTCGACCATGCTGCTGCTTGCTTATGCTAACCCCAAATACCCACATTAGGGTTTATCCCTCTACGTCTGTTCTGTTTAAGTATCTGTACAAATGCCATTGTAATTGTATATCAGCTTCTGCCGCCACCTAAGGCAACTCGTTCCAGGTAACCAACACACTGTGTGTGTAATATTTAGCCCTCAGATTTCCGTTAAATTTGTATCCCCGCACCTTAAACCTACGCCTGTAAGTTCTAGACCATTGCCTGGGGAAAGGGTCTATCAAGTCTTTTTTCGATCTGTCGTCAAAAGGCGCAATATCATGATAGGTCAAAATGGTCTATTGAGGATTTAAGTATCATGCTATTCTTACCTTCGATAATTTTATAAACCCTTTTAAATTCACCGTCCATCTTCCTATGTTCCAGTAAGAATAAACCTGGACAGTTCAATCTCTGCGTATAAGTACAGTCCTCCATGGTGAATTTCTTCTGACTCCGTTGGTGCATCATCATTCTTACTATGCGCCTGTACTCAGTGTTGTGTTTATGACTTTGTTTGCATTCCCGTTTTCAGTGGGCTCGGAAGGAATTCACATAGCGTTATAGAAAGCAGAAGCACAGCGAAAATCCTGAAACACGTTACATGGAAGTACATTAATCGTTATACGAGGGGTGATTGATAAGTTCGTGGCCTGGGGTAGAAAGAGTCAATTTTATGAAACCTAGCATATTTATTTTTGAACATAGTCCCCTCCAACATTTACACACTTAGCGCAGCGGTCGTGGAGCATACGGATCTTGGACCTCCAGAAAGTGTCCACAGATGGGTGATTGATAAGTTCGTGGCCTAAGGTAGAACGAGATGACGTGTGCAGCAAACAACAGGAATTCTGCAGATGCTGGAAATTCAAGCAACATACATCAAAGTTGCTGGTGAACGCAGCAGGCCAAGCAGCATCTATAGGAAGAGGCGCAGTCGACGTTTCAGGCCGAGACCCTTCGTCAGGACTAACTGAAGGAAGAGTGAGTAAGGGGCGTGTACAGCTTTCATTACATACACATACAGGTCAACTCAGTGAAAATTTGAAGTTAATAATGCATTTCCTTCTACATTAGGCCACGAACTTATCAATCACCTCTGATGTGTTATTAACTGATGAGTTGTTAACTTCCAACTTTCTGCATAATCACTCAAAGAGTTGAACTGCATGTGCATGTAACGAGAGTTGTATAACTCACCTCTATCTACCTTAGGCCACGAACTCATACTCGTGATACGCCGGACTCTCCTTTAAGAGCCTGCCCTACAATTTTGCAATGAGTCTATAGGAAGTACAGAATTTAAGATCGTCAATCTGAGGTCGAGTGCTGGCACGTGGCAGGCAAAAGGGGTGTAAAATTGTAGAAAGATAAACGCTAGACAGTAAAATGCAATGACCCCCCACAACGTTTAGCGTTATGCACACCGAGCAGTGAACATATTCAATAGGAAGCACTTAAATACCTACCACCATTGACGTTGTATAACATTGCCATTCTTCAGGATCCCGCCATCATTTTCTGCAATGCTTGAATTTCAAAATGATCTCTATTATCCTTTCCTTTTGATCCCGAAATAACTTAGAAGTCTAATCTTAGAGCTATAGTTTAATCTTAGTGTTGTGTTTAAGGGTTTGGATCATGAAGCTTTCACAAGGCGGTACAGCACAGATACAGGTAACATCAGATAAGGACTTTTTATCTTAACTTTTAGACACTGCTTTTGATAAGCACAAGACATTCTGCAGATGCTGGAAATTCAAAGCAACACACAAATATGCTGGAGGAACAGCAGATCAGTCAGCATCCATGGAAATGAATAAACAGTCGACGTTTCGGGCCGGCCCTTCTATAGGACTGGGAAGGAAGGGGGAAATAAGCCAGACAAAAAGGTGGAGAGAGGGGAAGGTGAACAGTCAGAAGATGATAGATGAAGCCAGGTGGGTGGGAAAGGTAGAGGGCAGGAGAGGAAGGAAACTGATAGAAGATGAGAGTGGACCACAGGGGAATGGGAAGAAGGAAGGGTACAAGGGGGAGGTGAGAGACAGGTGAGAAGAGGTAAGAGGCCAGAGTGGGGAATAGAGATGAGGGAAGGGAAGTTAAGTTGGACGGAGAATTAGATATTTGTGCCATCAGGTTGGAGGCTACCGTTAGAGAATATAAGGTGTTGCTTCTCCACCCTGAGAGTGCCCTCATTGTTTCACAAGAGGAGTTCATGGACTGACATATCAGAACAAGAATGGGAATAGGAATTAAAATGGCCTCCTCTACATTGGTGAGAACCATGATAAATTGGGAAATACTGCTTTTGGTGGATAGAGCCAAGGTAGTCGACAAAGCAGTTTCCCAATTTATCATGGTTCTCACCAATGTAGAGGAGGCCACATTGGGAGCACTGGATAAAATAGATAGCACCAACAGATTCACAGATGAAGTGTAGGGAGTATAGGGAGTTAGGGAAGAGGCTAAAGAGCAGGACCTCCAAGGTAGTAATTTTGGATTACGCCCAGTGCCACATGCTAGTCAGGGCAAAAATAAATTTGTGATACAGATGAATGAATGTCCGAGGAAGTGGTGCAAGGGGCAACGTTTCAGATTTCTGGATCATTGGGATCACTTCTGGTGATGGTACAAAATGGACGGGTTAAAACTGAAACCAAAGGGTCCAATATCCTTCCAGACAGGCTTGCTAGAGCTGTTGGGAATGTAACATGACATAATTTTGCTGTGAACTATCGATTTCAGTAAGCCAACGAATGTGATAAAAAAATATGTGTTTTCTTCAAGCCTCGGAATGTTTTTTGATTAGTTGGAGTGCAGAATTATGCAGTGTTGCAGGGAAGAATATCGCCAAAATCCTGAACATAGAACATAGTACAACACAGGAACAGGACCTTTGGTCCACAGATGTGGGCTTGACCACAATTGTATAAAGTTACAACATAACCTCTTGACTCTTCAACTCAATGCCTTAACTAATAAAATCAAGCATTTCATAAGCCTTTTTAACCACCCTGTCGACCTTTGTAGCCACTTCTATGGAGCTATGAACTTGGACCCCAAGATCTTACTGCTCAGCAGCATTTTTAATGGTCTTGCCCCTAACAGTGTGCTGTCTCCTTGTATTTGCCCTATCAAGTTACAACATTTCACATTAATCTGCGGTAAACTCCATCTGCTATTTCTCTGCCCATATCTGCAACTGATCTATATTGTGATGTATTCCTTGCCAGTATTCCACACCATCCACAATCTTGTCGTGAGAGGCCCCTTGGGTAAGAGTGACCATAATATGGTGGAATTCTTCATTAAGATGGAGAGTGACATAGTTAATTCAGAAACAAAGGTTCTGAACTTAAAGAGGGGTAACTTTGAAGGTATGAGACGTGAATTAGCTAAGATGGACTGGCAAATGACACTTAAAGGATTGACGGTTGATATGCAATGGCAAGCATTTAAAGATTGCATTGATGAACTACAACAATTGTCCATCCCAGTTGGGCAAAAGAATAAATCAAGGAAGGTAGTTCACCCGTGGCTGACAAGAGAAATTAGGGATAGTATCAATTCCAAAGAAGAAGCATACAAATTAGCCAGAGGAAGTGGCTCACCTGAAGACTGGGAGAAATTCAGAGTTCAGCAGAGGAGGACAAAGGGATTAATTAGGAAGGGGAAAAGAGATTATGAGAGAAAACTGGCAGGGAACATAAAAACTGACTGTAAAAGCTTTTATAGATATGTAAAAAGGAAAAGACTGGTAAAGACAAATGTAGGTCCCCTACAGACAGAAACAGGTGAATTGATTATGGGGAGCAAGGACATGGCAGACCAATTGAATAATTACTTTGGTTCTGTCTTCACTAAGGAGGACATAAATAATCTTCCAGAAATAGTAGGGGACAGAGGGTCCAGTGAGATGGAGGAACTGAGGGAAATACATGTTAGTAGGGAAGTGGTGTTAGGTAAATTGAAGGGATTGAAGGCAGATAAATCCCTAGGGCCAGATGGTCTGCATCCTAGAGTGCTTAAGGAAGTAGCCCAAGAAATAGTGGATGCATTAGTGATAATTTTTCCAAACTCGTTAGATTCTGGACTAGTTCCTGAGGATTGGAGGGTGGCTAATGGAACCCCACTTTTTAAAAAAGGAGGTAGAGAGAAACCGGGGAATTATAGACCGGTTAGCCTAACGTCGGTGGTGGGGATACTGCTGGAGTCAGTTATCAAAGATGTGATAATAGCACATTTGGAAAGCGGTGAAATCATCGGACAAAGTCAGCATGGATTGGTGAAAGGAAAATCATGTCTGACGAATCTCATAGAATTTTTTGAGGATGAAACTAGTAGAGTGGATAGGGGAGAACCAGTGGATGTGGTATATCTGGATTTTCAAAAGGCTTTAGACAAGATCCCACACAGGAGATTAGTGTGCAAACTTAAAGCACACGGTATTGGGGGTATTGATGTGGATGGAGAATTGGTTAGCAGACAGGAAGCAAAGAGTGGGAATAAACAGGACCTTTTCAGAATGGCAGGCGGTGACTAGTGGAGTACCGCAAAGCTCAGTGCTGGGACCCCAGTTGTTTACAATATATATTAATGACTTGGATGAGGGAATTAAATGCAGCATCTCCAAGTTTGCGGATGACACGAAGCTGGGTGGCAGTGTTAGCTGTGAGGAGGATGCTAAGAGGATGCAGAGTGACTTGGATAGGTTGGGTGAGTGGGCAAATTCATGGCAGATGCAATTTAATGTGGATAAATGTGAAGTTATCCACTTTGGTGGCAAAAATAGGAAAACAGATTATTATCTTAATGGTGGCCGATTAGGAAAAGGGGAGGTGCAACGAGACCTGGGTGTCATTATACACCAGTCATTGAAAGTGGGCATGCAGGTACAGCAGGCGGTGAAAAAGGCGAATGGTATGCTGGCATTTATAGCGAGAGGATTCGAGTACAGGAGCAGGGAGGTACTACTGCAGTTGTACAAGGCCTTGGTGAGACCACACTTGGAGTATTGTGTGCAGTTTTGGTCCCCTAATCCGAGGAAGGACATCCTTGCCATAGAGGGAGTACAAAGAAGGTTCACCAGATTGATTCCTGGGATGGCAGGGCTTTCATATGAAGAAAGACTGGATGAACTGGGCTTGTACTCGTTGGAATTTAGAAGATTGAGGGGGTTTCTGATTGAAACGGATAAAATCCTAAAGGGATTGGACAGGTTAGATGCAGGAAGATTGTTCCCGATGTTGGGGAAGTCCAGAACAAGGGGTCACAGCTTGAGGATAAAGGGGAAGCCTTTTAGGACCGAGACTAGGAAAAACTTCTTCACACAGAGAGTGGTGAATCTGTGGAATTCTCTGCCACAGGAAACAGTTGAGGCCAGTTCATTGGCTATATTTAAGAGGGAGTTAGATATGGCCCTTGTGGCTACGGGGATCAGGGGGTATGGAGGGAAGGCTGGGGCGGGGTTCTGAGTTGGATGATCAGCCATGATCATAATAAATGGCGGTGCAGGCTCGAAGGGCCGAATGGCCTACTCCTGCACCTATTTTCTATGTTTCTATGTTTACCAAAACTTAGTAAAACTAAAAACTTACCAAACCAACTATTTACATTTTCATCCAGGTCATTGAAATACATCACAAACAGCAAAGTTCCCAGCACAGATCCGTGTGGAACATTACTAATTACAGACCTCCAGCTTAAATAAGTGCCTTCAACCACTATCCTTGGTCTTCTATGCACAAGCCTGTTCTGAATCCAAGCAACCAATTCACCGCAAACCCTATCCATCTTATTGATAATTGATATTAAACCATATTTGTTGTGAGCAGAATGTGAAGTGGAAAATACAGACAGCAAAATTCCAGCAGCAGACCATCAAACGTATTCTCCCTTGGTATATAACGGAGAGCGAGTGGACAGTTTCAAAAGCGGGACCTCTGGAGTTCTACAGTATAAAACAACTTTTTTCCAAATTATATTCTTTTCAAATTTCTGATCATTTATCCATCACTGGCCAACTACATGCTGTGTTACTATTACGCATGAGTGCTGTTTGCTTAGTACATTAGAAAATAATGGGTTTCCCCTCTTTTAAAATCAGGTAACTTGGCGACGAAAGTAATTTTGTCTCTAGGAAAGATCGATCTTTCCAAAAGCATCAAACACTACCTGCTGACATGACAATGACTCATCGTACCACTGTGAAATTGTTCTGGATCAAAATATTATATTTTACTGGCATTCAATTCTGCAATGCTCCAATCGCTGCCATTAGAATAGGTTTCATTTTTTTCTGCCATAAACAGCTCAATTTGGTTAACAGTCACATTCAACTTCGATCGGCTTGTGGCTGTCTGTTGTGTGAAGCTGAGAACGAAATATTGCACTCAGAAAACAGCTTCCATTTTTATGTGTGGTTTGTGTCCCATTGTATGCAGAAAATATACCACGGTCTTTTACGTTTAATCCTTTATGTACAATTAACACCGTCCCCTAGTGCTATAACTTTGTTTCAATTTTTACTCTAATCACTTATGGCCAGCATACAATGGGTTGGACTTTATTCTGAATGATTTCGCCTCCTTCCATGTGATGTTACTGCTCAATAATCTGACAGTCTGTCATGGTCCGGTCTGTGAAGTCCGCATTCCAGTTCACGGTCTGGTCCGTGGACTCAGACTCCGGGTCTTCCAGCTGTCCCTTGTTTCGATTGGGTTAATCATAGGCACCTGATTCCCATCTTGAGGCTTGGAATATCAGTAGCCTTGGGGTCTAGTGTATGCTGCTGGTTCGTCTTGTCAAGATTCCCTGGGAGCAACCTGCCAGTGGAAGGCTAGAGTGGCCACTTGCCATTTTTAGGCCGCGTTGGAGAACCTCCACTTCATGGAGCCTTGCTGGCGGTAGTCGGTGCTGTCTTAGCGGTATGGATTCGGCCGTTTCCCGGGCCAGCTGAGTGGCCGTTAGCCACTCCGAGCTAGGTAGGGATCCGGCTGTTTCCGTAGCCAGCCGAGTTTGCAGGTTGTAACTGCGACTCAGAGCGATACAGCTGTCTGTCGTTATTCGGTATTTGTCTCTTCTTGTCCTCGCCTCCGTTGGGGAAGTCAGGCAGTTCTGCTGTTGCCCTGTGGGGGGGTCTGTCTTATCCTCACCTTCGTGGGGTAAGTCAGGCCGTTCTGCCGTTGCCATGTGGGGGGATCTGTCTTGTCTTGTCCTCGCCTCCGTGGGGTAAGTCAGGCCGTTCTGTCGTTGCCCTGCAGGGGGACCTGTCTTGTCTTTGCTTCTGTTGGGTAAGTCAGGCCGTTCTGCCGTTACCCGACAGATGGACCTGTCCCACCTTGGTGTGGAGATAAAATTGAGTCCCGGTTTGTCTAAGGATTAGTCCCGGATCTATGTCTATGTAATGTCCAGTCTCATGTTAGTGCCGTGTTAAAGATGAGTCCCGGCTTTTTGAAGGATAAGTCCCGGCTCTATGTTGATGTACAGTTCCCTGTCTGTCTCCGAGCTCCAGCCTCCGAGTTATCAGCCTCTGCATTCCAAGACCCCAGCTTCCAGCCTCCACCCTCAAACCTCAAGACCCCAGCCTGCAGCCTCAAGCCTCAAAACCCCAGCCACGTCCGGTCCTGTAGCCATGTCATGTCCTTGCCCGGTTCTGGGTTCCGAGCCTGAGGAAATACCCAGGTTCTGGGTCCTTGTCTAGTCTCTGGCTCGGACTCCAAGCACAGGCTCCTAGTTCATGGTTCCTAGTCCTGGTCCCGCTTTCCCAAGCCCAGGCTCCTAGTTCATAGTTCCTTGTCCGGTTTCCCTGTCTAGTCCATGTCCTAGCCCAAGTCTGCGTTCTTGCACCTCCTCCCTGCCTAACTCCCGTCACGTCCTAGACTCTAGTCAAGTTCTGTTCCTAGTACTTCAGTGTCTGTGTCTTGCATTAGGGTCCGTTCCCAACGCCCCCCATTGTGACACAGTCAGCCTTATTACTAACAGAGCCCGCAGTAGTCTCCAGGTGTAGAGCTGCAGAGAGAAACCGATTGACCCTAAAATGAAGAGCAGGAGGAAGTCTTTACCATTTCCGGAAGTTTTATCCTTTTATGTCTTAAACTTTTTATACGTCCAAATTCAATATGGAATCTTTTCAATGGGCTCTGTGGTTAATCAACTATTCTTCATTCTCCAGAAAAGCGGGATTATGATGCAGCTCCTGAGTTGTTGTAATAACAGCTGGACTTACGCAGGCAATCATTGAGGGAACAATGAATTCAAAATTATATCAGGACATTTTATAGGAAAGTGACAGGGCAGCAGTCGGTCACCTGAAGCTTAATAGAAATTAAATAATGTAACAAGTCAATGATCACTAAGCCAAGAGTAAAGCAACAGTATAGTTTACAAAGAAGAAAATTCGTGCTTTGGAATGGACCTGTCAAAGTCCTGACCTTAATCCTATGGAAATGTTGTAGAAGGACCTGAAGCAAGCAGTTTATGCAAGGAAGCCCACCAACATCCCAGAATTGAAGCAGTTTAGTATGGCCTAAAATTCTTCCTTCGATGTGCAGGACTGATCAACAGTTACTAGAAGTTTGGTTGAAGTTACACCAGTTAATGAAAGCAAAGGTCTACATACTTTTTCCAACAAATGTATGTAATGGATCATTTTTCTCAATAAATAAATGAATAATGTATTTTATGTCATTTATTTAATTGGGTTCTCTTTACCTAGTTTTAGTACTTACGTTAAGACCTCGCAATTTAGGTCATATTTATGCAGAAATAGAGAACATTCTACTGCGTTCACTAACTTCCAAGCACCACTGTACAACTTTGAGATTCATCTCCTTACAGGCAGCCGGAAAACAATAAAACTCAGCAGAACCCATTAAAAAAAAGACCGTCAAACACCCGATGTTCAGAAAAGAAAACAAATCGTGTAATCAATAGAAGTAAATAAATGACATTTAGAACTTAGGTTCACTCAAGTAAGTCCGCAGCCACGAAGTCGGTCATCACTGCAGTTGGTTCAGCGCAGAGAGGAGTAAACTTCCTGGAGCAGGGAGCTCCGGCACCAACATCCTAACCTTTTTAATCTGGCGTGGTGTTTAAACCGTCAAAACCTCTGGCATTCCTCACACTTGGACTTGTCTCGAATCTGCATTGTCTCCACTCACCTTGGTTTGCCGCAATGAAGCTCCTTCAAGTCCGCTCCTGTAATGGCCAAACATTGGCACATTCCCCGCTCTCGTGCCCGGGTCCTGCCGCCTCGATTCACGCCACGGCGCAGCCGTTCTGCATCGTCAAGGCTTCAGTTCACATCGCAAAATGTCCAGGTCGTACAGACGGTTCAACAGCTCAGCTGCGAAAGGCAAGTTACAGGCTATTGACAGCAGTGATTGTATCTGTCATGTGTGACGCCAAGCAGAGCTACCGGACAGATGATGCTAATGAGAGAGATAACGGAAGACAATGGAGAAACATTCAAAATGCTAATAAGACAGAAGAGAGAGATTAACGAGAAAGAAACACAATTCAGATATTGACAGACCGTTTGCTTTGAACCTGAACTGTTTGAAGTTTGATGGACAGGTGATACTCCAGCAGGGGGATAAAAAGAGCAGGTTTGCTAAGGCACGACACGCCACGAGACCCTGGGAAGAGCAGTGTGCCCCCACAAGTTGGTGGGGTTTTGGCGAGAGATCTCTCTCTCTCTCTCTCTCTCTCTCTCTCTCTCTCTCTCTCTCTCTCTCGCTCTCTCTCTCTCCCTCTCTTCCCCCCCCCCCCCCCACCGGTACAACAACAGTGATGACTTCGAACTGCACTAAACCGAACTGAACTCTGCTTCACATAGGACTGGTCATTTTACCCCTAGACTGCGATAGAGCCTGGTTGATTCCTATTATCCTATTTCTGTGTATATGTGTGTATTATCATTGCTAACCTGATACATTTATATCCTTGCGATTAGTGTACTTTATTACTTATTTCTTTAATAAACTTTATTAGGTCCTAGTAATCACAGACTCCAACGAGCGTTCCATTTCTGCTGGTTTGGCAACCCAGTCACGGGGTATATAACATAAGTGGGGATCTCGTCCGGGATTTTGAACGCCAAAATTGGGATTGGGTAAATTGATTAGGTTAAAATTCCCGAAAGAAAAAAAAAGGGCAAACAGTAGAAATGGAGATTGAGGAATTTCTAAAGGCGCCAGCCTTGGAGGCATTAGAGGATGCGAGGAAAACAGAATTGGCAACTGTTGCATAACAGTTGAAACTTTTTAAGCGGAAGCCGACAATGAGGAGAGTGGAGATGCACAGAGCTATTGTTGAGCATTATGTATCTAAATGTATGTTTCCCCACGGGGAGCTGGCGGTGGTGTCTATGAGCAAACCTGGTGAAGAGGCAGTGCAGTTGCAGATGGAAAAATTACGACTCGAGCACAAGTTCCGAGTAATGCAATCAGAACGAGAAGAGAAGCAGCTAGAACGGGAAGAGAGAATAAGTCAGTTATAACGGGAAGAGAGTGTAAAGCAGTTAGAACAAGAAGAGAGAGAGAAGGAAAGGGAGTTTGAGCTGGAGAAGTTAAGGATGGCACTAGAGAGAGGCCAAATGCCGAACCAAGGTGGAGGGTTCAGGGCGACCCAGGAGATTAGGTTGGTTCCCCCATCTGAGGAGGACGATGTTGATCGGTACTTTCTACATTTTGAAAAAGTCGCTGCAAGTCAGGACTGGCCGAGGGATAAGTGGGCTGTTTTGCTTCAGAGTGTACTTAAGGGGAAGGCTCAACAAGCTTACTCAGCGTTGTCAGCAGAAGATGACCAGAGGTATGATGTGGTGAAAGAGGCTATACTCAGGATTTATGAGTTTGTCCCAGGGGCATATCGGCAAAGGTTCCGGAATGTGAGGAAGCAGTGGGGCCGCACGTATTTAGAGATTGCCCATCAGATACAGATGTATTGTAAGCGTTGTTGCGCCTCGAAAGGGGTCACTGGGAATTATGACGGACTACTACAGCTAATAATGATTGAGCAATTTAAAGGTTGTGACACTGAAGGTATGAGACCCTACCTAGATGAAAAAGAGGCAGAAACCTTAGCCGCAACTGCTAAGTTAGCAGATGAGTACGCGTTAACACACAAAGCAAAGTTTACCCCGAAAAAGAGTTACCAGAAGCGTAGTCGAGAGGGCGGAGAAAGTCCGCCGGAAAAGCCAGAAAGTAAGCCGAGGACTAGTGAGAAGGATAAGGAAAACAGGAAGCAGTTTGGTAGGAAGTCTCCTGAGGTCGTATGCTATAATTGTGGGAAAGCCGGTCACAAAGCATCCAGGTGTTTTGCCCCAAAGAAGGAGACAGGGAAAGGAAACGGCGACTCCGACTGGCTGTATTGAGCCGGGAAACAAACCACTAGGGGAGAAGAGGTCTGATAGAGTTCAGGAAGGGCTCAAGAGGTTTATTTCAGACGGATTGGTGTCGGTGAAGGAGGGGTCAAACCCAGTTCCCGTACGGATCTGGAGAGACACTGGGGCTTTTCAGTCATTGATCTTAAGGGGGGTGTTAGATTTTAGTGCAGAGACCGAGACTGGGGAGGTCAGTGTAATAAAAGGCATTGGAAAAGGGACTGAAGCAGTACCTTTGCACCAGATACACCTAAAAAGTGACTTGGTCTCCGACCGGTCACGATAGGGGTGAGGCCCGAATTACCGATGGAAGACGTGGAGGTCTTACTCGGTAACGACCTTGCAGGTGGAGATGTGTACCCAGCAGTAAAGCTGACAAGCAAGGCTGCCAGGACTGAGGCCCCACCCATGGACTCACAGGTTTATCCCGTTTGCGCAGTGACTCGGCGCATGTCCAGAAAGGCTGCCGAAGCGAATGTAGATTTAGCTGAGACATTTTTACCAGCGTTGTACCAGGAGAGGTTAGAAAGGGAGAAGAAGGAGCATAGTGGAGTGGAAGGAAGTGAGGGAGTTGAGGTAGATTTATCATTCGCGAGGAAGGAATTTATACAGACACAGGAATGAGACGAGGAGCTGATGGTTTTGACGGAGACAGCTCTCTCCGAAGCAGAAATAAAAAGGGAACCAGTGGGCAATTATGTGAAGGAGGGAGTACTGAAGAGGAAGTGGAGACCAAGTACCGTGCCTGCAGATGAGGAGTGGGGGGGTGGTACACCAGGTGGTAGTGCTGAAAATTTATAGGGACGAGATTTTTAACCTGGCCCACAAGATACCCTTCGGTGGACATTTTGGGGTGAGGAAAACAGTCGATAGAATTATGAAAGAGCTTTACTGGCCGAACATGAGGAAGGATATTATTGAATATTGTAGACGGTGTCATACCTATCAGGTGGTAGGAAAGCTGAACCAGGTCCTGCCTAAAGCGCCCCTTTGACCGATACCCGCTTTCGGGGAACCTTTTTCCCGAATAATTGTGGATTCTGTCGGTCCCCTGCCCAGAACTGCGAGTGGCCGAGAGTACGTGATGACTATGATGTGCGCCGCCACCAGGTTTCCGGAGGCTGTGCCCCTGGCAAGCATCAAGGCTCCTGCAGTGGTAAAGGCGCTTGTGAAATTTTTCACTACGGTGGGGCTGCCAAGGGAAATCCAGTCAGATCAGGGGAGTGTCTTCACATCTCACACATTCCGACGGATGTTGGATGAGATGGGGGCAAAGCAGATTTTGGCCTTCGTGTACTACCTGGAGTCCCAAGGGGCGTTGGAAAGATTCCACGCAACATTTAAGACCATGATTAAAATTTATTGTCAAGAGAACGCTAGGGACTGGGATGATGTCTTGCCCCTCTTGGTATTTGCCATAAGGGACACGGTTCAGGAGTCATTGGGGTTCAGTCCATTCGAGCTCGTCTTCGGTCATCGGCCCAGAGGATCTCTGACCTTACTAAAAGGGCAATGGTCCAGTCTGACAGTACAAGTCAAAGTGATTGATTATATTTTAAAATTTCGTGAGAGGCTTAAAAGGATCTGTGACCTGGCCAAAGAAAATCTACGACACTCCCAAACTAAAATGAAACAGTGGTATGATAGACGTGCCCGCGAACAAGTGTTTCAAGTGGACGATAGGGTCTTAGTTCTGTTTCCATTGATAACCGACCCCCTCCAGGCGAGATTCTACGGTCCGTACAAAGGGATTAAAAAGATAGTCTCTTTGAATTATGTTATTGAAACACCGGATAGACGTAAGCCGACCCAATTAGTACACATTAATATGTTAAAAGCTTACCACGATTAGAAAGCAGATCTAGTCGGTGTTATAACATAAATAAACGAGGCTGGGGTGCCAAATGATAAGGGGAAAACCCATCTTGTAAAGATATATATGGTGCCGACCAGAATGGAGAACTCTATTGTTTTGGCCAATCCAATTTTGCTGATAAGGTCTCTCACTTAACCCCTGAACAGAGCGATCCACTGATAAAGCTAATTAATCGGCATGCAGATGTCTGTCCGGATGTCCCGAGGCGATGCAAGGCGAACGTACATGATGTTGTTGTCACCTCAGATCAGCATATTAAGCAACATCCCTATAGGATGAACTTGGAATAGGGCAAGCTAGTGGAGAAAGAAATTGAACACATGCTAGCCACAGGAATTATTAGGCCATCCAAATCGGAATGGGCGTCCCCCTGTGTGGTTGTCCCGAAACCCGATGGGAACATACGATTCTGTACAGATTACAGAAAGGTGAATGCCATCACAAAAACTGATGCTTACCCCATCCCAAGGGTAGACAGAGCTAAGTACATCACAAAGATCGATTTGCTGAAAGGGTACTGGTGTGTTCCTTTAACCGACCGTGCTAGAGAAATCTCAGCATTTGTCACTCCATCCGGGTTATACGAGTATATTGTTTTACCTTTTGGCATGAAGCACGCCCCAGGGACCTTTCAAAGGATGATTAATTCAGTGATAAAAAGGTTAAAGGACGCAAAGCGTATATTGACGATTTAGTGGTCTGGAGTGACATGTGGGAGGAGCACATTGTGGCGGTAGAGGAGCTGTTTAAACGGCTGTCTGAAGCTAACCTGACAGTGAACCTCGCAAAAAGTGAGTTCGGCCACGCTAAGGTCACTTATCTAGGGTATGTGGTAGGACAGGGGCAGCTGACACCGATGCAGGCTCAGGTGCAGGCTATCTCTGAAGTTCCCGTCCTGACGGACAAGAGAGCCCTGAGAAGGTTCTTGGGGATGGTGGGGTACTATCAGAAGTTTTGCCAAAAGCTTTGCGGATATTACCTTCCCTCTTACTAAGCTCTTGCCGAAGAATGCGAAGTTTGTGTGGAACGACCTTTGTCAACAAGCCTTCGAGAGTTTGAAGGCGATTCTGTGTCACAACCCTGTACTGAAGGCGCCTGACTTTTCAAAACCCTTCTCCCTAGCAACAGCTGCTAGCGACGAAGCGCCAGGGGCGGTGCTGTTGCAGACAGACAAAGAGGAAATTGGACACCCAGTGGCTTATTTTTCTAAGAAGTTTAACGTCCATCAGAGAAATTATTCCACTGTGGAGAAGGAATTACTGGCAATCATACTGGCCTTACAACATTTTGAGGTTTATATTTGTCCGGCATGGAAACCACTGATAATTTACACTGATCACAATCCATTAGTGTTTTTGCACACAATGAAGGATAAAAACAAACACTTATTAAGTTGGAGCCTGGTATTGCAGGATATTGATATTAAGATATAACGTATAAAAGGAACTGACAATGTGATTGCTGATTGTCTGTCAAGGTGTTAAAACTTACAGTTCTCTGTATTAGCCGAATAGCTGACGACTACCTGCATATTAGTGCGTATCTTATAATGTGCATTCATGCCCATAATTTTTACCCCGGTAAAAATCCTTTTAAGGGTGGTGGTGTCATGTGTGACGCCAAGCAGAGCTACCAGACGGATGATGCTAATGAGAGAGATAACGGAAGACAATGGAGTAACATTCAAAATGCTAATAAAACAGAAGAGAGAGATTAACGAGAAAGAAACACAATTCAGATATTGACAGACCGTTTGCTTTGAACCTGAACTGTTTGAAGTTTGATGGACAGCTGATACCCCAGCAGTGGGATAAAAAGAGCAGGTTTGCTAAGGCACAACACGCCACGAGACCCTGGAAAGAGCAGTGTGCCCCCACAGGTTGGTGGAATTTGGAGGACCGGTTCACGGGAATCGGTCAGAGGCTCACAGGCTGTAAAGGTACGATTGGTGGAACCTGGGGTGTGTGTCCGCCCTTGCCTGGGTGCCGGGTTCACCGCGGAAGAACAATCGTATCCGGAACGAAGGGGTCACAGTCGGTGACCACTGTGGGATCAGAAGACATCAAAAGGTCTGCCCGAAACCAACTGCATCTCTCATTCACTCTCTCTCTCTCTCTCTCTCCCCAACGGTACAACAACAGCGATTACTTCGAACTGCACTAAACTGAACTCTACTTCACTTAAGACTGATCATTTTACCCCGAGACTGCGACAGAGCTTGGTTGATTCCTATTATCCTATTTCTGTGTATATGTGTGTATTATCATTGCTAACCTGATACATTTGTATCCTTGCGATTAGTGTACTGTATTACTTATTTCTTTAATAAACTTTATTAGTTCCCAGTAATCACAGACTCCAACGAGCTTTCCAATTTGGCTGGCTTGGCAACCCAGTTACAAGGTACGTAACATATCCAACAAAAATGTGATTAGTACCGGAAATTTTTGTTTTGTTTGCTACCATCAAGTCGTCACTATGTTTCACCTGCACCATTTTAAACCGGAATCATGATCATTTCTGTTTTCCTATTTATGTATTCTGTACTGTCCCGTTTTTCCTGCCAGCGACATCCTACAGTGCCTCGCAATATACTGTTTTCAGCTTCTGCAGTTTAGCAACTGTTGACCATTTTAAGGCCATGTCCCATCGCAAGGTCTTCCTCTCGGCAATTATGTGACTGTAAAGAAAAATGATGAAGCTTTTGATAAATAATCTTCAAATCTATCTCGGTGTAAGAGAACTCTGGAAGAAATAGACTGAGCTAAATCACACAAAGAACAAAGGAGTTTAAAGTTGTGAACATTTTTTAAGAGTTTGAGATTGACAAAAATATAAAAATGTTGTAAAACATTTAAAGGTTTGTTTATTCTATGGTTTCTCAAGATTCTAAATATTAATGGATGATAATAGCAATGGAAACACTTAAAATTACCAAAATATTTAAATAGCGTCAGAAGGTGAACATGAAAACTAATGTCTGAAATCAAGAGCTTCCAGAATCTCTTCTTCTCGTTGTAATTATTTAAAAAAATCCTTGCAGAGGTCCCTCGCGATTCCTTGTATTGAGTGAATATTTCTCGTAGATGGTTTAGAAACCTCTGTCATCTCCTGCTCTTACATTGGACTCCATGAAGGAATGGTGAATCACAATTTCAGCAATTATGTTTGTAATCCCAGATATAGTAACTACTTAACTTGCTAGAATTTGTGACATACTAATGCAAAACGGCGCGTATTTCCTCCCATCATCCGATATTTGGCAATATTCTGCTGAAAGTAGAAAACGGTTAGTACGAAATGCTAAAAATGCTGATGTTTCATTGGACCACCAAGGATCAACTACGTGTTTTGTTAATGTGTAATCTTCAGGAAATGATCAGCTCTTTGGCTGTGTATTACTGGTTAGGATCATGTCTGAGGAATTATCTGTTACAGTGCCAGAGACCGGATTCAAACCTATAATTCAAACTTAATTTATATTAACTGCTTGAAATATCCTTCAGTATTTCGCCATTTGTTCCAAATTGATAAAATCCATTTTCAAACTTTTATATCTACAATATTATTTTCTCGAAAGGTAAACTTGAGATGCCTTCATGTCTAAGGATTACGTATATTAGATTATGACAAAAACAAGGACTTCTAAAGATTGGGTGTCCGGACAGTTGCCTTAACCTCCAGCCAAAGTCTTTATGTTTTTGTAGAAGACAATTTTGTCTTCTTCCCATGTAATATTTACACTGCAATGGCCTTTGGCACGTTATCGAGTCTTCCAGATTATATGAATTTGGTTTCAAAGAATTCTGTTATGGACTTTCAGACAGGGCTTTGCACGCAGGTTAGTGGAAAGCATGAATGACCAGTTTTGATTGACGCATCCTGAGCTCAGGCAGTTATTTTAGCATTTCAAAAAATTCTGCATCGATGACTATTTGTAAATAGATCAGTATTCATGCCGCTAATCATATTGATATCAACAAAAAAGGTTACACATTCCGATAGTGTATCAGATCACTAAGAACAAATTCACGTATCAGAGGTGACATCTTTGAGTGTGAAAATCTTGAAGTTGTTGGTCAATGTATTGAGTAATGATGGTGACTGTCTAACTTGACCTTATTGGCTGTCACTGCATAGCGTTTCACAACTGAAGAAATTAATTAACTGCTACAAATTTCCTTCAGTGTGCAGGTTATTAGAATTTCTTTTGGGTGAAGGTGGGGGAAGGATTAAGTAATATAATTCAGGGAAATGGCATTAATATTAAGCACTCCTGTTTTCGTGGATGTCTGTGAAGAACAAGAATTTTAGGTTGTATATTGTATATATTCTCTGATATTAAGTGTGATTATTTAACTATTTAATTACGTAACGTTAATGGTTGAGTCGCTGCACGTCTCTAAGACTCTATGACTATGATTCAAATTACTTAATGTCTGACATGTAAGGTAACGCTTCATAGATGCCTCAGTGAAATGTTAATACTGTCATGGTCCGGTCCGTGAAGTCTGCATTCCATTTCACGGTCCGGTCTGTAGACTCAGGACTCCGGGTCATCCAGCTGTCCCTGGTTTTGATTGGGTTAAGCATAGGCACCTGCTTCCCATCTTGGGGCTTGGAATGTAAGTAGCCTTGGGGCTGAGTGTGGGCTGCTGGTTTGTCTTGTCAGTCCCCCTTGGAGCAACCTGCTGATGGAAGGCTAGTGAAACCATTCGTGATCTCTAGGCCTGGCTGGAGGACCACCACTTCATGGAGCCTTGTTGCCACTTGTTGGAGTAGTCTTTGTGGTATGGATTCGGCTGTTTCCCGGGCCAACTGAGTGGCCGTCAGCCACTCCGAGCTAGGCAGGGATCCGGCTGTTTCTGCAGCCAGCGGAAGTTGCTGGCTGTAACTGAGACTCAGAGAAACTCCGAAGCAGAGATGGAACTGTCTGTCGTTCTTTCGTGTTTGTCTTTTCTTGTCCTCGCCTCCGTGGGGTAAGTCAGCCCGTTTTGCTGAGGCCCTGCGGCAGGATATGTCTTGTCTTGTCCTCGCCTCCGTGGGGTAAGGCAGGCCGTTTTGGCGTTGCCCCGCGGGGGCACATGTCTTGTCTTCTCTTTGTCTCTGTAGGGTAAGTTTAGCAGTTCTGCCGTTACCCAAACAGGTGGACCTGTCCCATCTTGGTGTGGAGAGTTTGAGTCCCGTCTTGTTTAAGTTTATTTGTCTATGTACTGTCCTGTCTCATGTTGGTGTTGTATTAACGATGAGTCCCGGCTTTTCGAAGGACAAGTCCCGGGTCTACGTTGATGTTCAGTTCCCAGTTGATCTCTGAGCTCCAGACTTAAGACCCAAAACCCCAGCCGGCCTCCAAGCTCCAGACTCAAGATCCAAGACTCCAGCTGGCCTCCAAGCTCCAGACTCAAGACCCAAGACCCCAGCCTCAAGCTTCAAGAGCAAAGAACCCAGCCTGTCTCCAAGCTCACGCCTCTACTCCCCAGCCACGTCCTGTTCTGGAGCCATGTCATGTCCTTGCCTGGTTCTGGGGTCCGAGCCCGAGGCAAGACCCAGGTTCTGGGTCCTTGTCCAGTCTCGGGCTCGGAGTCGATACCTTGTCTCCTAGTCCATGGATTCTAGTCCTGGTCCCGCTTTCCCTCGCCCAAGTCTGCGTTCTTGGCCCTGCTCCTTGCCTGTATCCTGTCACGTCCCTACTCTAGTCAAGTCCTGTTCCTTGACCTTCAGTGTCTGTGTCTCGCATTTGGGTCCGTTCCAAGCACCCCATTGTGACAAATACATACTTCAGGTTTATGCAATGGTCCATAATCTGTAACCAGCGCCGTTTACTCACCAAATGACAACCAGAGCTTTGTAGAACTGGGTTGAATATCTATTTGCTTCGATATCATGGCTGATAACGACTTTGTTGTGACAGATAACTATATTTAAAACGGTCTAAGGGCCTGGATGTTGAATATAGTGAGAATAGACTGATGTATAAAGTTAGGAAATAATTCAGACATTGAAGTTTCAACCAATGTTCCCTGTCTAGGGCAATTATTTCCCTGAAGCTGAAAACGAAGCATCGTCATACGGAAACTAAGGCTGCAGGCACTTGAATGTGCAGCTTTTGCAAGAAACTATTTAACAAAAGTAGATAGCATAACATAAAGGATATTAAGCACGCTGACTCTCTTATTTAACTGTAAATAGTTATAAAATACATTACTCGATTTATCATTTCCTGCGTTAGTTTAGTTCTTTGGTCCTGCAGCTTTATGCTATAATTGTCAGTTATGCCTCACAATGGAACAGGACTTATTTTAGTTCCACAGCAGGGGTAAGGACTGTAAGTGTGGAGAAATATTTGTTTATATTTACCTTGGTATTAACCTTTAGCACTCCATTTGGTGTCCCAGCAATGAAAGAGTATCCTTTCATCAAATTGTAATTCCCAATGTAAGGCCTTTCTAATAATATAGATTAATGGATTGAATATTTCTAGTGTAATCTCCAGATACAGGCATTTCATTATTACCCTCAACTGCAATTTATTAATTAATTTTATTATAAAACATACCAAAATTCTTTATTATTCACATGAGCTAGAGATGCGAAAACAATTTGCACCTGTGCTTGTGTTATTTTTTCAAGCAAGCTAGGATACAAGTTTCCACTTAATAATGTATTGTGAGTTACAGAACATAAATCACCTTTTATTGGCCCAAGTGAAACTTACGCACAACGTAGTGTTTCCCGCTTTCGCACAGAACCAGGGCATATATGTATACTTAGAAGTCTCCGACAGTGGGTTGGTCGCTTAGTCCCGCATGGATAATGGTGTTTGTTTCGGCATCTCTCGTAATCACTACATGCAAATTATATCTGTACTTCCTTTGAGTGCCGATTCCTGTTTGTTTGTGTTAACGTATAATGTACTTGCTATCCTCCGATTATGAGTGCTCATGTTTTGTCACTTTAAGTTTTAACCTATCTTCTTTCCAACCTTTGGAAGTCACATGTTTCGAATCATTTATTATTTTGCAAGTCTCCCGATCTACTGCATGTTCCCATAATGTTCTGTCTTTAGTTAAGAAGGTGAGCATAAAATCACAGAATGATACATGTAGCTGTCAGAATATTAAAGGTGAATAACGAAGCTGTCATTTCATAATTTATAGCAGCCGGATAGCTGAGGTTAAAATGTAGCGATCATTTTCATTACTATATCTATATCTTATGTTGTGTAACTCTGCATCGACGTAATATTATCACAACAATATTTAATACACAGTGTAGGGTAAAAAAACAGACGAAATATTTACTTTGTTTATCTCAAGGGTATAAACATTATGACGGGTGATAAGACTTAATCGGCCCGTGGAGGATTTCCAACCAGTATATTAGGTGAGCTTCTACATTTCACACGGCGTCGATTTTCCTTCAGCTCTGGCAACTTTCATAGCTTCTGAAAAACGATGCATGGAAACGTGGCGGGCTTGCTTTATGCTATTTATTACCCTGTTCTGGCAGCGGTTGGAGTCCCAGGTATGGACGGAACAATTGATTTTTATTGCATCCAATCGAGCTGAGAGTCGATAGTTAGTCAACAGGTTATCTTCCCGTATCCGTGCAGGTGTATTTATATATTGCTATTGGTTCCATTCGTGGAGCATGCTAATTTTATCTCCGTCATGCAATGCCAAGAATTTTAATAGGATAGGTGTCTTCAAATTAATTGTGACATGAGCATTCGATATTATTAACATTTTCCCCCAAATTTCAGAAGATATCGTGTAGGATTCTCACAGTTATCTGATAAATGCAGGACTGATCCCGGATGTAATCAGGGAGATCTGTCCCAACTTTTGCTATTGTGATTTCAGTTTCCATTGACAGCTGTCTCCTCCAGCTTTACTCACCGCCTTAAGAAACTATATAACAGAGTGTGTGGAAATTGTTCCAAGATCTCTTAGACTTCCATATTCCCAAGGCAAACCCATATTTCCACGACTTGCACTGACCGAGCTGAACGTCTTTACGCAATTCTAAATGTGTTGTGTTCGTCTTTTTGGGTAGTGCATTTCTTAAATTTACAATGCAACTAGAGTGCCACAGACTAAGGATCTTGAATGTGTCTTTTTTCTTGAATCAGGTAATTTGGTGACGATTGTTATCCTGTCGCGCGGAAGGTGCGGTCTCTCTCGGTGTATCACTCGGTACCTGGTTGGTATGGCAGTGACGGATCTTCTGGTGCTCATCACGGCGGTGATATTACACAGGGTCAGTATGTTGTATTTCCCGGTTCTGTTTCTCCAAGCCACCCCAGTCTGCAGACTTCGAATTGCTCTAATCTATGCAACCAGGGACAGTTCCGTCTGGTTAACTGTCGTTTTCACATTTGATCGGTTTGTGGCGATTTGCTGGCAAAAACTAAAAACGAAGTATTGCACCGAGACAACGGCTGCTATTGTTATAGGAGTGGTTTCCGCCCTGTCTTTTGTGAAAAACATTCCTATGTACTTTGCAATTGAACCCTTGTACATAATCAATAATGTCCAGTGGTTCTGCAACTTTAGGTTAAGTTTTTATTCGAATGTTTTATGGACAGCATTTAACTGGATTGACTACATCTTAAATCCGTGTGCGCCTTTCATACTGATGTTGCTGCTCAACGCACTCACGGTTAGGCACATTCTAGCAGCGAGCAGAGCCCGCAAGAGACTCCGGGGTCACAGTAATGGAGAGAAACAGAAAGACTCGGAAATGGAGAGTCGAAGGAAGTCTATTGTTTTACTCTTCACTATCTCGGGTAGTTTCATCGTGTTATGGGTGACTCGTGTTGTAAACTTTTTATTTGTTCGGTTCACAAACAGCAACTATTCGACCGGTTCAAGCCCCAGCAATCCGAGATTCATTCTCCAGGAAACCGGAGTCATGTTGCTACTTCTGAGCTGCTGCACCAACACATGCATTTATGCAGGCACTCAGAGAAAGTTCAGAGATGAATTTAAAAATGGGTTTAAGTATTTACTTAATTTGATAATTGGAAAATAAAGCAATTCAGATGGATGTACTATTTGCACTTTTCGAATAGTTGTTCGAGAGAATCCACCAGTCTTTATTCATTCACTATGCACTACTTTTTTTATGCAAGTGGAGTGCTGGCCATCTCTACCACTTCCTCACAGAACCACACTGTGGTCAAGCAGGAAGAACAATAATGGCTAATGAAAATTCTGTTTCAGAATTTAATTTAAAATATCACAGAAATCTTAATGTCTTTTGGCGAGTTCTTCTGTACGGATTGTCACAAGTTCCCGTGTCTCACGACCACTAGGATAAGACCACTGTTGGAATACTCGGGGTCATCAAACAGTACATTACAGAAATGATCTACCTGGTTTAACAAACCCTTCCGGTATTTTTCACCCGTCTAACTAAATTGCTTACACGCAGCTGTCTGTGGCTTATCTATTAAGTGCCTTGTTTTAACAGTTCTCAAATACACTATAATAATTATATTAGATCGTAAGAAATAGGAGCCGAATTAGGCCATCTGGCCGATCGAGTCTGCACCGCCATTCAATAGCAGCTGATCCTTTTTTTTTACCTCCCCCTCGACCCTCGTTCCCTGCCTTCTCCACGTAACCTTTGATGCCTTGTCCAATGAAGAACCTATCGATCTCTGCCGTAAATACACCCAGCGACCCGGCCTCCACTGCTGCATGTGGGAACACATTCCACAAATTCACCCCCCTTTGGCTAAAGAAATTTCTCTGCATTTCTGTTCTGAAAGGGCGCCCCTTTATCCTGAGGCTGTGCCCTCTTGTCCTAAACTCACCCACTATGGGAAAAATTGGTTGTGACCTACTCTGCCTAGGCCTTCCAACATTCTAAAGTTTTCGATGAGATCCCCCCTCATTCTTCTGAATTCCAGCGAGACAGACCCAGAGCCATCAATCGTTCTTCATATGATAACTCTTTCATTCTTGGATACAACATTGTGAACCTCCTCCGGACCCTCTCCAATGCCAGCACATCTTTTCTCAGGTGAAAGGCCCATAAATGCCTCACCAGTTCCGTATAAAGCCTGACTATCATATCCTTGCTCTTGTATTCTAGACCTCTTGAAATGATTGCTAACATGGCATTTGCCCTCGGACTCGACCTACAAGTTAATCTTTAGGCTGTTCTGCACAAGGATTCCCAAGTCCCTTTGCATCTCAAATTTTTGGAGTTTAGCCCGTTTAGAAAATTTGTTTCTACTACCAAAGTGCACGACCTTGCATTTTCCAACATTGTATTCCATTTGCCACTTTCTTGCCCATTCTCCTAATCTGCCTAAGTCCTTTTGCATCCTAACTGTTTCCTCAACACTACCTGCCCTTCCACAAATTGTCGTATCATCTGTAAACCTGGCAACAAATCCATCTATTCCACCACCTAAGTCATTTATATACAGCAGAAAAAGAAGTGCTCTCCACACCGACCCCTGTGGAGCACCACTGAACACTGGCACCCAACCAGAAAATGATCCTTTTATTTCCAATCTTTGCCTCCAACCAATCAGCTAATGCTCTAACCATATTAGTAACTTTTCTGTAATAACATAGGCTCTTAACCTAATTAGCAGTCTCATGTGTGGCACCTTGTCAACGGCCTTTGGAGTTCAAATATACAACAACCACTGTATCCCCTTTATCTGTCCGACTTGTAGTCCCCTCAATGATTTCCAACAGGGTCCTCAGACGGGATTTTTCCTGAAGGAAACCGTGCAAACTTTGTACTACCTTGTCCTGTATCAGCAAGTACACCATCACCTCATGCTTAATAATTGACTGTAACGTGTTCCCAACCACTGAGGTCAGGCTAAATGGTTTATATTTTTCTTTCTGTGCCTTTCTCCTTTCTGAAAGAGTGGAGTAACATTTGCAATTTTCCAGTCCTCTGGCACCATGCCAGAGTCCAATGATTTTTGAAAGGTAATTTCTAATGTCACCATAAACTCTAACGCTACCTGTTTCAGAACCCAAGGGTGCAGTATATCTGGTCAGGGAGACTTATGTATTTTTAGGTCTTTCAGCTTTTTGTCAGCATTTCTCTGGTATTAATAACTGCACCCACGGTTCTTCGTTCGCACACTACAACATCAGGCATACTGTTAGTGTCTTCCACAGTTAAACCTGATGCAAAATACTTACTTAGTTCATCAGCCATCCACTTGTCCCCGTTATTATTTCTCCTGCCTCATTTTCTAGCGGTACTATATCCATTCTAAAGTGTCTTTTATTTTTAACCTACTTGAAAAACTTTTACTATCCATTTTGATATGATTTGCTAGATTGCTTTCGTTTTTCATCTTTTCCCTTCAAATGATTTTTGATCTCATCACCTCGTCCATCAGCGCTTACTGCTTTCAAATATTTCTTTGTATAAAAATAAATCTCACACCCGAAAACCTTCTTAACCTTTCTTTCGCTTACCAGAACCCAATGTCCTTTTGTTTTGATTTGATTTCGGCTAATGATTTTGACTATCTATGCTCTATATCGCACGTACTTTCATGTACTTCTATCAGCCTCATTCACTCCGAGGCATTCAATGTCGTCTGTAACTAAACTGTTCTAAACGAGGCAGCACGATCGATATTCTCTTCAGTGCAGTCACATTCTCTTATACCATGTCCTTAAGAATTACACACTAATTTACAAGTGTTGTCTAACTAGTGGCTTGGAATATTACGTTCCAGCTCTTATATGCTGTGGCTGGACCTATGCAAGCAAGCATACCATGAATCTTCTTTATCACTCAGTCGATTGGCTTTCAAAACTCAAGGAAATATGAACCTGAATAACCATGTCTTTCTGTTCATCAAAATTCCTTGGTGCCCTATCATTTACTGTATATGCACTGTCGCTATATGTCTTCCCAAAGTGCATGACTATACCCTTGTCAAGATTAATCATCACCTTCTAATGCCCTACCCTTTCCCATTTTACTTACTGTATATTTATGCAGCTTAGTTGCAGCTTCTGTAACTTCATTAGTCTTCTTCATCTTCTTGAGCATATCACCCCTGCTGGGGACATGGCTGAAGGTTAATTTGCCCTATGACCTCCGCATTCTCCACGTGACTTAAACCATGACCATAATTGATAGGAGCAGAGTCAGGCTAAGTGGCCAATCCAGTCTGGACTACCGTTTAATTATGGCTGATCCATTTTTCCTCTCAGCCCAGTCTCCTGCTTCCTCCACCCCCATCTTATCTCTTTAAGATATGACCAACAAGAATCTATCAACCTCTACCTTAAATATACTCAAACACTTGGCCTCCACAGCTGACTGTGGCAACGAATGTCACAGATCCACCACTCTTTGGTTAAAAAAAAATCTCCAAATCTCTGTTCTAAAAGGACGCCCTCTATTCCGTCGCTGTGTCCGCTGGTCTTGGACTCACCCACCAGAGGAAATATCCTCTCAACATCCACTCTTTTTACCATTCAATAGGTTTCAATGAGCCTACCCCTCGTCTTCTAGGTGAAGTTTCTCCCTCTTCCAGGAAGAAGGTCCTTGGAACTTCTTTTGGCCTTTCTGTCACCCTGGAGTTTTACCGGAAGGGTTTCTAGCCTCGCGTCCAAACCTCCTCCTTTCGCAGCCGAGCCTGGGATCGTCCATGGCGGAGTTGAACTTTATTGGTATCATTCATAAATTTTCCAGTCGATTTCCTCCTATACGCACGTGTATTATTTATATATCTGTCACAAGCAACAATAGTCATTTGAAGGATCTCTGCAGCACACCACTATACCTCTAATTATTGCACCATTACGCTTTCATTCCACGCACAAGCTTATGAACAGGCTGCAGCGATGGCTTCGGGATTGTGGGCTCACTTTCGTGAACTTTATATCCAAAATGTTACTTGTTAATTTTATATTGTCTGCGCGACATGTTCCTTATTTCGAGAACTCGATGCTTGACGGTCTTTTTAATGGGTTCTATTGGGTTTCTCTATTTTTGTGTCTGACTGTAAGAAGACGAGTTTCAAGGCTGTATATAGTAGACATACTTTGATATATTTACTTTGAACTATGAAGTCAATTTGGGATCAAATTTGACAGCTCGCCTTGGGTCCAAATCGTAAGAAGCTACTGGATCAGATTTCCATACCAGGTTTTGACAAATGCTGTATCTAAAATATCTATTTCCCTGTGTAAAATATGTCAAAAACGTAAAGCACTGTGACAGGATTTCCCTGCACTAAACCATGTTGACGATACCTAATAAGTTCCACCATTTCAAATGTAAATAAATACTGCATTTCAGAGAATACTGTAATAAATTTTCCGTGATGTGGTCCTGGGATTACTTGAAGTTATCTGCCTTTGGAGAATTATGCACACTTATGTGCCACATGGCGTTTACCCTTCCTATTTTGAATGCTGACATGCTCTGAACTCATTTAAGATATTCATTTAAGAACTTGCCCATATCCCTTTACTCCTCAGATGGATTATTCATGTGATCCCGAAAGTGCGTAAACATTTTCCAACGTGCGCTCTTACACCTAACAATATTACAGAGTGACTTAGGGTTCTCTTGGTCTTACGATGAACTATAAGTCACGGCTCCTTCTTGCACAAACGAAATATGAAAAGGCCTCTCTATATGCCCTTAATGACATGTATGTTTGTAGCTGCTTTTGTAATCAAACCTTCAATTACCTTTTGTCCTCTAAGTTTCGCTAATCTTGACATATCTGCCTTTCACGCTTGCTGTAATATGCTGGTTCTGAACTCCCTGTTTTGGAAGATCCCCACTGGTCGGAAGTCATTTTAGTTGCAAATAACGGATCCAAATATAATTTTTCGAGGTCTCATCTTCTCTTACACTATGACCACCAGTCTTTCCCAATTCATGAACTTGACTTGAGAAAAAGAAGCGTTACTACCTTTTCATAACAATCTTGCATCCTACAGAATTATTATGAACTTTCCCAAAATATTTCCTAACCTGCAATTCCACCACCTGTTCTGTTTCATTATTAAGCTATAGGGAATTACAACAGCTTCGGTGGTAGAGTTTTGCCTCTCTTGCTGTCACGTAAGAACTTCTGCTCAATCTAAGTGTAAGGGAATCTCAGTCATTTTTATCACTCCAAACCTAAATACTTTAATTTTATGCACGAACCTCTTTTGTGGAAATGTAGCAGATACCTTTGAAGGAAGAATGAGACCAGAACTCGAATAAATCACTCCACTCTAAAGTCATAAACTCAGAGAGTAATCCAGAACAAAATGGATCCTTCGCTTCACCAGGTCCATCCCAATCGCCATATGCTTTGCTGTATAAATCCGACTTAACCTGCTATGGCTTCGTGGTTCAAGTGTTCATCTATGTTCCTTAATTTTGTGATAAGCAAGTCCTTTGTCCCACCTCTATTTCATTTTCCAAAACGCACCATCTTACAGTTTCCTCGATTAAATTCCATCTAACAGCACTCCACCAAGATTTCCCTTTGATTGCAATCCTTCTGTAGCATTTGAGAGAATTCCTCGTTAAACACAACAGCAAAAGCTGCCATACCATCCGCAAGCTATGCTAACATACCTCCTACGATCAGATACAAGGCAATTATACTTATCATGAATAACAAAGGCACCTGTGGCACCAAATTTAACATCAGGGAAGCTTTCCTCCAGCAGCACACTTTGTCTCCCATCGTGAAGCCAAATTTGGACCCAATTAGCATGTTTACCTTTTGTGCCAAACGGATTATTGTCAAATGTCCAGATTATGATCATTACCTATCGTCTTACTGCATCGATCCCTTATGTTATGCTCACAAAAGAGCAATGAAATGAGCAAAACAAGGCTTCCCTTCGAAAGCCATACTTACCATTTCTAACTAGTGCCAACTCTTCCGAATCTCGTTCCTTAGAGTTTTCTACAGTAGTGTCTCTACGAATGTATCGTCGCCGATAATAAAATAAAATTAAGTAGCTGGACCTTGAACACAGTCTCATTTCCCACTCAATCACAATAATTTTATTTATGCACAAGGAGAACAGCATGGCACACGTCACCCCACAGCTCTGAAGTCAGATTAAAACAACTGATACCTTTATACGAATTTACTTATCAGTTATGGATATTGACCACTTGATAGATTGCTCTTGTTTGAATTTCGTACTTGCAAATCAACCGCTATTCACAATAGGGATATTAAAGTCAAGAGGAACTACAAACTAACAACTGATGACACTTTAAAGTTAGTAAAACAATTGTCGCTTAGTAATTGGGCGTACAATGCATCCTTCCGTTATATTCCTATTTCGTCTGTGTTCACCACACCCCAGTTGTGTTGGAGGAGCTGTGCTCCTAACAGATCTTTCCAAAAGTGGCATCCTTTCTGAGCAGCCCCACTTGTCTAGCTTGATCGCTTATCTCGACTGCAGTGAGCAAGGGTGGCTCCGGCGGTATCACTTCAACGGTATGGATAGACTACTACTGCCTCGAGCTGTACTTGCCTGGATGTTGTATTTATCCCTTACTTAACCGCTATTTCCACACTCCCTTGTTTTTGTCCTGTAGAGGACAAGACACATTTTTCTGAATTTCTGTAGCGCATTGACCGCATTGGTAATCCTCCTGAATTTATAGTTCCTCTAGAGCACAACCAACAACCTGACAGGATAGCACGTGACGCACATTCATAGCTAGTTCGACGAAACATATTAAGATTATTACTACTGTTAGACACTTCTGCATTCAGGCAGAAAATAAATGCTCAAATTACACAAAACTTACAGTGCATAGTGATTAATGAAGCTGACAAATAACAAAAAAAAACAAGATTTCAGTCCGTCATTCCTTATCACGAAGTTCCTTCTGACCACCAGCTCTCTGGTCTGTCAGCACAGCGGGCTTAATGTGCCAGTGGTGCACCCACGTCGGCTTTCTGCTGAACCTTACAGCGGTACTTGAGGACAGCGACCCTTGGACTGGACCTTCCTAGCACGACCCCAGGAAGTTCTTCAGTCGGTAGGTTCTCATGAGTACCTGATCTCCCGGCTGGTTAATGTGTCACACTACAGCCGGCAGGATCCTCTGGTCTTCAAGTACTTGCTGATAACTTTATGCTAATGCCAGACAATAATGCCACATGCTTTCACTCATAATATGGATGTCCATCTCTTTAACCGAAAATTAAGGATTGACCGGCAAGCGCATGAGACCTCTCAGTACTATCTCATGTGGATCAGGACCACAATTTTTAATCATATGTACTTCGAAAGTTGACAAAAAAAGATGACAGACAGTAGATTGCACCTAAAATGCAGGCCCGCCACCATGGCCACTGGACCTCGACGAACGGAAACTGTCACAGTCACGGTGACAGATTTCAGATAACTGGTTATATTCATTTGGCTTTAACCAGGACTTAATTAAGGACATAAAATCAACGTCTGTACAGGTAATCAAATCATTTAAGACAAAAGTCTATTTGAAAGGGATCTCACATGTATAAGAGTTACCTTAAACAGAGTAGCCTGGAGTAGTGCAACAGCGGATGCAGATAGAAAGTTACCTCTGTTGAAACCTTTAATATGACGGTTCAATCCGGAGGCCCTTCGAGTGACAATGGTCTGAATAGGATGGGTAACAGAAAGTTACTTCTATATGATTTGCATGCTTGTTGTTAACTCAACAAATAAAGATATTTGTCAGCTAATACAGATTCCCTCTGTGCCTAACCGATAATTATTGTTTCCGTGAGTTACCAGCAACAGATTTTTCAGTTCAGAGAGCCAGACAATTCTTTCCTTGGATTACAATCACTAGACAAAAGTTTCTGCGAGAATGATTATGGTAGATGGCAGGAAACTTTTCTACTTAGCATAGATGTCGAAAACTAGATACGATATTTGATGGCCACGATTTAAGAAGCTTAGAGACGAAAGAAGGCAACTCCTTCGCTTGCATCTTCGGAAGCAGCTCTATTTCCACCTTCAATATCTTTATTTTTCCCTTTCAGGGTTCTTTTGAAGATCCTAACCTGGAGTTACACGCAGGCTTCGGTTCTTTGTGGGAATCGGAGTTCCTGGACTGG